>NW_025113118.1:8382172-8850415 GCF_010416935.1 Polistes fuscatus
AAACTAAATAATTCTAAACTGTTATAACATGGTCATTTAAAAGCCCTTTTACTGCTCTACAAACTGATATAAAACTTTAATTATTCAAATATATAGGGTTTTTAAAAAAAAAAGAAGTAATATGTACACAAACTTTAATTACTCGAAAAAAAGATTTTTTTAATATTTTAATAACTGTCAATTTAAGTTTTTGAAACTGCTCTAAAATCTTATTATCAACATTAATTATTTAAAACTTACAGGTTTTCTAAAAAAATAGAAATTAGCTGTACACATAAACTTACTTTTTCAAAGACAAATTATTTTAAAATGTTTTAAAATAGCAATTTAAATCTTTTTTATGCCCAACTACATGATTATAGCAAAAGATTAAAAATACTTGTGTGTCAAAAAAAGAAGTACTTCGTACACAAAAACTTTGATAACTCCAAAACTAAATAATTCTAAAATGTTATAACATGGTCATTTAAAAGCTCTTTTACTGCTCTACAAACTGATATAAAACTTTAATTATTAAAATATATAAGGTTTTTAAAAAAAAAAGAAGTAATATGTACACAAAAACTTTAATTACTCGAAAAAAAGATTTTTTAAATATTTTAATAATGTCAATTTAAAGCTTTTGAAATGCTCTAAAATCTTATGATAAACCTAAGTATTTAAAACTTATAGGTTTTCTAAAAAAAAAGAAAGAAGCTGTACACATAAACTATAATTTCTTAAAGACTGACTTATTTTAACAAGTCTAAGAATAGCAATTTTAATGCTTTTTTAATGCCTATCAACATGATGTTTAGCAAAGGTATTTAAAATACATGCGGTGTCTAAAAAAAAAGAAGAACTTTGTACACATAAACTTTAATATCTCGAAAACTAAAAAATTCTGAAATGTTACAACATGGTCATTTTAAAGCTCTTTTAATGCTCTACAACCTTATTTAGAACTTAAATATTTAAAATATATGGGTTTTTTAAAAATAAAGAAGAAATCTGTACACAAAAACTTCAATTACTCAAACACAAGCAAATTTTAAAATGTTTTATTATTGTTATTTTAATGCTGTTTACATGCTCTAAAATCTTATGCTAAACTTAAGTATTTAAAACTTATTGGTTTTCCAAAAAAAAAAGAAAGTTGCTGTACACAGAATCTTATATTTTTCAAAGACAAATATATTTTAAAATGCTTTAAAATAGCAAATTTAAAGCTCTTTTAATGCCTAACAACATGATTATTGCAAAAGTATTAAAAATACATAGGGTGTCTAAAATAAAAAAAAGAAGTACTTTTTACACAAAAACTTTATTATTTTGAAAAATAAATAATTCTAAAATGTTAAAACATGGTCATTTTAAAGATCATTTCATGCTCTACAAATAGATTTAAATCATTACTATTTAAAACTTATAAATTTTTTTTCAAAATAAAAAAAAGTATCTCTACACATAAACTATAATTTCTCAAAGACTAACTTATTTTAACATGTTTTAAAATACCCATTTTAAAGCTCTTTTATTGCTCAACAACAAGATGTTAAGCAAAAGTAATAAAAGCACATAGGATGTCTAAAAAAAGAAGTACTGCGTACACAAAAACTTTGATAACTCAAAAACTAAATAATTCTAAAATGTTATAACATGGTCATTTAAAAGCTCTTTTACTGCTCTACAAACTGATATAAACTTGATTATTAAAATATAGGGCTTTTAAAAAAAAGAGTTATATGTACACAAAAAATTATTACTCGAAAAAAAAGATTTTATAATATTTTATAATGTCAATTTAAGCTTTGAAATGCTCTGACCTCTTATGATAAACCTAAGTAAGTGAAAACTTATGGTTTTTCTAAAAAAAGAGAGAGAGAGAGACTGTACACATAAACTATAATTTCTCAAAGACTAACTTATTTTAAAAAGTCTTTGAATAGCCATTTTAAAGCTCTTTTAATGCTCAACAACAAGATGTTAAGCAAAAGTATTTAAAATACATAGGGTGTCTAAAAAAAAAGAAGTACTTCGTAGACAAAAACTTTGATAACTCCAAAATTAAATAATTCTGAAATGTTATAACATGGTTATTTAAAAGCTCTTTTACTGCTCTACAAACTGATATAAACTTTAATTATTAAAATATATAGGGTTTTTAAAAAAAAAAAGTAATATGTACACAAAAACTTTAATAACTCGAAAACTAAAAAATTCTAAAATGTTACAACATGTTCATTTTAAAGCTCTTTTAATGCTCTACAACCTAATTTAGAACTTAAATATTAAAAATTAATAGGGTTTTTAAAAATAAAGATGGAATCTGTAGACAAAAACATTAATTACTCGAAAAAAAGCAATTTTTAAAATGTTTCAATAATGTCAATTTAAAGCTCTTTTAATGCTCTAAAATCTTATGATAAACATAAGTAATAAAAACATATAGGTTTTCTAAAAAAAAAGAAAGAAGCTGTACACATAAACTATAATTTCTCAAAGACTCACTTATTTTAACAAGTCTAGGAATAGCAATTTTAATGCTTTTTAAATGCCTAACAACATGATGTTAAGAAAAGCAAAGTAATATTTAGAATACAAGTTCCGTCTAAAAAAAAAGGAGAACTTTGTACAACAAAAACTTTAATAACTCGGAAACTAACAAATTCTAAAATGTTACAACATGGTCATTTTTAAGCTCTTTTAATGCTCTACAACCTGATTTAGAACTTGAATATTAAAAATTAATAGGTTTTTTAAAAATAAAGATGGAATATATAAACAAAGACTTTAATTACTCGAAAAAAAGCAATTTTTAAAATGTTTTAATAATGTCTATTTTAAAGCTCTTTAAATGGCTCTAAAGCTATGATAAACATAAATTAAAACTTATAGGTTTTCTAAAAAAAAAAGAAGAAGCTGTAACAAAAAACTATAATTTCTCAAAGACTAACTTATTTTAACAAGACTTTGAAATGCGATTTTATGCATTTTAAATGCTTAACAACATGATGTTAAGCAAAGTATTTAACACATTTGGTGTCTAAAAAAAAAGGAGAATTTGTACACAAAAACTTTAATAAGTCGGAAACGAACAAATTCTAAATTGTTACAACATAGTCATTTTAACGCTCTTTTAATGCGCTACACCCAATTAGAACTTAAATATTTAAAATTATAGGGTTTTTAAAAATAAAGATGAAATCTGTACACAAAAACTTTAATTACTCGAAAAAAAGCAATTTTTAAAATGTTCTTATAAGGTCAATTTAAAGCTCTTTAAATGCTCTAAAATCTCATGATAATCATAAGTATTTAAAACTTAAAGGTTTTCTTAACAAAAAAAGAAAGTAGCTGTACACATAAACTTACGTTTTCAAACACAAATTTATTTTAAAATATTTTAAAATAGCAAATTTTAAGCTCTTTTAATGCCTATCAATATGATTATAGCAAAAGTATTTAAAATAAATAGGGTGTCTAAAAAAAAGAAGTTCTTTTTACACAAAAACTTTAATAACTCGAAAAAAAATAATTCTAAAATGTTAAAAAATGGTCATTTAAAAGATCATTTCATGCTCTACAATTAGATTTAAAACTTAACTATTTAAAACTTATAGGTTTTCTAAAAAAAAAAGAAAGACGCTGTACACATAAACTATAATTTCTCAAAGACTAACTTATTTTAAAAAGTCTTTGAATAGCCATATTAAAGCTCTTTTAATGCTTAACCACAAGATGTTAAGCAAAAGTATTTAAAATACATAGGGTGTCTAAAAAAAAGAAGTAATTTTTACACAAAAACTTTAATAACTCGAAAAATAAATAATTCTAAAATGTTAAAAAATGGTCATTTTAAAGATCATTTCATGCTCTACAATTAGATTTAAAACTTAACTATTTAAAACTTATAGGTTTTCTAAAAAAAGAAAGAAAGTAGCTGTACACATAAACTATAATTTCTCAAAGACTAATTTATTTCGACATGTTTTAAAATAACCATTTTAAAGCTCTTTTAATGCCTAACAACATGATTATAGCAAAAGTATTTAAAATACATAGAATGTCTAAAAAAAAAGAAGTACTTCGTACACAAAATCTTTGATAACTCCAAAACTAAATAATTTTAAAATGTTATAACATGGTCATTTAAAAGCTCTTTTACTGCTCTACAAACTGATATAAAACTTTAATTATTAAAATATATAGGGTTTTTAAAAAAAAAGAAGTAAAATGTACACAAAAAATTTAATTACTCGAGAAAAAAGATTTTTTAAATATTTGAATAATGACAATTTAAAGCTTCTAAAAGGCTCTAAAATCTTATGATAAAACTAAGTATTTAAAACTTATAGGTTTTCTAAAAAAAAAAGAAATTAGCTGTACACATAAACTTACGTTTTCAAAGACAAATTTATTTTAAAATGTTTTAAAATAGCAAATTTAAAGCTCTTTTAATGCCCACAACATGATTATAGCAAAAGTATTTAAAATACATAGGGTGTCTAAAAAAAAGAAGTACTTCGTACACAAAAACTTTAATAACTCCAAAAACTAAATAATTCTAAAATGTTAAAAAATGGTCATTTTAAAGATCATTTCATGCTCTACAATTAGATTTAAAACTTAACTATTTAAAACTTATAGGTTTTCTAAAAAAAGAAAGAAAGTAGCTGTACACATAAACTATAATTTCTCAAAGACTAAATTATTTCAACATGTTTTAAAATAGCCATTTTAAAGCTCTTTTAATGCTCAACAACAAGATGTTAAGCAAAAGTAATAAAAATACATAAGATGTCTAAAAAAAAGAAGTACTTTGTACACAAAAACTTTGATAACTCCAAAACTAAATAATTTTAAAATGTTATAACATGGTCATTTAAAAGCTCTTTTACTGCTCTACAAACTGATATAAAACTTTAATTATAAAATATATAGGGTTTTTAAAAAAAAAAGAAATATGTACACAAAAAATTTAATTACTCGAGAAAAAAGATTTTTTAAATATTTGAATAATGACAATTTAAAGCTTCTAAAAGGCTCTAAAATCTTATGATAAACCTAAGTATTTAAAACTTATAGGTTTTCTAAAAAAAAAAGAAATTACCTGTACACATAAACTTACGTTTTCAAAGACAAATTTATTTTAAAATGTTTTAAAATAGCAAATTTAAAGCTCTTTTAATGCCCAACAACATGATTTAGCAAAAGTATTTAAAATACATAGGGTGTCTAAAAAAAAGAAGTACTTCGTACACAAAAACTTTGATAACTCCAAAACTAAATAATTCTAAAATGTTATAACATGGTCATTTAAAAGCTCTTTTAATGCTCTACAAACTGATATAAAACTTTAATTATTAAAATATATAGGGTTTATAAAAAAAAGAAGTAATATGTACACAAAAACTTTAATTACTCGAAAAAAAAGATTTTTTAAATATTTTAATAATGTCAATTTAAAGCTTTTAAATGCTCTAAAATCTTATGATAAGCATAAGTATTTAAAACTTATAGGTTTTCTAAAAAAAAAGAAAGAAGCTGTACACATAAACCATAAATTCTCGAAGACTAACTTATTTCAACATGTTTTAAAATAGCCATTTTAAAGCTCTTTTAATGCTCAACAACAAGATGTTAAGCAAAAGTAATAAAAATACATAGGATGTCTAAAAAAAAGAAGTACTTCGTACACAAAAACCTTGATAAATTCAAACTAAATAATTCTAAAATGTTAAAAAATGGTCATTTAAAAGCTCTTTTACTGCTCTACAAACTGATATAAAACTTTAATTATTAAAATATATAGGGTTTTTAAAAAAAAGAAGTAATATGTACAGAAAAAATTTAATTACTCGAAAAAAAAGATTTTTTAAATATTTTAATAATAACAATTTAAAGCTTCTAAAAGGCTCTAAAATCTTATGATAAACCTAAGTATTTAAAACTGATAGGTTTTCTAAAAAAAAAAGAAATTAGCTGTACACATAAACTTACGTTTTCAAAGACAAATTTATTTTAAAATGTTTTAAAATAGCAAATTTAAAGCTCTTTTAATGCCCAACAACATGATTATAGCAAAAGTATTTAAAATACATAGGGTGTCTAAAAAAAAGAAGTATTTTTTACACAAAAACTTTAATAACTCGAAAAATAAATAATTCTAAAATGTTAAAAAATGGTCATTTTAAAGATCATTTCATGCTCTACAATTAGATTTAAAACTTAACTATTTAAAACTTATAGGTTTTCTAAAAAAGAAAGAAAGAAGCTGTACACATAAACTATAATTTCTCAAAGACTAATTTATTTTAAAATGTTTTAAAATAGCAAATTTAAAGCTCTTTTAATGCCCAACAACATGATTATAGCAAAAGTATTTAAAATACATAGGGTGTCTAAAAAAAAGAAGTACTTCGTACACAAAAACTTTGATAACTCCAAAACTAAATAATTCTAAAATGTTATAACATGGTCATTTAAAAGCTCTTTTACTGCACTACAAACTGATATAAAACTTTAATTATTAAAATATATAGGGATTTTAAAAAAAAAGAAGTAATCTGTACACAAAAACTTTAATTACTCGAAAAAAAGCAATTTTTTAAAATGTTTATTAATGTCAATTTAAAGCTCTTTAAATGCTCTAAAATCTTATGATAAACATAAGTATTTAAAACTTATAGGTTTTCTAAAAAAAAAAGAAAGTAGCTGTACACATAAACTTACGTTTTCAAACACAAATTTATTTTAAAATGTTTTAAAATAGTAAATTTTAAGCTCTTTTAATGCCCAACAATATGATTATAGCAAAAGTATTTAAAATACATAGGGTGTCTAAAAAAAAGAAGTACTTTTTACACAAAAACTTTAATAACTCGAAAAATAAATAATTCTAAAATGTTATAACATGGTCATTTAAAAGCTCTTTTACTGCTCTACAAACTGATATAAAACTTTCATAATTAAAATTATAGAGAGTATTTAAAAAAAAGAATTAATCTGTATACAAAAACTTTAAATACTCGAAAAAAGAAATTTTTAAAATGTTTTATTAATGTCAATTTAAAGCTCTTTAAATGCTCTAAAATCTTATGATAAACATAAGTATTTAAAACTTATAGGTTTTCTAAAAAAAAAAGAAAGTAGCTGTACACAGAATCTTACATTTTTCAAAGACAAATTTATTTTAAAATGCTTTAAAATAGCAAATTTAAAGCTCTTTTAATGCCTAACAACATGATTATAGCAAAAGTATTTAAAATACATATGGTTGTCTAAAAAAAAAGAAGTACTTTTTACACAAAAACTTTAATAACTCGAAAATAAATAATTCTAAAATGTTAAACATGGTCATTTTAAAGATCATTTCATGCTCTACAATTAGATTTAAAACTTAACTATTTAAAACTTATAAATTTTTTTTAAAAAAAAAGAAAGTATCTGTACACATAAACTATAATTTCTCAAAGACTAACTTATTTTAACAAGTCTTTGAATAGCCATTTTAAAGCTCTTTTAATGCTCAACAACAAGATGTTAAGCAAAAGTATTTAAAATACATAAGGTGTCTAAAAAAAAGAATTACTTCGTACACAAAAACTTTAATAACTCCAAAACTAAATAATTCTAAAATGTTATAACATGGTCATTTAAAATCTCTTTACTGCTCTACAAACTGATATAAAACTTTTATTATTAAAATATATAGGGTTTTTAAAAGAAAAGAAATAATCTGTACACAAAAACTTTAATTACTCGAAAAAAAGCAATTTTTAAAATGTTTTATTAATGTCAATTTAAAGCTCTTTAAATGCTCTAAAATCTTATGATAAACATAAGTATTTAAAACTTATAGGTTTCTAAAAAAAAAAAAGAAAGAAGCTGTACACATAAACTATAATTTCTCAAAGACTAACTTATTTTAACAAGACTTTGAATAGCAATTTTAATGCTTTTTAAATGCCTAACAACATGATGTTAAGCAAAAGTATTTAGAATACATGCGGTGTCTAAAAAAAAGAAGAACTTTGTACACAAAAACTTTAATAACTCGAAAACTAACAAATTCTAAAATGTTACAACATGGTCATTTTAAAGCTCTTTTAATGCTCTACAACCTGATTTAGAACCTAAATATTTAAAACTTATAGGTTTTCTAAAAAAGAAAGAAAGTAGCTGTACACATAAACTATAATTTCTCAAAGACTAACTTATTTTAACAAGTCTTTGAATAGCCATTTTAAAGCTCTTTTAATGCTCAACAATAAGATATTAAGCAAAAGTATTTAAAATACATAAGGTGTCTAAAAAAAAGAATTACTTCGTACACAAAAACTTTAATAACTCCAAAACTAAATAATTCTAAAATGTTATAACATGGTCATTTAAAAGCTCTTTTACTGCTCTACAAACTGATATAAAACTTTAATTATTAAAATATATAGGGTTTTTAAAAAAAAAGAAGTAATCTGTACACAAAAACTTTAATTACTCGAAAAAAAAGCAATTTTTAAAATGTTTTATTAATGTCAATTTAAAGCTCTTTAAATGCTCTAAAATCTTATGATAAACATAAGTATTTAAAACTTATAGGTTTTCTAAAAAAAAAAAGAAAGAAGCTGTACACATAAACTATAATTTCTCAAAGACTAACTTATTTTAACAAGACTTTGAATAGCGATTTTAATGCTTTTTAAATGCCTAACAACATGATGTTAAGCAAAAGTATTTAGAATACATGTGGTGTCTAAAAAAAAAGAAGAACTTTGTACACAAAAACTTTAATAACTCGAAAACTAACAAATTCTAAAATGTTAAAACATGGTCATTTTAAAGCTCTTTTAATGCTCTACAACCTGATTTAGAACTTAAATATTTAAAACTTATAGGTTTTCTAAAAAAAGAAGGAAAGTAGCTGTACACATAAACTATAATTTCTCAAAGACTAATTTATTTCAACATGTTTTAAAATAGCCATTTTAAAGCTCTTTTAATGCTCAACAACAAGATGTTAAGCAAAAGTAATAAAAATACATAGGATGTCTAAAAAAAAGAAGTACTTCGTACACAAAAACTTTGATAACTCCAAAACTAAATAATTCTAAAATGTTATAACATCGTCATTTGAAAGCTCTTTTAATTCTCTAAAATCTTAAGTTAAACTTAAGTATTTAAAACTTATAGGTTTTCTAAAAATAAAAGAAAGAAGCTGTACACATAAACTATAATTTCTCAAAGACTAACTTATTTTAACAAGTCTAAGAATAGCAATTTTAATGCTTTTTTAATGCCTATCAACATGATGTTTAGCAAAAGTATTTAAAATACATGCGGTGTCTAAAAAAAAAGAAGAACTTTGTACACAAAAACTTTAATAACTCGGAAACTAACAAATTCTAAAATGTTAAAACATGGTCATTTTAAAGCTCTTTTAATGCTCTACAACCTGATTTAGAACTTAAATATTTAAAATTAATAGGGTTTTTAAAAATAAAGATGGAATCTGTACACAAAAACTTTAATTACTCGAAAAAAAGCAATTTTTAAAATGTTTTAATAATGTCAATTTAAAGCTCTTTAAATGCTCTAAAATCTTATGATAAACTTAAGTATTTAAAACTTATAGGTTTTCTAAAAAAAAAAGAAAGAAGCTGTACACATATACTTTAATTTCTCAAAGACTAACTTATTTTAAAATGTTTTAAAATAGCCATTTTGTAGCTCTTTTAATGCCTAACAACATGATTATAGCAAAAGTATTTAAAATACATAGGGTGTCTAAAAAAAAAGAAGTACTTTTTACACAAAAACTTTAATAACTCGAAAAATAAATAATTCTAAAATGTTAAAACATGGTCATTTTAAAGATCATTTCATGCTCTACAATTAGATTTAAAACTTAACTATTTAAAACTTATAAATTTTTTTTAAAAAAAAAGAAAGTAGCTGTACACATAAACTATAATTTCTCAAAGACTAACTTATTTCAACATGTTTTAAAATAGCCATTTTAAAGCTCTTTTAATGCTCAACAACAAGATGTTAAGCAAAAGTAATAAAATACATAGGGTGTCTAAAAAAAAGAAGTACTTCGTACACAAAAACTTTGATAACTCCAAAACTAAATAATTCTAAAATGTTATAACATGGTCATTTAAAAGCTCTTTTACTGCTCTACAAACTGATATAAAACTTTAATTATTAAAATATATAGGGTTTTTAAAAAAAAGAAGTAATCTGTACACAAAAACTTTAATTACTCGAAAAAAAAGCAATTTTAAAATGTTTTATTAATGTCAATTTAAAGCTCTTTAAATGCTCTAAAATCTTATGATAAACATAAGTATTTAAAACTTATAGGTTTTCTAAAAAAAAAAGAAAGTAGCTGTACACATAAACTTACATTTTTCAAAGACAAATTTATTTTAAATGTTTTCTTCTTCTTCTTCTTTCTTTAGTTTAGGCAAATTGCCTGTTCTTAACGACGTTTTTCTGCCTATTGCACTGTTAAATTGTCGCACCATCGTTTTCGTGGGCGTCCCGTGCTTCTGCGGCCTGCCGGTGACTTATCCCGTGCAATTCTGACAATTCTTCTGTTGTCCATTCTACTGATGTGCTCGTTCCATTCTTTTTTCCTTTTTAGTATCCATTCGTTGATATTTTCCACTTTGCATGTTCTTCTTATATCTTCGCTTCTCTCTCGATCCAGCAGTGTTTTTCCAACTATTCTGCGAAGCACTCTCATTTCGGTTGTCTCTAGTAACTGTTTCGTTTTCGCCGTGTCTGGTCGAGTTTCTGCGGTATATGACATAATAGGTCTTACCATGCCTTGTAAATTCTTGCTTTGGTCTCTATGTCAATGTTTTTGTTTCGCCATATTGTGTCATTCAAACAACCCGCTATTCTGGATGCCTTCGTTGTCTGTTCTCTTACCTCTGCTTCGACATCACCATATCCTGAGATTTCTATTCCTAGGTATTTAAATCTCATTTCCTGCTGAATAACCTTCCCTTCAATTTCCAGTTTGCATCTTAACGGTGTCTTTGATGTTGTCATGCATTTTGTTTTCTGGGCCGATATTTTCATGTTGAATGATTTGGCTATGCAGTTAAATCGGTGTAGTAAACGTTGTAGATCATCCTCATTTTCGGCCACTAATACAGCGTCATCAGCATAGCATAGGATGGTTATTTCTTCGCTGCCCATTTTATATCCTTTTAGCAGTCTTACGTTTCTTATTATTTCGTCCATGATGATGTTAAAAAGCAGGGGACTTAGGGAATCCCCTTGTCGGATACCACGACCTGCATCAATCGGTTCAGTCAAGGCACCATTTATCCTTGCTTGGATCTTGTTGTTTCTATAGATGTTCTCTATGGTCTTAATAAGATTATTCGGAATTTGTCGGTTATAAAGGAGGTGAATAACATCCTTTAATTGCACCCGGTCAAATGCTTTTTCCAGATCAATGAAACACATATATGCTGGTCTGTTGTATTCAATTGATTTTTCTGTTATCTGTCTTATGATGAAAACCGCGTCTGTGCATGATCTACCTGATCTGAATCCCTGCTGTTCGTCTTCTAGATTCGTTAAGCTGTTAATTTTATTCGTTATGACTTTTGTTGTTAGTTTCAATGAAGTATTTAAAAGATTTATTCCCCTGTAATTTGTAGGTAGTTTTTTGTCTCCTTTTTTAAACATAACTATAGTTGTGCTGGTTCGCCATTCATCAGGTATTTTGTGTTGGCATAGTATTTTTTGGATTAGGAATGTTAACTGTTGTGTGAGACGTTGGCCACCATATTTTAGTAATTCGTTTGGGATGCCATCTTGCCCTGAGCTCTTCCTATTCTTTAGTTTTCGAATAGCTGTTTCTACATCACTGGACTCAATTTGTATGTCGTTTTTAGTTACTATTTCTGGCGTATTTAGTTCCACTTGAGGTTCTTCTGATTTATAGAGTTCTGTTAAGTAACTAATCCAGGTTTCTCTTGTGATCTGATTTGTTTCGATCATTTCGTTGACCTCCTTTCTTTGATTTCTAATAAATCGCCAGATTTGTTTTTGTAGTCCATAGAAGTCACTCTCCATTCTCTTCGAAAAAATCTCCCAATGATGTTGTTTTGTTTGCCTTACTAATGTCGCTGCTTGATTCCGGATTCGTCTATACATTTCGTATGATTCAGGTGTTCGTAATGTCCTATAGTTAAGGTATGCCATTTTCTTTTTTTTGCATATTTCCTTAATCTCTGGGCGGAACCAAGGAGTCTTGATCATTCTAGCCCGGTTTTTTACAGTTCGTGTTCCCAGGGCTTCGTATGCAGCTTCTAAAATGTTGGTTCTTAGTTTCTTCCAGGCTATGTTTATGTTATCTTCTTCTTTTATTGGGTCTTTTTCGATTTTTCTTTCAACCTGTTCTCGTATAGTTGTTTGGTTGGTAAGTTCCATAGTGACTCGATGTTTATTTTCGATTCTTGAGTTGCTCGTGCAAGATTCCTTTGGGGTTTAAACTTCATTCTTATTTTTGCTAATAGCAGGCTATGATCGCTTCCTACATTCGCGGAGTTTAATGTCCTAACATCTAGTATTTGGTTTGGTTGGACGTATCTGTTAGTAACAATGTAATCAATTGTAGACCTGAAGCCTCTGGTGTTGCTGTATGTAAATTTATATTGTTCCTTATGATTGTAAAATGTGTTATTAATCCTTAGCTCGTTAAATGTGCATAGCTGTGTCATTAGCTCTCCATTGTCATTTAACACGTTTTCGTTGAACCTTTGTTTTATTCCAGGTATTATTTCATTTCCGATGCGAGCGTTGAAATCTCCAAGGATTATCATTTTTTGGTTACTTGGTAATGATCCGACTAAATTTTGTAGTTGGTCGTAGAAGGCTTCTCTTTCTTCTTTTGGTTTGTTATCTTCAGGTGCATATATTGACACTACGTTTAGTTTTTGGCTTTCCGCCTCCATTTTTATTAACAAGATTCGCGAGGATATGTACATGCATTCTTTTATGTTGTTTTTATACTTTTTTGATATTGCGATGGCTACCCCTTCTTTTGCCCTGGTTTGTTTTTCGACTCCACTATATATCACCAGGTAGTCGTCATATTGTATTTGCCCTTTGCCTTTCTTTTTTGTTTCTTGTAAGGCGCAAATATCAATATTGTTGTCTTTTAGTTCCTTCAGGGTCTCCTGGTCTTTGTTGTTCAATGATTTTATATTCCAGGTAGCCAAGCGCAATATATGTTTTTTCTTCCATTCTTTGTTCCTTTTTCTTGCATGGGTCGTCATCGTTGAGTCCGTCCTTATCCGAGGCATAATTTTGTCCTTTTGAGCAAATTCCTTTTTTTTACGTTGGGTAGGGAGCTAGCCTGACCCAACAACCTTCCTCCTTTTCCCGGGCTTAGGACCGGCAACATGATCATGCAGGCGGAGTTTTTAAAATGTTTTAAAATAGAAAATTAAAAGCTCTTTTAATGCCCAACAACATGATTATAGCAAAAGTATTTAAAATACATAGGGTGTCTAAAAAAAGAATTACTTCGTACACAAAAACTTTAATAACTCCAAAACTAAATAATTCTAAAATGTTATAACATGGTCATTTAAAAGCTCTTTTACTGCTCTACAAACTGATATAAAACTTTAATAATTAAAATATATAGGGTATTTAAAAAAAAAGAATTAATCTGTACACAAAAACTTTAATTACTCGAAAAAAAGAAATTTTTAAAATGTTTTATTAATGTCAATTTAAAGCTCTTTAAATGCTCTAAAATCTTATGATAAACATAAGTATTTAAAACTTATAGGTTTTCTAAAAAAAAAGAAAGTAGCTGTACACAGAATCTTACATTTTTCAAAGAAAAATTTATTTTAAAATGCTTTAAAATAGCAAATTTAAAGCTCTTTTAATGCCTAACAACATGATTATAGCAAAAGTATTTAAAATACATAGGGTGTCTAAAAAAAAGAAGTACTTTTTACACAAAAACTTTAATAACTCGAAAAATAAATAATTCTAAAATGTTAAAACATGGTCATTTTAAAGATCATTTCATGCTCTACAATTAGATTTAAAACTTAACTATTTAAAACTTATAGATTTTCTAAAAAAAAAACAAAGAAGATGTACACCTAAACTTTAATTTCTCAAAGACTAACTTAAGACTAAAAAATTTTAAGGCAACGAAACAAAAGAACTCAAAAATTCGAAAAAATTTAACTCCCAGGATCACAAAAATCTATTCTCGGCGAAAAAACATCGAATTCTACACGAAAAGTGCTCAAAACATGTCGAAAATCGATGATTTTTTAATCTTCCCGAAAAGTTTGTGGTTTTGCCTACGAATATACCGGCCCTTTTTTTCTTCGTGAAATCTATATTCAGTGGTATGGAACGCAATATTCTTGACAAATCTTTCGAAATATAGGCTAAAAAGGGCCTACAGTTGACGATTCTATAGTCTCAGAGCACCTATAGATCGTGAAGCTTGCTAGAAAATTTTTTCAATAAAATAAGAAAAAATTTCTATACAGAGAAAAAAAAGTACCCAAAAACTCGAAAAAATTTCAATTCCAGGCTCGCGACGATCTTTCTTCGGCGCAAAGACATCGCATTCTACACAAAAAGTACAAAAAAAAAGAGGAAATCAACAAATTTTCATCTTCTCGAGGAGTTCGTTGCCTTGCCCACCAAAAAATTAGCCCTTTTCTCGTTCGCGAAATCTATATTCAGTGGAATAAACCGCAATATTTTTGACAAATTCTTCGAAATAAAGACTGAGGAGAATATACAGTATATGATTCTATAGTCTGAGTGCACCTATAGATCTGGAAGCTTGCTAGAAAATTTTTTCAATAAAATACGAAAAATTCGTAGACAGCGAAAAAAATACCAAAATCTCGAAAAAATTTCACTTCTAGGAACGCAACGATCATTTTTCGGCGAAAAATAATCGATTTCTACACGAAAAGTACTCAAAACAATTAGGAAATCGACGATTCTCCATCTTCTCGAGGAGTTCATGTCTTTGTCTACAAAGATATCGTCCATTTTTTACTTTCGCGAAGTCTATATTCAGTGGTATGAACCGCAATTCTTTTTGCACATCGTACGAAATAAAGGCTGAAAAATGCATACAGTGGATGATTCTGTAGCATGAGAGCAGCTTTAGATCGGGAAGCTTGCTAGAAAAATTTTTCAATAAAATACGAAAAAATTCTTTGGCAGCGAAAAAATGTACCCTAAAACTCGAAAAAATTTTACTCCCAGGATCGCAATGATTGTTCTTCGGCGAAAAAACATCGAATTCTACAAGAAAAGTACCCAAAACATGTAGGAAATCAATGATTTTTCATCTTCTCGAGGAATTCGTGGCCTTGCCTAGAAAGAAATCGGCACTTTTTTTCGTTCGCCAAAACTTTATTTAGTGGTATGAACCGCAATATTTTTTGAAAATCTTACAAAATAAAAGCTGAAAAGGGCATACAGTGGATGATTCTATAGTCTTAGAGCATCTATAGATCGGCAAGCTTTCTAGAAAATTTTTTAAATAAAATATGAAATCTTTCTTAGACAGCGAAAAAAAAGTACCCAAGCACTCGAAAAAATTTTACTCCTAGTATCGAAACGATCTGTTTCCCTCAAAAGTGAATTAGGTTTCTACACAAAAAGAACAAAAAACATGTAGGAAATAGACGATTTTTCATCTCATCTAGATGTTCGTGGTCTTTCCTACAAAGAAAGCGTACCGTTTTTTCGTTCGCGAATTCTATATTCAGTGGAATAAAGCGCATTATTTTTGGCATATCCTTCGAAATAAAGGCTGAAAAAGGCATACAGTGGATGATTCTATAGTCTGAGAGTAGCTATACATCGGGAAGCTTGCTAGAAAATTTTTTCGATAAAATTCGAAAAAATTCTTAGGCAGCGAATAATAAGTACCCAAAAACTCGAAAAAATTTCACTCTTAGGATCGCAGCGATCTTTCTTCGGCGAAGAAGCATCGAATTCTACACGAAAAGTACCTAAAACATGTAGGAAATCGACAATTTTTCATCTCATCAAAATGTTCGTTGTCTTGCCTAGAATGAAATCGTCCCTTTTTTTCGTTCGCGGAAACTATATTTATCCCAAATCCAACATAGTTAAAATAACAAATGAATTAAACAAAACTGGCCACAATGTAAGATCAATAATTTATATAATAAAATTCGATACCAAACTGCCGCTACCTTTATTTCTTATCGAACTGGCTCCTCATGATAATAACAAAAATATATACGAGATTAAAACCCTGCTTAATAGAATAATTATAATATAGAACCAACAAGAAGTAAAAGAGAAATACCTCAATTCACAAGATGCCAAGCCTATGGGCACACAAAAAATTACTGTAACAGAAATCCTGCATGTGTAAAATGTGCAAAAAATCACTTAACAGCACTCTGTTCTCAAGAGGGCAAAATAGAAGAAGTCATATGTGTAAACTGCAACGGTAACCACCCTGTAAATTACAAAGGATGTCCGATGAGAAAATTACTACAACAAAAACTGTAGCCAACGCTAAGAAAAAAAGTATTGGAAAAACCTTTTCTAGAAGATCCTTACGAAGTAACATACTACAATAAACAAAACATAAATGCCAATAGGGATAATACACCGTTAGTTGAACTCAGCGAATCAAGGAGAAGCTACGCCGAAGTTACCAAACGTGACATACAAATACAAAAGACTTAAACACTGAGGAGACATCGGACATTAAAAAACTACTACAACAATCTATTACAAATACAGAAATCATTACCACAATGATAATGGAGCAAAATTTTCTTTTGAAACAACAAACGCAACAAATCACCACAAAACTACAACTATTAACAAAAACGCTACTTAATAACAAATAATGGATACACAAATAAAAATAGCGATTTGGAACAGCAACGGATTACAACAACGAATTCAAGAAACCAAAGCATTCATATACACGATTGATATAGACATTCTACTCGTATCTGAAACTCATCTCACAGACAAAAACTATATAAATATTCCATACTACACCATGTATGACACAAAACATCCTTCAGGTAAAGCGCATGGTGGAACTGCCATAATTATTAAGAACGAGATAAAACATCATCTACACTGTAAAACAAACAACGATTACCTTCAAGCCACCACAATTACATTAGAAACACAGGGTAATTCAATTAAACTATCGGCTATCTATGCACCGCCAAAATTTAAAATTACAATCGACCAATGGAACAACTTTTTCAAGGAACTAGGTAATAAATTTATAGCAGCTGGCGACTTTAACGCCAAACATCCATATTGCGGATCAAAAACCACTTCACCAAAAGGTAAAATTTTAAACTCCTACATAACGAACGCAAACCTAGACATCCTCACGACAGATGAACTAACATACTGGCCATTAGCTTCTAATAAAACTCCTAACTTAATAGATATCGGCGTCCTAAAAGGCCTAAACCTAATGCACTTCAAAACCGAATCATCACTTGATCTCAGTTCAGACCATTCACCTATAATAATAACTTACCAGAACAAACCTATACTATATAAAAAATCACCAACGCTGTGCAATGGGAGCACAAATTGGATGATCTTTAAAGAAACTTTAGAATCCAAATTAAACTTTAACATTCCGCTCAAGACCTCTTTACAAATAGAAAATGCAGTTAACAACCTAACAGATGCTATACAAGAAGCAGCGTGGGCATCTACATCCCAAAATGTTTTATCCAGAAAAATTCCGTCATACCCTAGCATTATTTTGCATAAAATAAAAATAAAAAGGCAAGTTAAAGCTAGATGGCAGAAAAATAAAACAAAGAGTAATAAGAGACTACTAAATAAAGTAACTAAAGATGTTAAGCAGAGCATACGGGATTACAACAATGCAGAATTCGAAAGATACTTGACATCACTTTCATCTCACGAAGATACAAATTACTCTCTCTGGAAAACAACAAAAAGATTCAAAAGACCAGTAAAATCAATACCAGCTATACGAAATTTTGATGGCTAATAGGCGAAAAGCACAGAAAAACAAGCGAAAACCTTTGCAACAAACCTAGAAAACATATTCACAGCACACAACTTCAATATTCATACGTGCACAGTCACTAACGTAAATGACGTCGGAAGCAAAACACAATCACATGAAAACATTAATAGCACAACAGCCGAAGAAATTAGAATGCTAATATCAGAAATCAAAATAAGAAAGGCACCAGGTTATGATCTAATAAATGGCAGAATACTAAAGGAACTGCTACCTAAAGCAATTAGGATACTCACAATAATATTTAATGCAGTATTACGAGTCCATTACTTTCCAAGTACTTGGAAACTCGCGGAAATTATAATGCTCCCTAAACCTAATAAAGATCCACATGATGTAAATTCTTATAGACCGATATCGCTCTTACCATTACTATCGAAACTACTGGAAAAAATAATATACAAAAGAATAAAACGAATAATTTCGGACAAAAACCTGATTCCTGACCATCAATTTGGATTCCGAAACAAACATTCTACCGTTGAACAAGTACACCGACTAACTAACACTATAATAACAGCTTTAGAAAATAAAGAGTACTGTTCCGCCGTTTTCATAGATGTAGAAAAAGCTTTCGATAAAGTGTGGCATCAAGGATTACTACAAATTATAAATAAACACTTTCCACACTCATATTACAAACTCCTAAAATCTTATCTTTCCGACAGGACATTCTATGTAAAAATAAAAGACACTCATTCGAACATCAAATTAATCAAAGCTGGGGTTCCGTAGGAAAGTATCCTCGGACCAATTCTTTACACCCTCTATACAGCAGACATACCAATAAACGCTAACTGTACTGTTTTAACATTTGCAGACGACACGGCAATGTTTACCGTAAACAAAGACCCACAACAAGCAGTTCAATTATTACAAAACCAAATCAATTCCCTCGAAGAATGGTTACTTAATAAGAAGATCAAAGTAAACTCTACCAAATGTAAACACATTACGTTTACACTGAGGAAAAACAAAATACCAAAACTACAATTATATAATACAGAAATTCCACAACTATCAACGGTCAAGTACTTAGGACTACATCTAGATTCCAAACTAACATGGAAAAAGCATATAAATGCAAAAATCGAACAAATTAGTTTAAAAAGAAGACAAATGGCATGGTTAACTGGCAAAAAATCGAAACTTAGCATAGAGAATAAATTAAGAATTTACAAAACAATTATAAAACCAATCTGGACATATGGATTACCGCTATGGGGTATAGCAGCGAAAAGCCACATTGCCAAGCTCGAGGCTCAACAATCCATAACCCTACGCACAATCTTAGATGCTCCATGGTATTATACGTCCGCAATGAAGATATAAGGAAAAACTTAAATATTTCCACGTTACAAGAAGAAATAACCAAATCAACCTGCAGATACAAAAGAAGAATTGATACGCACATAAACCCGCTAGCCAATGAAAACTATAACCAACATATCCCTAGAAGGCTCAAAAGAATCCACCCAGGAGACCTAGTAAAAACTATAACTAAATGAAAAAAACTGGTGTGTGTACTTATGTACGCACGTCAGAAGTTATACTTCTTTGGCGTACCAAAATGAATATAACATCAACAACCTCAAAAATAACTGCAAAAAAAATAAGTATAATCTTATTTATTTATACATGAAGAAGAAAAAGGGTTTAATTAAAATAAATAAGAAATAAAATAAGAAATAAAAAATTAAATAAGAAATAAGAAATAAAAAAATTCATCAAATAATAAACTTTGAGGTAAATTTTCTTCGCCAGGTGCAATACGTAAATATTGTTCTTCATCCTACATTAATGTCGGTTGGTGCGCCGTAAGACTCTCTTCTACAGGAATGTGTTCGCTGACATCATTTTGTCCAACTTTGTCGTGAATTTGATTATCATTAAAATATTAATCATCAATTTTAATATCCTACATTCTATACAATGGAGACGGTATTAAAAATTGTAGCCAAGCTTTAATTGTACGCTTGTTAACAATGCCATGTAAGTAACTAGATCGGTCAATTTTCTTACGTTTAATATGTACATTTATACAATAATCGTTATCGATATTTCTTTGAAGAGATTTGACCATTGTATTAACTGAAACAGGCAGGTTAATTAATTGACCATAACTGGCGTATTTACCATTCACATGTCTCAGACGTCTGATCTGCATAAAAGAAATACGAGGCGAAATTAATCTTTCAAAAACTAAATATAAAGGTGGTAGATGCTAAGGTACATCTGGATATTTGAAGCCGTTATATGTTGATATTAGAGGAATATTCTTCTTGTTTAAAGCTTGTATGCATGTTATATTACAAAGCTTAGTATTTTCCATACGTACATTAGGTATAAATTGTATTAGAATATCCTTATGTTCATTAGATGGCTCTTTTAAATTCTTTTTAAACCACAATCTGTCACATACTGAGCATGGATGTTCAAATGAATTGCCCAAGAAATTTATTTTAAATTCCTTATGAGCTCGTTTAAATTGATGATAATTGCTATATGGTAAAGAAGGATCTAAATCCATATCAATTTGCTCGCCAGTGGAATGATTAATTACTAACTGGTCTAAAGAGTTAGAATAAATAGAGGGTACATCTGATTGAGTTAATTCCTGATCCATGATTGTGTCTTGGTTTAACGAATTGCGTTCTTCATCCGGTACAATGTCTTGATTAGACAATACATGTATAATCGAAGCATCAGCTAAATATTGATTATTTCGTGCTTGAGATTGTGAACTTTGCTCCATGTTTGTTAATGTAATGTTTTTTGATGTTATACGATGATGACACGGCATAGAAGAATTTTCCATATGCACATCAGCTTGCACAGTAATATAGTTGTGATAGTCATCTTTTGCAGTAGACAACGATGCATCCTGAAGAAATAAATTTAAAAAATAAAGACCAAATTCCCAAACGTACCAAAAGAAGTATAAGTTCAAAAATAATAATTAGCAGTAGTATTAGTTATTGCTGTGAATTTTAAATTGTATAAATTTGTACCAGTAATTATAGGCTGAGCCAATGGTTCAGAAGTCACTAGTAAATTCGAAGTCGATGGGGCACATAAAGTTCCATTCGCAGACAATTGGATTTCTTGAAGAAATAAATGTAAAATAAATGTTAAATAAAATAAATGTAAGTAACTTCAAATAACTTCAAAACATAAAGACCAAACAAAAAAAATAAATAATTAGCAATAATATTAGTTATTGCTGGGACATTTAAATTATTTAAATTTGTACCGGTAATCACAGGCTTAGCCGATGGTTCGCAAAGTAAATTAGAAGTTGACGGAGTACATAAAATTTCATTCGCAGGCAATTCATAACCTTTTTGAATCATTTTTCTTCGCAACCAAGAACCCTACAACGTTTGGCATTAGCGTGCATTATGTTTTTCTTATTTTCCTCATTATTTTCCTTATTTTCCTTATTCCTTTTCCTACGAAGACGATAATCTCTACATTTCTCTGCATTAGTTTTAGGCATATTGAAAACTAAAACAGAAATTTAAATGTATACTGATCCTGGTCAATAAAAAGCTGCAAGAGATTATAGTTTAATAATAACTTCAAAATTAAAATAATTAAAAAATAAATAAATTTTCAATAATTAAAAAATAAAATAAATAAATTTTCAATAATTAATAATAAATAATTAAATTTAAACTATAGATAAATGTGAACGTTTAATCTTAATTTTTGTATTGTTGCTAAGGAGAATAGTTAAAGATCTACGTCCGATCGGCACTATTGTTTTATTAATTTAAATCGCAACGTGTCCAGCAACATTTTGTACGATTTTCTAGCAAATCTTTAGTGAATCTGGAAACTTAAGCCACACAACATTTACTTCTCCATCTTCATTGTATTCAATATGAAATAACTACAATTTTCCCGAATGCCAATATATACTCTACATTTGTAAATAACATAAAATATAACTTCAATAAAAACTTTAACAAAATAAAGATATTAAATACAATTTAAATAAAATACAATTATTAAAAACATTAATAAAATAAAATCACAAATAAGAAAAAAGAAAAACTCTCGGTTAAATCAATATAAAGTATAATACTATATTGGCTCGTCAGGCAAAAAGTCTTGTGGCATAAAAGCTCTGGTTGATAAATTAAATATAATAAGGAATTGCAGTTTTAACAAAAAATTAAACACGTATCTCACCTCTTGCTCGCTTCGCTTGTATACGGATTCAACAAAAAGGTTCACCTCGTTAATGGAAGTATAAGGAATGCTTATACTTTTCTTATTTCGCTTCTAGCTTAAATCGCTTTGTTCGTCGCTTTCTTTGTAAATTCTTTGCTGCTTATCTAAGACGTGTCGTCGTAGGCGTCCAGTGGAAGAATGGGACGAGTGCTTTGTTTAATAGGCCTAGCAGGGCGTGCTTAGCAGCGGTTTAAAGAATGGTGACGGACGATAACAAAATTTCGTTAATTTCAATATTTTCGAAATGATTGAGCCGCGTATTTCGAATATACGTTAAGAATCTATAATCTTTATAAATGGTACATAAATCGTTATTACGTTGAGTGCCTCACGAATTTTGAAGGAAATCCTCGTCAGGCTACGCTCGTTATAGACCTAGTAAAAACTATAACTAAATGAAAAAAAACTGATGTGTGTACTTATGTACGCACGTAAGAAGTTATACTTCTTTGCCGTACCAAAACGAATATAACCTCAATAACCTCAAAATAACTTCAAAAAAAAACTTCAAAGAAAAGAAATAACTTAAAAAAAAAATAATTATTATTATATATATATATATATAAGAAAGAATAAAAAAAAGAAAAAGAAAATATCAAAATATAGATATCAGTCCACACTAAATATAAGAGAGATATAGCGAATTACTTCACGCGTCAACAACCATGGCACAGTTACAGCATTAGTTCTTGCTTCGATCATTTAAGTAAAGCAGCGCTGAGTACGATTAGTATTTGAATGGGTGACCCGCTTGAGAAAAAAAGGGGAAG
Source organism: Polistes fuscatus (assembly GCF_010416935.1). Lineage (NCBI taxonomy): Eukaryota > Metazoa > Arthropoda > Insecta > Hymenoptera > Vespidae > Polistes > Polistes fuscatus. The sequence continues at coordinate 8,405,270 of NW_025113118.1, forward strand.
AAGAAAAGAAAGACAACTTCATGCCGTATACTTGAAATCGCTTTGCCGCGCGTCGTAAATACTGACAAACTTCATGGTGTCGTTTTTCCAGACGCTCGGAACAAAATCACTCCCCATTACATTTTCCCAAACGCGCTAAAAGAAGTATAACTTCAAAAAAAATATAAAAATATAGATATCAGTCCACATTAAATGTAAGGGAGATATATCGATTTACTTCATGCGTCAACGGCCATGGCGCGGTTACAGCATTAGTTCTCGCTCGATCATTTAAGTAATGCAGCGCTGAGTACGATTAGTATTTGGATGGGTGACCCGCTTAAGAGAAAAAAAGGGGAAGAAGAAGAGAAGACAACTTCATGCCGTAAATTTGAAATCGCTTTGCCGCGCGTCGTAAATACTTGACAAACTTCATGGTGTCGTTTTCCCAGACGCTCGGAACCAATTCACTCCCCATTACATTTTCCCCAACACGTCAAAAGAAGTATAACTTCAATAAACGACAATAGCGACGCTTTCTCATTGGAGAAAACGTCTACGTGCTATCTTTTCACTTATATAACAATTTACCAAATGTCTACAGAAACATTGTAAAGATGTATGGAGTTATAAAAAAAAAAAAAAATTAAAAACATGCAAGAAATCAACAATTTTCTATCTTTTCCATAAGTCTGTGGTCTTGCCAAAGAAATCAAAGAAATCGTCCATATATTTTGTTAACGAAATCTAAATTCAGTGGTATTTACTGTAATACTTTTGCCTAATCTTTCGAAAAATAGGCTAAAAAAAGTAGTTGCAGATTCTATAGTGTGCGATCACCTTCAGTTCGGGGAGGTTGCTAAAAAGTTTTTTTATCAAAATATGAAAATTTTCTTAGACGGTGAAAGAAAATGCAAAATGCTCGAAAAAATTTCAATCCTAGGATCAAAACGATCGTTCTTCGGCGAAAAAGCATCTAATTCTACACGAAAAGTACCCAAAACATGTAGGAAATCAACAATTTTTAATCCTCTCGAGGAGTTCGTGGCCTTGCCTATAAAAAAATCAGCCGTGTTTTTCGTTTGCGAAATCTATATTTAGTGGTATGAGCCGCAATATTTTTGGCAAATCTTTCGAATTAAAGGCTGAAAAGGGCATACAGTGGATGATTCTACAGACTGCGAGCACCTGTAGATCGAGAAGCATGCTAGAAAATTTTTTTAATAAAATACGATAAAATTCTTAGGCAGCGAAGAAAAAGTACCCAAAAACTCGGAAAAATCTTACTCCTAGGATCGAAACGATCTTTCTCCGGCGAAAGTGAATTAAGTTTCTACACGAAAAGAACCAAAAACATGTAGGAAATCGACAATTTTTCATCTAATCTAAATGTTCGTGGTCTTGTCTACAAAGTATTCGGCCCTTTTTTTCGTTCGCGAAAACTTTATTTAGTGGTATGAACTGTAATATTTCTTAGAAATCATTCGAAATAAAGTCTAAAAAGGGCTAACAGTAGAAGATTCTACAGACTGCGAGCATCTATAGATCGAGTAGCATGCTAGAAAATTTTTTGAATAAAATATGAAAATTTTCTTAGGCAGCAAAAAAAAAGTACCAAAAAACTCGCAAAATTTTCAATCCCAGGATCAAAACGATCGTTCTTTGTTGAAAAAACATTGAATTCTATCTGAAACGTACCGAAAACATGTAGGAATTCAACGATTTTTCATCTTTTTAAGAAGTTCGAGGTTTTGCCATCAAAGAAATACGCACTTTTTTCGTCCACGAAATATTTATTTAGCGGTATATGCAATAATACTTTTTCCTAATTTTTCCAAATTAGAAAGAACATACATTTAAAGAACTTATATTTTGCGAGGTTCTACAGATCGAGAAGCTTGCAAAAAATATTTTCAATAAAATATTGATATTTTCTGGAACCGCGAAAAGAGTGCCTATAAACTCGAAAAAGTTTCGATCCCAGGATCGAAATGATCGTTCTTCGACGAAAAAGCAGTCAATTCTATACGAAAAGTACCTATAACGTGTAGTAAAGAATCGATTTCTCATCTTTTCTAAAATTTCGTTTTCTTTCCATCAAAGAAATAGGCCCTTTTTTCGTTCACGAAATATATATTTGGCGGAATTTGCTGCATTATTTTGCCTAATTTTTCTAAAACTAGGCTAAACAGTGCCTACATTGTAGGAGACGGTAAGCGTCACCGTCTTATCTCGTAGGTCTGCCGACAAAGACACCGGTGTGTATAGCATAAGGCGATATGCGTTTGTTTGTTTTAAGTAACCTGATCCATCTAACGAAACAAAGAACAGGGGAGTCGCAATGAATCTATGCACGAGCGACAAAAGCAGTCAGCGTTGAGCGATGAATAATAGTGCACTCATTTAGGGGTCCAACTTCTGAATTTCAGCTGTAATCCAGATTCTTTGATCTAAGGGTATCTTTTTAATTTTTCTTTCTTAATAAATTTTTCTTAATAAAATTTATAATAATTTTTTCTTTCTTTTTAATTTTTTCTTAATAAATTTTTCTTAATAAAATTTATATCGTAAGCCAAAAATAAATTCGCACTGCCTATAATACAAATGCATTTTTCTTTTTAATTATATTTCCTATAAAATGATTATAAAATATTAATGAAAAAATAGGAAAAAAAATTTAATAATGTATTCTTTTGGCTGTAGTAGTGTAGTGGCTACAGTAGCTACAGTGTGTGTATGTTTTTCACGTCGCCGATACCTATATTTTATCTTGACAGCGCTAACAAGTATGTTTACCTTTTTTTCTTTCTTTTTCTCTTCGTTCTTTTTCTTTGCTTTCTTATTTCTTTTTTTCGTTATTGTGAAGTAAGCTTAATAAATTTTTTTTCTATTTTTTCAGTAATATTTTATAATCATTTTATCGGAAATATAATTTTAAAAAAATGCATTTGCATTATAGGCAGTGCGAATTTATTTTTGGCTTACGATATAAATTTTATTAAGAAAAATTTATTAAGAAAAAATTAAAATGAAAGAAAAAATTATTATAAATTTTATTAAGAAAAATTTATTAAGAAAAAAAAATTAAAAAGAAAGAAAAATTTAATATAAATTTTATTAAGAAAATTAGAAAGAATTATTGTTTTTTTTTTATTCGAGGTTCATTATTTTTGACAATAAATAAAGAAACAGTGTGCCATAAGCATCAAGATTCGATTTAAAAACGCCGCGCTTATACGCCGATATATATAGATATACAGAACGCTCGACACTCGACGGCCAAAACGAAAAATGCATGCTACCGAAAGAAAAAATCTTATACAGAACGCTCAACTATCGATGGCTAGGAAAAGAAATACTCGCTATCGCCTAAACAAATAGAAGGGGAGAAATATCGGTTTCTTCTTTCAGTCGCACTTGCAAGTGCATTCAAGACCGAGAGTCCCGAAGATTGCCGAAGATCCTTCGTTTATGTATTAGTACACACGGGCACTCGCACGCACACTAGCCCGCTCGCGTGTAAAAGCCGACTGAGAGGCGGGACTTGCTTCCCCACTCTTACAATTACTTTTACCACTCTTTCTCGCTTATTTTTGCAAATACGAAGATAAACCTTAGAACATTTTTATGTATTTTTCAATTCTCTACAACTTTTGTTTGAAACTTTTTTCGATTAAATGCCTAGATTCTAAGATAAGGCCATTCATACCCATTTTTACCCTTTTTCTCAAAGCTCACACATCAAATTGCAAAAAAATTGCACCATTCGATTCAGCGTCGTCAAGTTACTCTTAGATCAAATTCGCAGGCTGATAAGAAATTTTGGAAGTTTGGCCTTTTTTGACTGGCCTATGAAGCAACTAACTTGGGATGTGGCGGTCTTCCCCCGCCACTTCTAAGATATGTCCCACCAAGGGCACCGTTGTGACCTTGGAGTGGGGGTAGATCACCAAATACACCACTCTCCAAGTAGCGTAAAAAAGTTGGCACACGACCACCAGAACTAAGAAAAATGAAGATATACATTTAATTGCTTGCTATTTGCTAATTCGAAATCCATATGTTTTAAGATTTTTTATTAATTATTTAATTAGTTATTGATAATTGAAAATGTGAAAATTTTTTTGTGTTATTTCTCAGTAAAGCAACGTAGTTGGCCACAACAGAAAAAAATGAATAAGTGCGCTAAATTGCTAAAAAAATGTTTATTTAAAATACAAAACTTTTAACTTTATTAATTAATTATTTAATTAGTTATTAATTAAAAATCAAAAAACGTCATGAAGAGGTTATTTGTTATGCGCATGCGCAACTACAAATTCAAGGTGCATGCGCACTTTGAAAAAAGTAAAAGTAAAGTTAGTAAACCTGCAGGGGATATATTTAAAGTTGATTTCCAAAGGAGCAACCACGGAGACTATACAAGGAACACGAATAGCCCAATGAAGTTTTTCCAGAGTTCCTTAATTCTTCCATAGTTCTGCAAACTTGATATAAGGGTAATTTGACGACGCTGAATCGAATGGTGCTATATTTTTTGCAGTTTGACTTCGGCGTCATAAAAAAAAACGTAAAAAATAGCCTTATCTTAGAATCTAGGCATTTAATCGAAAAAAGTTTCAAACAAAAGTTGTAGAGAATTGAAAAATACTAAAAAAATGTTCTATGAGTTATCTTCGTATTTTCAAAAATAAGCGAATAAAATTGGATTGAAGATGGGAAAATAATTGTAAGAGTGGGAGGAAAACAAGTCTTACCCCTCTGTCGGTTTTTACACGCGAGCGCACTAGTATGCTAGTGTGCGTGCGAGCGTCCGTGTGTACTAAACACAAACGAAGGATCTTCGACAATCTTCGGGGCTCTCGGCCTTGAATGCAAGTGCGAGTGAGAGAAGAAACCGATATTTCCCTTTTTATATTTTTTCTTTCGGTAGCGAGAATTTTTCGTTTTGGCCATCGTGCGTCGAGCGTTTTGTATATCTATATATATCGGCGTATAAGCGCGGCGTTTTTAAATCGAATCTTGATGCTTATGGCACGCTGTTTCTTTATTTATTGTCAAAAATAATGAACTTTGAATAAAAGAAAAACAATAATTCATTTTAACAGAAACTATTATTATTTAGTCAAGAGTAAAAATAATGAATTAATTTTGTGTCTCGACACATAAAATTAATTAGTATTTATTTATTTATTTCTTTATTTAATAACATTGTATTGACCCTAGAGCCTAAGCTCCCTAAAGGCCATTAATTAAAATGTAGTACAATATATAGGTGAAACAAAACGGAAATTAAAATTATATAATTATTATTAGACTTTTCATTATAATAGTAGTAACGCACTGAAAGTAGATAAAAGTAAAAATAAAAAAAAATAGAAAGTAGAAAGTAAAAAAAAAATTGGTAAAAGTATACTGGTTTTATAATAGTAATATAATAGTATTGGCTCAAAGCAACAAACATATGGTTAAAAACAAAACAAAAAAATTTTAAATTAAATGCAAATCATAAGTCACAAAACACGCTGAATGTCTCTATCAATGAAGTAAGTATAACATCTTAATCTAAATTCTTCAATCAATTCTAAATTCTCAATTCACTTACAAGGGGACCTTACACTTAGTCCGACACGGATTTTAACGAGCTTTGGTATATTAGTAGTTATTAAAGTAGTTATTAAAAATAAAATGTTAACTGTAATTCAAGGATAAAATTTTCCTTTATTATTTTCGCAAGATGTGAAAAAATTTATTATTTCTAATTTTTTTGTAATAAATAATTTTTTCTTTCCTGTATATATTTAAAAATTAAAAAATATGAAAAAATAATTTGAAAACAGACAGAAAAAAATTATTAAAAAAAACTTCCTCTATGAAGGATCGAAACACTAACTAGCGGTACGAAAAGCGAGAACGCTACTAGATACGCTAGTGCGCTGCTTGAAAGACGGTTGAATTTAAGATAATATAAACATGTATACAACAAAAACCAAAACTTCAAAAGCTTTTTTCTCAAAAATGGTTGAACGTTAGGACAAAATACTTTACCACGGTAACAACCTCAAAGTATACTACTTTTTTTATGATACAGTTCTGTTATTTTGAAGTAACAATGGCCTATAAGAGACATTTTTGTATATTTAGCATAAAGCTTGTGTGTTCTGTCAAATGTTAGAGCAACTTGAGGAATTTATTGCAGCGAACAATTTCTGACCATGTTTACCAGTTTTATTGCGGAAGAGTAGAATGATATAATTCGTAACCTAAAATATCTTTAAGTATTAATCAACTTTAAATATATCTCCTGCAGGTTTACCAACTTTACTTTTATTTTTTTCAAAGTACGCATGCACCTTGAATTTGTAGTTGCGCATGCGCATAACAAATAACCTCTTCATGACGTTTTTTGATTTTTAATTAATAACTAATTAAATAATTAATTAATAAAGTTAAAAGTTTTGTATTTTAAATAAACATTTTTTTAGCAATTTAGCGCACTTATTCATTTTTTTCTGTTGTGGCCAACTACGTTGCTTTACTAAGAAATAACACACAAAAATTTTCACATTTTCAATTATCAATAACTAATTAAATAATTAATAAAAAATTTTAAAACATATGTATTTCGAATTAGCAAATAGCAAGCAATTAAATGTATATCTTCATTTTTCTTAGTTCTGGTGGTCGTGTGCCAACTTTTTTGCGCTGATAGGATACCGAACGCGATTTATTTTATTTTATTTAATAATATTTTATTGACCCTAGAGCCTAGGCTCCCTAAAGGCCATTAATTACAGTAAAGTACAATATAATATATAGATAAAACAGAACAAAAATTAAAATTATGTAATTGTTATTAAACTTATCATTATATTAGTAGTAACGCACAGTAAGTAGATAAATGTAAAAAGAAAATAGTAAATAATACATAAATAAAAGTATAACAGTTCTATAATAGTGGTATAGTAGTATTGGTTCAAAGCAATAAACATATGGTTTTAAAGAAAAAAAAAAAAAAAAAATTAAATTTAAATTAAATCGTAATTCACAAAACACGCTGAATATCTCTATCAATAAAGTAGGCATAACATCCTAATCTGAATTCTTTATAGTCACTTAAAGCTACGATATCTTCCGGTAGTTGATTCCACATACGAACAGCAGTAACCAAAAATGATTTGTCATAAGTCCTGGTTCTTGCATAAGGTAAACATAATACATCCAATTGCCTGACAGCACGACCACGAACAGAAGTAAGAATACTAAAGTTCGTTCTTAATATTTTGTCGTGCTGAAGACGCAACATTTTATATAATATACTATGCAGGCCATTAAGAAGTCACGTCGACCTTGTAAAGTAAACCATCCTAAAGCTCTTCTAAACGGAGTAATATGCTGATATCGTTGCAAACGAAAGATAAAGCGAATACAAGCGTTAAACTTTCTTTGTAATTTAGTTTGTAATGTTCCTGAGATGTTTGTATAAGCTGCTGAACAATAATCAAAGATTGGTAATATTAAGGTGGCAACTAATCTTTTACGCATAGTCATATTAAACAAATGATTGTTCATTTTCAACCGGGACAAGCAGCTCATTGCTTGATTACTAATCAACATGACTTGTTGATGCCAAGACAAAGTATCGTCCAAAATAACTCCTAAGTATTTAATTGATCGGACGTAATCAATATCTACTTGATCTACTTTGATTTTCGGAGCATTGATACATACAGAGTTGTTAACATGTTGAGGACTTCCAAAAATTATAGCCTTTGTTTTATAAGCATTTAGTTTAAGGGAATTCCTCATACACTAATTGATTATTAACGTAATTATTTCGTTAAGCTCATTCACAGCTCTCTCTATATCTGAAAGGCAACAAGTTAAATAAATAATAAGATCATCTGCGTAGAAGAGATGTTTGCAGCTAATTAGACTTCCCAAGTCTGAAACAAACAGAGCAAATAATAGTGGACCAAGAACACTGCCTTGCGGAACACCACAACGACGATATTTCCAAGCAGATATTTTGTCCTTTAGCTTCACAGCTTGACGTCTCTCAGTTAGATAGGAACAAAACCATTTGATGACATCAGATGAACAATTTAAATCCTTAAGTTTTCGTAAGAGTAGTAAATGATCCACACAATCAAAAGCTTTGGTAAAATCAAATGATACTGCAATCGTAATTAATTTATCATCAATTCCCAGTCGAATATCATCACAAAGCCGAATAATGGCAGTTTGAGTGCCCATTCCTTCCTGGAAGCCTGTCTGATACGGATCTAATAGATTATTAAGCTTAATATGCCTAATGAGTTGATCATAGACACAACGCTCCAAAACTTTAGATAATGTGCACAAAATAGATATTGGTCTTAAATCATTGAATGACTGCGGAGATTTAATTTTCGGCAAAGGCAGAATTATTGATTGCTTCCACTGTTGAGGAAATTGACATAACAATATTGAATTATTGAATAAGTCCACAATTGAGGGCAGATAATAATTAAGTAAAAGCTTGTAGTATTTAATAGATAAACCATCTGGACCCACAGCAGTAGTAATAATCCTTTTTAAGTTCCGTCTAATATCAGCCTCATTTATCTCATGAAAGTTGAATTGTCCAGGCACATTTAGAACATCCAAACAAACACGCATTAATTGCTCTGGATCATAACAAGCATTTCCAATTGCCATAAAATAGTCATTAAGTTTATCCAAATCGATGTCAGGCAAGCAAATATCCAAAAAAGGCTCTTTCAAAAGCCCTAGATTTCTGAAATCTTTCCTGATTATTTTAGGACATCTAACATTATTGAATCTATTTTGCAAGAATCTTTTCTTTGCAGCATTAATTCTCTGTTTGACTAGTCGACGAATATTGCAGAACTCAGCGTAGGCATAACCCGTTCTCTTAAAAATTCTGTACAGCCTATCTCTTCTTCTTTGTAGACCACGAATCTCATCACTCAACCATGGAGTAGGGGGACGAGTGATTTGAATCATATGTTTCGGCGCTATAGAGTCAACTAGACTATGCATACTATGATTCATGCTGTCGACAAAATCGTCAATTGATGAGTACTCCGAAAAATTAGATATCACAAAATCGCCGATATTGTTAGCAATTGATTCCTCGTTGATTAAGTTCCAATTGCGACGTCCAACAATCGTTTGAGTGTATTTAGGAACACTATACTTAAGAGTCACTGTTATACAATCATGACCTGAGAGAAAGGGCTCATCAGTTTGACCAGAAGATATTAAAACAAGGTCGTTATTAATGATAACATGGTCAATCCAGGTATCCGAGGTGCCAGTGTGATGTGTGGCGTTAAATGGCACAATACGCAAGTCATGGCTTTTACAAAAATTGCTTAAATGAATGGATTCATAGGAATCACGTAAAAGGTTGATGTTTAGGTCACCTGTAATTACAATATTTTTATAGTGAATAAATAACTCATCAAAATCTTCCTCGAAAATATTCAATAATTCTGAGTTAGGCGGTCTGTAAATTACAGAAATTAAAACTTTATTATTAAAACGCGATTGCTAGGTATCTATTGATAATCTTCTATTTGTCGACGAAGAAAAACCCCTGACTGCTCTTTATCCATTGAGCTATCCAGGGCCCACCGTCTAATCCTTTCACGAATGCCTATTTAAATATTTGGCATGGAGGCGCTCGTCCCACCTAACTAATTAAATAATAAATTAATAAAAGTTAAGGAACCGAACAAACAAAAAGTGAGCAGTTGATTGAAAATAAAAAACAATAGAAAACATCATTGTTTTGCTTAGAAATGAGAAAAAACGTTTTTGTATTTTTAATTATTAATAACTAATTAAATAATTAATTAATAAAGTGAGTAATTATGGATTTTGATTGAACAATTAGTGAGCAATTAATAGCACTTATTCATTTTTTTTTACTGTTGCGGTTCTATGTCAACTTTTTTGTACTATTTATGTGAAGTGAAGTGAAGGGATACACTATTATGTATTTATTGAAATTCAATGTAATTCGAATTTAATATTTCGCAATGAAATATGTTCTGCATGTTATTAAAAATTACGGTAATAATCTTCAAAAAAATCTTAAGTGTTATTTTGAATCTCGCTATACAAATTGATCTCAATACAAACCGATTTCTAAACCTTGAAATATCTGTAGAGTTTGATTGTTAAAACTTATTTCACCTTACTGACACTTCAATTCTTAATCTTATATCGGAATGAAATTAAAGTAAACTGACTGAGAACGATATTAATAGTCTTTATTAATACATTGTATTTATATTTATTATTATATCGTTTAAGTTTTATATGCATATATGAATTTATAAAGAGAAAAAACAAAAATGATGTAAGTATAAGTATATATGAATTAATTGTCCCGAAAGTTCCTTACTTTTTCTTAGTAAATTTTACATACACAATTTTTGTTATTTTATATTATTTTACTGTATAATAACATAAGATCCATTCTGCTCTTTTATCTTTTTCGATACTATATATTACTAACCATAAGTAAAATAACATAAAGTGAAAAATATTAAACATAAAATTTATTAAGACAAAAAAGAAACTTTTGAGATAATCTAATATATTTTAAATATGATAATCAATATACATATGTATGCTAGAAAATAAACCTAATCTTTGTATGTACTTTTATATAATATTTTAAAATGATTTAGATGTGCCAAATGTTTATATTTAATTGAACATTTTCTTTCCAAGTAAAAAAATCTTCTCACATCAGATGAATATATATAAATATGTCATACAAATAAATCCTGAAAGCATGGTTTTATATTTCTTTATTTTTTTAATTTATGAGAAATATAATATGCATAACTTTCAGTTCATTTTTTTACCAATAAAAAATGTTTTATCAATTGTTATGAAATCAAGAGAATTTTCTATATCACATACAGCGTCCTCTTAAATAATATACAAAAAATATTCTAGATTTTAACACGTTAAGTTATTGCATAATAATGCGACAAAAGTTGTTTCTATTTCTGCCATGAATTTTTAATAAATGAGAACAATATAAAAAAAGGTATCTTTCTTTTTATATAAAGATACATAAGAAAAGCAATTTTTTTATTTTCTTTCTTTAAAAAGCACGATATTTTTTATCCGCAAGTACATAGGTTAACGTATTTTTCTTTTTTTTTTATATCTTTGTTAGATTATTATTCATCTAAAGAGAGAGTGCACTCATTTCTCTAAAGATATTACATAAAATCTTTCTATTGTCAAGTGCACGATTTCTTTTTTTTGTGAAAATATAGAAATTATTACGAATTAACAACTGCTATTATTAAACATTTACACTTAGCCTTATTCAAGTACCTTATAGTGTGTGTTCAAAATGATTACAAAAAATATACAATTTTATAAGTATTTTAATGCAGTAAAATAATAGTGATAATAATAATAATAATAATAATAATAATAATAATAATAATAATAATAATAATAATAATAATAATAATAATAATAATAGTAATAGTAATAGTAATAATAATATTAATAATAATAGAGCATTCATCAGCTCAGGACATCAACCACCATGATAGTACAATGTACTTTCAATCTGTAGCAAAACCCGTCAAAAAGAGCAACTCGGGTCACGCCAAGAAAAAATAAATAATAATAATAATAATAATAATAATAATAATATCTCTCTCAGCTAATAATGTTATTAAATATTTTTATACATGTACATAGTATTGTATTTATAATGGTTTGAAGTTCATTATTAGATAAAGAATTAATGAACAATAACAGTAATTAATTTTACGTCAGTAAATAAATTCTTTATCTGATGTGATTATTACTCCAATGTTATATAAACCTATTTTAGCATTCCGATCGTTTGATTTCTTCAACATATCCAGACATTGTTATAGAATATTATAACAATTCATATACATACTTCATGAACTACATAAAGTCACAATAAGTCATTGCTTTTTTTTTTATGTTATTTTTTGTTTGTTTTGTAAAATGTTGGATCCGCTCTATTTCTATCAATTATGTTTATTACTGCATTCATTGTAATTTATAATTTGATATATTATCAATCAAAGTGTTATTATAAAATATTTTCATATTCGTAGAGACATCCAGTGATTTAAAAAAGGAACTTTGTTGCTCACATAGGCAAATGTAGCACCAAGAAATAAGTACAACATTGAGAGCAAAGTTATTCATTAGAAAAAATAAACACTGCAAAATATAAGGTGATATCTGGATGACCGAGAGCAAAAATATTACGTTTATGAACTTCATTAGTTTTTAAAATCTATCGTTCTTTTGTGCTAACGTATTGAACCTTTTCAAAATTAAGTTATTTCTAATGTTAACTAAGGATGATAGTTTAAACGATTTCATCGTAAATTAAAATTTTGCACATTCATATTGGATTCGAGAATTTATGTATAGATTTTTTTTCTGGTAGTACTAAAAAATTATGGAAATTTATAAAATGTCTGATCATTCGTAGTATTACAAAAATGCAAATCTTCGTGTTATCTAAGAAATGTTTCTTCTGCATCATTTCATTGTAAAAAATGCAAAATGATGTTTAATTGTCCAACACTACTCGTTAATACTATCATTACTTTATCATTTTTATTTATTTATTTATTTTTTTGTCAGATTATTATACCAATGTATAAAAAAATCGTTAAGGCCTTGCATGCATTTCTCAATCTTTAGGAATCGAGAAACTTGGTAAAAGTAAGATTAATCGAAGAACGAAAAAGAAATTTATTGACTGTTCACAAATTTTTTATTTTAGCAAGTTCTCGAGACTAAAGCTAGTGGATACAGGCCTAGAAAGAATCAACATGGCAACAGTGATATGCTACCTGGCATATATAATGATTACCCAGTATTTAAACTGATTAGCATTGTCACACATGCAGTCTTGGAAAATGTCCAAAGATTAAAAATTGTGAAAAATTATTATTCGTACAATTTTAGGAAATCTTTAAATGATTGGCCAATATATATCCCTCACCCTACAACTTTTACAATTTAGCAGGAATCAGTCAGAAGGAGAGACAAAGTAGTTAACGAACAAATTTAAGCTTTCCTTCTAACTTGAAAATTGCAACAGCATTCGATTACATTCAATCGATCTATTATATTCATCATTCAAACTAGACTCACAAATCATTATCACAAATCTGCGTTCTTCAATTTCAATGCATACTTCTTCAATACTTATATTTTTGTTATGCTACTAAATAATGTTTTTTTCTTTTTTTTTTGTTAAGTTTACATTCTTATAAATGTACAGTTTTGAACATAATTTAATCAATATTCCCGTTGCGTGTCGTATCTTCTAATCGATTTACACTTTATATAAGCCGGAAAACTGATTTGGCGTTCAGCAGTCGCATCCTAGTGTCACAGAGTCACTCACTGAAATTGGGCAACACGTTAAAATTGCAACAAATTATAAATTGCGATAATGTAGCTGGTAATTATGAAAGTGGTTTTTAAGTCATTTGAGATATTAATTATTATTATTATTAATTATTATTAAAACATTATTAAGAGAAATATTTAGCATCACGGTTACACTTATATTTTTAAATAATTCAAACTCAAACGGGAGAATATCTTAAAACTAAAATAAATAATCTTATCATTTACTTGGCCACTTTAATAATCACCAATAAAATTATTAAAGTAAAATATAACTAACCGGTTATTCCATTAGAGTTTTAGACACAACAGATGCTTCAGAAAATCTGCAGTAACGAATGTCAAGGTCAGCGAAGGCATTTAATTTTTCTTTTTTTCACTTCTTCGTGTGATTTCTCTTCTCCAAAAATTTTTCTCACCCCTCTCGTGTCACTTTTTTTTTCATTTTCTTACCACATCCTATATACGTAGTAATATAAATATTAAAAAAAAATTTATATTGTTTATAGAAAAAAACGCCATATTTCTTCTTATAATTACGCGCATTGATCTAAGCGCTTTGTTGTAATATATAGTCACAATAATAAACAAATGACCATTGTTATGTGGCGATCTGTCGCCTCTTATATGTTTTAAAAGATGAATTTAATCTTATATAAGTATATACATACGTTTGAATGTACATGTTGATATATATATACATATATAAGTATATTTTCTTCTTTGTATTTCATATTTACGTGTTTTTGTTTTCTTCTTATTTTTTATGATTGCGGTCACTATAGTTGTATTAATGTTCGCCAAGAAATAATAATCGTTAGTATAGCAAAAATGTTTCTTCCGACTTTCTTCCTTCTTCCCCTCCCCCTTCATAAATAAGATTTGTAATATTTAACGGATAAAAATTTATTCCGTATCTTGAATAATTGGAAGAAAGCAAACTCAACTAAAATTATTAAAAAAAAAATACAATAGATGGGACTACTGAAACATAACGCATGAAATTGCATATTCAATTGATTGATGCAATTCAATTGCAAATGTAATTGATTGCAGAAAATTTGACAAAAATAATATACACATATACATGTATGTAAAAAATAGAAAAGATGTGAAAAGCTGTGAAGAGCAATAATTGGAAAAATTATTGAGAAACGATCAAAACATTTTGAACGAAAATAAAAGTTAATAAAAAGTTTTAATTTGTAACAAAAAAAAAGAAGTTCACTCTTAAAAACTATGTGATATCCAAACGAATAAATAGCTATTATTATTTTACTATAATAAACGAATTGTTCAAAGAGTGTAAACGATATAGAAAGATAATAATTATTATTATGTTTCGATTTCTGCGAAGCAATGATTGTAACGTTTGTAAGAGCATAAATATTTTGCTCTCTTTAATATTCATTCCATTTTTAACAATTGGGTAAATATCAATTACAATTCTGCAATATTTGTTTGCTTCTCTTAAAAACACATATCTCTAATTTTGGTAAAGTATCATTCATTACTTTTCTCAAAAACATGTCAATATTTTACAATGTTGATAGAAAAATGGGTTTTGTGTTGTCAGAATTGAAAATTGAAATCTCGGATTCCTTTTCGTGTTCTTTTTCTTCTTTTCTTCTTTTTTTTTTTTGATTGTGCAGGGCTGACTTTTCTTCTGACCATTATTATTACAATTATCCAACATTTCTTTTGCCAATTTTTCCACATATAATTATTCTTTATCCACATACAATTCTTTTTTCAAGTTTTGACCAGTTTAAATGTGTGGCCCTCATAAGTTTGTTTTATTACTTTATTTTATTTTTTTGTATAGCGATGTCGTGGGCTCAACGAAGAACACACATATTATAAAAACTGCAACTCCTGTCAGCTGCCATACTTAAAGTGTCATAATTAGTTGGGAACACAATTCTCCACCGAATTCGCACACAGTGAAACAGTGTTGTTTAGTTGCGGGCAAATATCTCACTTATGAAGAAGAAAACTTCAGGCGGAAAAAATGGGTCGGATGGCTGGACCGGGTTTCAAAAGCCGAGAAAGTTTTTTCACTTGTCGGGCGACTGCTTTAACCACCATTAAGCTGCCTAGGTCCTCTTGCCAATTCTTCCGCTTTTAATTCTTATCTACGTAAATTTCCTACACGTCTTGGACATTCTGGAAATGTGATAAATAACAATTTAATATGTTGGTACAAATATTTAAATGAATAGAAACGAAAAGCATACTGAGTTATATCATGGAGGGAGAATATTATGTTATGGAGGGAGAATAATCCGAAATGTAAGAAGAATACCTATTGTTGTAAGAACTGGTTCTGCAACATGCACAGATGGTACCTCCACGTGTACTTCAAGAGGATCAATAAGCGAGATTTCTGTGATGACCATACGCAGTGGCTCCCCGATACCTGATTATTCAAAGTTATATATTAATTGATCAGAAATAATTAATAATCTTATTATTTTACAGTAATGGATGGTACAACTACTAAAGCTTGCTATAAATACAAGGACATAAAGCGAAAAAGTTAAATCATAACTACATCAAAGATGTTGATTATTATTCTTATAGGATAGGGTTGCGAATAATCAATTTATGAACGTGATTAATATCATCAAATTTTACCTCTTGTTGTTGGTGACTCAGATTGTTGTGATTGATGTTGTTGTGATGATTCGCTCGTCGAAGGTTCGGTTTTTGGTGGTGTATCTGATACATCGCCCTTTTCTTCCTTTTCATTATTTCCTAAGTTATCAGCCCTATCTTTTTGCTCTTGTTCATGTTCTTGCTCAGATCCTAATTTTTGTTCATGTTCTCGTTCTAACTCAGAGTCTACTTCTGTTTCACGTTCGTGTTCATGTTCTAGACCGTGTTCTTGTTCTACATCATGATCTGTTTTCCCTTCGACGACATGACTAGGCAGGGTCAAAGACATATCTTCCATTCCAGATACAGATTCTTCTGGCAGTGTAGTAGGTGGAGTAGGTCTTCTACTTTGTCTATCACGAGTCTTATACGCTTCAGCGGTTTCTGAAATGTGCTTGCACCACAATTTACGTTCGGATGGAGAAGCAGCCACTAAGTCATAAATTTGAGCTCCATTCTGCGAAGTATTGACCAAATACAAAGAGTTTTTATCTACAGCATTGTGCCTGACAAGTACCGTTGATACCTTCACGATGGGACTTAATACAGAATTTGCTTGACTGGTATTAATAAATTTTAACAGGTACTTTTCATCTTGACGGTGCAAGAAAAATATGGTGTCGTCCAGTAAAACGACATGCAAATCGACCGGTTTTGCTCTATTCTGTTCCGTTCTACGCCATTGTAGTGGACCCTCGTAAATGAGTTTGCGTTTGGTTATATCAAGATTCTTAAACTCTTGAACTGTTGGGTGATCGAATTTATCGAAAGCGGATCTGTCGATGGTTCGTTGAATTTCTACGAGACGTTGGTAGTCTTCTGCTTCCTTTACAGCCTGATTGACGCGACTTAAGATTTCTCTGCTGCGTTCGAGACTACGCAAAACCGCTGCCTTCTCCTTTTCGTTCGTTTCTGGTGTATATTTCGCGAGATTTTCAAAGAGCAAAGGATATTTGGTTAATCTCAACATACCAGTCAATATGTGATCCTTCAATTGTAATCTCCTACAAAGAGGATTTGATTCGATCTCGTTCAAAAATGAGTTTAATTTGAGATCCTTGCGACGACGATCTCTCAACGCGTCCAAAGCTACCTGTTGTTTCGCGCAGTACGTTGAGGCAGCACGTTCGAACATCTCACCGTCTTCTCCATCGAACATCTCCAATAAAAGATCACCTACGTCACCCACGCAAGCGTTTTCCTTCTTCTTCCTCTTCATCGCTTGGTTGAAACGCGAATGTATTGCTACCATTTCGTCCAAATTCGAGAAAAGTAATTGGACCTGGTCCAAAGGTAGTAGTTGCGATTCTAGTAATGGTCTATGGAAGACATGGGACAGAACCTTCAGAGCACGTACGTGGGATCGTTCCGTATGAAACAGTTCTGTCGTCAACAAAAGAAATCAAATCGTTGATGAACAACGTTTTCTATTATTGTTTTTTGTTTCGAATATAAATTTGAGAGTAATCTTCGATCAAGGAATAAATCTACGTACCATTAATAACTTCTTGCCTCTTTTTTTCCAAATTACCAAGACGCGCGAGTACTTCTTCTGTAACACCTTGACTCCAATCAGAAGGATCTGGCTCGACATCGACGTCGCTATCCCACGAGGTCGATGCATTAGCCGAGGAAGTTGCTGGATGTACTTGTTCCAGGCTCGTACTTGGACTGTCCAAACTTCTAGTCGATAAACTGCTGTTGGACGAGCTACCAGCCGAATTTCCAGGAAAGGTACCGGAAGGGTCGCAGTCACTGAAATGAACCTTGTAGTCAGTCGTTAACGAAACAGCTGTCTTTAACGTAGGCAATTACCCTATATATCGGATGTCTTTGAATAAACATTTCTAATGTAAAGAGGTGTTTTCTAAAGCCCTATTCAAAGAACATTCACATGGGACTATAACTCAATGGTAACTACCCACGTTCTTTACTCGGAAATGATAAACGTTAATGTCAAAGATTAATTTCATTCTATGAAATGACGCCAAAATTTCAGCAAATACCTATAACTTCAATGAAATCATATACTCGTTAAGAGGATGTTGGATGATCATATTGACATGATGAATATTAGATAGAAATATCAGAAAGATTTGTCATTCATTTTAATCCCCTTTTAATAACAACATAACTTTTTACATAATTAATTAATAGCACGTTTAAACGATTATACTGAATAAAATATTATCGATCGATATTTGGATTAATCAGATACAGCTACCTTTCGGATCTCGTACGTCGGTCATTAACAGGAAGAGCCTCTATTCCAAGGTCTCTACGTAGACCTTCGACGACGAGACTCTCGTCCGCGCTTGGACACCTTTTAGTAATGTCGTTTGATCGATCAAAAAGAGGAGAAGGATCTGCGTGAGATAACGGATTGGTCAAGTTCGTCTCGTTGTCACGAGAACGATGCCGAGGACGAGTACGTCGTGAGCCATGTTGTCTCATTTTTCTTATGTCTTCTTCTTACTCTCCAAGGGTTTCCACAATGAAATAAAAGAGGTACCCACGTGACAAGTGCATCACAACTACGCACGTCGACATCGAATGAACGGGTTTCGATTCGATAATTACTACCACTACTTTCTCACTGTTCGCATTATCTCATCCCTTCCAACGGGGACACAGTACTGATCCTGATTCCTTCGCGTACTTCGTGTTCTTTATTTTTCAAAGAATCAAATTTCATTTTTATTTATTAGGAAAATGAAATATAAATGTTTGATAATGAGTTAGAAAATATTGGTATAGTAATAATTTTGATAATTTAATCTTTAATAATAAATCTAATACGAATGAGTAATCATATTGATAGTTTGACGTAATTAATGTAAATGAGGATGTAAATCAGGTGAACAAAAATTTGTTATCTTTTTTTTCCAATCTTTTCGAAATATTATTTCTTGAAAGGAATAACACGTATAAACTTTCTTAAATTTAACGGGTCGCTTCGTCCAAGATCAACGACAATCAACAAATGTGACGTGATTTGTGTCACTCTTAAAGGTTGAACCTTATTCCTTCGATGTTAAAAGTCGGATGGGTAGGTAGATAGCGATGCATTGACATTTTCGTTCGACGTTCTAGATATTATGTGTCACGTATGATCTTGTTATTATACATTATATGATTAGAAGGGACAAATTTGTTACGATCTTACAAATTGAAGGAGGCTACATAGATTAACTATGTATTTATATAGAACGAAAATGAGAGAAGGAAAAAAAAAGAAAAATAGGAGAGAAAAAAAATTCGTTTGAACTTTGAATTGCAATGGTACGTCATACAGATTGATCGTTTTTTCCTCGTATTAGTATTAATTACGAAAATGGCGAGTTAAAAAATTAAAATTCTAAGAAAAATTAAAATTGAGAGAGAGTAAGAGAAATGATCGTTGCAATAATTTGTAATATTTTTCATTCATTTTTAAAAGCATCGTTTTTTTATAAATATTCTTTTGCAAATTTCAACGAAAATAAAGTTTCTATTACTATCCTAGTAGATCTAGATTCTTTACAAGAAATAGATAAATAAATATTTTTTATATTGAATTACTCTATTTTCAATAAAATACTAAAATAATAAATTATATTATATATATAACACATATTAAATTGACCAATAAGTAATATGTGTATTTGTGTTGGAATTGGCAATATTTGATATTTAAATAAATACTAATATTTCAAGTAAGAATTTCAGATATTATATATTCCGAAGAAAAAAACTGTTAACAATATACCATTGCACGTATAATTATCGTATATTATCTCAATAAAAATTGTAAACATATATTCCCGAAAACAAAATTTTCAATATTATATTATTACTATGATATACAATATTAAAAATTAAGTGTATGCACATTTTACTTATTATCCCAAACCTAAATAATAATATTTTTATTAGTGTGATTTAAAAAAAAAATGTCTTTTGTAAGTATTGCGCAGTAAGACGTATTTCTTTCAAAAGTACATAACAACCTTACTTATTTACTTACATATGCATGTACACGCGCATGTACGTATGTATGTATAGCTATGTACATAGAAATGTAGGAGGTACAAGCTTGGGAGTTTAATCGGCGTCGATCGAGGTGAGTCTTATCGAAGCCGCTCCTTCATCACTTTAATCAACCCTCTCGATATAGAACCGTCACCGCGGTGGCCATATAAGCGCGCGTTCTTGTGCATACAAAAGAACGTGTATGTCACTGGTAATGTAACAACGTGTGCAGAGATATACTCGCGATCTATTCGTAAGGCATGAATGCTTCCGATCATCTATTCAACGAAGGTATTAGGCCGAGAATATTTCTTCGTTGATGCGTATTCGTTCTTCCATTCCACCCATCCAACATTTCACCCCATTACCATCTATTTCACTCCCCTATATAACTTTTTTATTTACTTTTTTTGTCCTACAAATTTAAAATCCACTATATAATGCGTGCCTCTGTGTGTGTGTGCGCGTGCGCGTCTTTCTAACAATTAATAAAAGAATATATATTTTATGACAAAAGAAAAATTGTATATATACTTTTACGATCTTTTAAAATTAATACTATATATGTTAAATAAAATTATGCATTCTGTCTTATTGTAATTGTGTAATTTATATTTACATAAAAAAGAGAAATAGATAGAATAGATATTGTTTTTAATTAAATACTTTTCATTTGAAATATTTTGTATGATATAAAATAAAATATTAAATATACACTAATAGCTTGCATATATTAAAATATACAGAATTTATTTAACTTATTATTATTATTTTTTTTTCAAGGGAAGTATTTATTTGGAAAATAATCGAAATTAAGAAAAGAAAAAGTTAAAAAAGATCTATATAAAATCATGAATTATGGTTATATTGGTTGCATTCGTATATTCTTTCTTGATAGGTTCTGAAGAAATGATAAGAAAAGGAAAAGTGGGAGGCTGCGTGAAGACTACGCACTATACCGTCTACGTATTGACTCGAGAGTATCGATCGCGTTTCGAAAATAAAGCCTAAGACGTCTATTATCTCCTCTGGCTATCCTTTTGCGAACTGCACGCTGCATACGAGGAGGGTTGATAAAACGAGGTCACTTTCCTCTTCTTCTTTCTCTCCCTTTCCTTTTTTTTCCTTCATCGTTCTCGCTTATCGATCTTTTTTAAACCACGTATACGAACTACATCATCCTTATAAAAGCTTGCGAGTTTACATTAAATGCCGATTGGGAGGAGGGAGAAAAAGTTAGAAAAAGAAAGAGAGCTTGGAAGATAAAATGAGAATGATGCGATATGAATGAAAATATCGATTAATTAATTTCCGAAAATAAAAAGATCATTATAGAACGAAATTATCCTACCCTATTCTTTGAAAATAGCAGAAAGTATTAACATATTGCTAAAATTAGATTATTGTCTGCAACGAATAAAATTGTAGTTAAAATATTACTAATTTTTAAGAATTGATAATACGTATCAAAATGAATAAAATACTATTCAAAACAATAAACAATATTATTAGGCTGTCCAATAAGTAATCTTGAAATTTTTAGTATTTTATATTTAAATGATCAATACTGTAATCATTAATTTTTGAATACAATATTAGATACTTATTTAATATTATATTATTCGCATGCACAATGTGCGAACACGAACATATTAGTGATCGATCAAACAATTTTGAAATAACATCAAGCCAGAGCGAAGCACTTCAACTTGGACGTTGCATTTTACTAGGATTTCTAGCTCGAATCCGTGAAGAAGACGACAAAGAAGAAGGGAAGCCTTGTTAAGAGCTTACGTGACGGGATCGGGAAAAACTATTTTGTATTCCCCATTCCATGTTTATATATATATTATTCCATGTATATATGCGAATAAGTATATTTTTTCCTTATATTGGAATATCATTTGCACGATTCGTATTTATATATCTATGAACTGTGTTAGTATGTTTGTATTGTATGTAAGTACGTCTTATACGTAGATAAGTTTAAACGTATATATATATACGCACGTATGTTCAAATGTAAGTATGAGTGTAAGAAAATACATGTATGTTGAAACGATACGCGTCAAAGTTACGATTTAATCGTGATTGGCCCGACAAGAAGTTGCACATCATAAAGAAGATTAATTGCTTCTAAGGTACCTTATTCGTTTAGATTGGCTCTAGTACGAGGTGACTTGGTAGAGAATCTAGCACGTTAAATGAACATTTTGTTTACTTTATTTTAATTCCTTCAAAAAATTTATCTCCGTGTCGTTTCGTTCATGTTTTCGATCGTTTCTACTTTATTACCGGTAATTATAACAGTGAATATAAGTCACAAAAATCGAACTAATTGACTTTATGATTTATTTGATAGTACTGATGATGAACTAAGCGAAAAAATAGAAAAATTTTATTTTACAATTTATTTAATATTGCAATTATTTATATTATCGAAGTAAATCGATAAAATAAATGTATATTATTTTTTGATTATTTAATCCACTATCATAATCAGCGGTACATATTTCTTCATTTCTTTAATTCGGCCGAAAAATGTTCTTTTTAAGTTCGTGACAGCAGTGTTATTCATCACTACGGGATACCGAAATCGGTTCAATTTAGTGCTCGACAGGAATACACGTTTGAAAATACCGATCACTCCTCGTGATTTTTTTCTTTAGGATAAAATTGACTTCTCTAACTCATACATATATATATACATACGTGTATTACATCCATACAAACATATACACACGCGCGCGCGTATCTTTTCTTTATCTTTTGCTACCCCGTTTCTTTTCCTTTGATCGACACTATGATCGAAATAAAACCACAGCACGTGACTCTATACGTCGATCCTTTTCAATCTTTCTTCTTCACCTTCTCCTTACTTAATATTTTACAAGACTCTATATCGATTTGCTAAACAGTATATTTTAACGTATTTTATCATCAATCTATCTTTCTCTCTTTCCCTCTCCCATTCTGAAAATCTTTAGAGTTTTGATGCTATTTTGAATTTTTCATAAGCAAAAGAGTAATATAGCGTGTTTCTATAATATATTATGATTAATAACGAATAATTTATTTGTAAAATGTTAATGCACAAAAAATTGATCTATCGATCCTTTTTTTTACTGTTTCGTTGTTGATTTTTTATCGTAAAAGAAAGAAAAAGGAAGAAGAAGAAGAAAACTCGTCGTCATCGTCGGAGTTGGCGACGGTAATGGTGTCGTTCCCTGATTGTACACGAGGAGATATTGACGCATGTTGACGCTTATTTGTTTGCGGAGAGCAGTCAAAGGCGTCCAGTTTTACGCTCGAATGGATCAAAGACGAGAGGCACAGCGCAGCCTCGAGATCGATAATCCCCGCTGGTTCTGTGCGAATATTTCAAAATGACTAACTTTTAACAACCCCTTTTCGTTATATTGCATATATATACACCTTTCCTTTTATGTGATCGATGGATGATAGAAAGAAAAAAAAAGCAGGTCGTTAAACCTTTATTCACGGTCACTTCTTTCGTTTATTTTTGCTCAACAAGATGAGCTTGTTCAATTTTTAGTTTATTGTGCGAATATTTTAGTTATTAATTTTTATTATAATCGATTCTTAGATCGATCGAAAAATCAATTCGATTTGATTTAAGATCTACGAGTCACGAAGAGTACGGTTTTAAAACATTATAATATCATCGTAGTTCGAAATTTGTTTCATTTATTTTTGAATTTAATTTTGAGGCTCCAGACGTATTATTTTGTTTGATTGAGATTTTTCCATTAGTTTATTCCGGATTTGTTAATTTATTTAAGTATATTTAACGCGGTTCACACTTTCATCAATCGATCTCGAAATTTCCTTTTCGATGACATCACCGATCGCAACTAACTCGAATCGACGTAGAAGGACGATTAACTTTGTGTTCTTCCTCGATTTGTGTTTAGCATTGAAAAATGAACTACAAAGAAAACCAACAAGCACGTAACCACAACGACGACATGAAACGATTTACAAAGAATTCCTTTGATTTAAGATTTTCAGCTACTTTTTCACACTTATATCCCATCTCTTGGATTTCTCGATTTCCGACCTTAAGGTCACCGGCGACTAATGATCTACAACAGTATAGATCGTTTATCGATGAAATACCTTCCAAGATAATTATACTTGCACGATCCATTTTGTTTTTTAGCTGTAATTTTTCTCTAATATCACGTTATATTTGTAAGAAAATAAAGTACAAATGAACAACACATGGATCAAGATTTGAAACAAAAAACGAGGATAAAAATAAAAACTGAAAAAAATAAAATAAAATAAAATAAAATGAACCGATAATCGTAACGATTATACGAACGTATAATCGCTTTGACGTAGATCGACGTAATTGAAATTGATGCGCCTTTCGGGTGGGTCAAAGAGAGAAAGAGAAAGAGAAAGAGAAAGAGAAAGAGAAATAGAAAGAGAAAGAGAAATTGTATATGTGTGTAGGGTTCGTAGTCGCGTGCGTGGGCGTTTCGTACCGTCGAAGCGACGCAACGGCCATCCGTAGAATTGAACGTTTAACGTCAGACTGAAGGCTTCCTCTAGCTCCTCTTCATGCACACCTTTAGAAAATAAGGAACCCGGAGAGAAAGAGTGGAGGTAAGCAGAGAGAAGAATCGTTTTCGAGTCTGCGTACTTCGCACGTGTACTTCGAAATGCGCTCCGATTATACAGCAGACAGAGACAGAAAAAAAAAATTCAAAAAGAGAGAACAAAAGAAAAAAAAAATTATAAGAGAGAGAAAGAAGGAAAAAAGAGAGAATAAAAATTGAAAGAGAGAGAGAGAGGGAAAGAGAGAAAGAGAGAGAGAGAGAGAGAGAGAGTGGGAGTGGGAGTAAAAGAGAAAATTATGAAAGAGGGCGGGGGGAAGAGATGGAAAGGGAATTTTGCCAAAAACTCAAAGGTTCGTTTCACGAGTAACGTTTACAAGAGGCAAGAAGAGGGAAGATGAAATTTATAAAGACAAGGAAGATGGCATACGACGATGATGCATCGAAGATGTTAGAAACGAGCTACTCGACGGTCGTTGCACGTTAGAACGACGTAGTTTTTCTCATATACGGCACAATAACGATGTTGTTCAAAGATTAACTTCTTATTGTTGCAAATATGATTCTAGACAGATATTTTACAATTAAAGTCCATAATTGTAATTTGTGATATTTTTACTCATGTACATTTATATAGACTGTGAAGCGTGTTTTTGGATTACGCGTAGGATTATTTGCATATTCAGCAACCCTTCATGGATAATTGAAGTCTTCATTTAATTCGAATTCATGAAATAAACAAATGTGAAATATCTTTCATAGAAATTGGAATTGATTCGCTTTACATCAAAATTCTTCGTTAGTTCAGTCATATACAAGAAAGAGAGAGAGAGAGAGAGAGAGAGAGAGAGATCTTTCTTTCGTGTTTGATGGCTTACTAGTTTTTTAATAGAATTCGTATTTTAATTGAATTAAGTTAAGTGAATTTTTAGTGAATAATTGCCTTTCCAATTATTTTTCATTTCGATACAATGCATTATAATAATTTTTAAATAATCAAGTCTTATAAAAGATTTATTTTGTCATTTTTTTTTCGTATAGTTGACTCTCTATATATATTATGAAAAAAAAGAAATATTATATATATATATATATATATATAGGTTTATTCGAAATAGTGTCGATAGTCGTAGTAGGTTCATTCTGACAATTGTACAATTTCGTAATAAACTAATACCGGTGACAGTTTGACAGAATGGTCGATGTACTTTGAGAAATAGTTTGTCAGTCCCATATCAGTTTGCAAACACTTTTCTTTTTCTTCTTCATCGAAATCATCATCATCATAAAGTTCTTTTTCTTTAAAAACGACATTGTGAGTAATCCTATCATTGAATTCGTGGAAAAAGAAAAACTAATCGTGGTGTTTTCTCTCATTCGTAGAATTTGGATTAAAATGAGAATTCCTTCTGAATTACCTAATTGAATTAGGAATGGAATCTAATGATGCACGCGTTACGCGCAAGTTCATTCGATCAACTTACTCGCCCACTTATAGTTTCTTTTCCTTCTAATTTTATGCCTGACTTTTTGGTTGTTCAAGTAAATTAGAAAAGAAACAAAAAATAATCAAATCAAGTGGTAACTTACTTTGTTTTGGAGAGATTAGGATCGCTTGTCTTCCGTTTTTCTCGTAATTGTCGCTGTAACAAAATGTATAGAAGGAATTAATAAGCAGTTTAAATTTTGTATTACTATTTTTGCATTCTAATTGTTCTTATTAACAATGTATTCTTTTTTCTATTTACAATACAAATACTGCTGTTGTTTATTTAAATATAAAATACTAAAAACTTTTAGTATTGGGCATAAATCTCCCAAGTCAATATTTGTCTCTCACCTTATGATGTATCCGTTCCTTGTAACTCTCAGACCTATTTATGTTTGATGTCTTTGGCTTACTGGAAAACTTATGGTGCATCCTAAGTAATACAAAATGAACAAAATATAAATTAACAATTAATTAATAATATCTATATTAAACATAAAGTAGTATTTTCTTCTTAGTAGTTGATGTAATGGTGACGTTGACAAAATTAGATAAAAAGAAGAGCAAAATTTGAAGAAAATAAAGAAGGAGGAAAAGAAGAATGCGGTTCTCTAGAAATGAAGATGAAACAAGAATATGAACGATTGCGTTTAGAAAGGAATGAAAAGAGATTTACAGAGAAACGTATGTTTAAAAAGAAATCAACGTTTGATACGTTCAAAGATATCTATCAGGAGAGAAACATTGATCATTTTTTCGTAGAAATCTTGTTCATAAAAGTGCCGCCTGGGAATTCCCGTCTCTCTGCTAATTTCTTTTATTCTTTTAGTAAAGATAATTATGAAAACATACATTTCGGACATTTCTTCTCTAGAGGAAGGATCATCCGTGTTATCGGCCGTGTTTCCGGTTGTACCACCGCCTCCGCGATGTTCTCCTAAAAGCACGGATGAGATAATCAATTATTTAACATCTATCAAGAAAAAAAAGCTTGCAATAAACCTTTGATATTAAAAATAGTTATGCAGAGGGAAAGAGAGAGAGAGAGAGAGAGAGTTATTCGTATTGCTACACTCCTCACACAAATTCTTACCCAAAAGTTTTTATAGTAAAAATAAATATTAGCTTGACTTAGTTCGTGCTGTTTTCAAAACTATTTATTCAAAAGCAACACTTTCGTGTATATATGTACATTTTTATTAAATATTCTTTTATTCAATAAGACTTAAATATTTGTCAATAAAATGATAGAAATTTGTCTAGCAACCCAATACCATAGCCAATAGGTGAAATGTAACATAATCGAAATCAATATAAATACACACATACTAAATATACGTATATGAGAAGCAAGTTAACGTGTCTTTTTCTCACTTTCTCACTCTCTGCATATGAAATTTCAAAAGGTATAGAAGGAAATAAATCTTGGCTTTTAGACGCACGCGTCGTTCTAATTTTATCAATCTCTAAGAAAAGGTAAAGCTCGTTGGATTGGAATTTCTCTGATTTCGCGGGACGATGATTCTGATCGATTTGTTCGACGTCAAGTTAGTCTTAAGCATCTAACAGAGTTCTAACAATAAGTATGCATTTCGAAAAACACGTGTTAGTTATATACGTAAGAGTTTTTAGTCAATCGTTGCCAAAATAAAATCGATCTTAGTAGATCTATCGATTTTTTGGTTCTACTAATTGAATACATAGGAGTATATACGTGATATACATATGTATTTCTTTCTCTCTTTCTCTCTTTATTTATTTCAACGTGTTTCTCTTCTGGGCGTCGCGAGAAAGAGAGCCTGGCGTTTCTCCAAATATCCAATCTCATATGGAAGAAGCTTATCAGCAAAGTCGAGCGAACAGCTTGGCCGTCCGTAAAGGCACAGCGTGGGTTATACGATCGTCTAAGTATAGGACCACCGCCTTACAGCAGATTAACGCGTCAAAGCAAAACAAGTCTCTCTTGGCTATGCCATCGAATCAGACGAGGAGAGAAAGTTACATAGAGAGAGAGAGAGAGAGAGAGAGAGAGAAATAAATAAACAAAAAGAACAAAAATTAGAGAAAGTGAAAGAAACAAAAAGAGAAAAAAAGAAAAATATAAGGACAAAAAGGGATAGAAAGAAAAATAGAGATGTAAAAAAAATAACGTGGTTGAAAATCGAAAGCGCTTGCGAATGCAGACAGCTAGGGAAAAGAAAATTCGACGGGGGTGATTTCTGTTTCTCTGTAAAAAAAAAAAAAGGAAGAAGAAGAAAAGAAAAAATAGTTTCCGGTCTATATGACACATATGCCCACATCTGTACATTTTAAAAATAGATGTCGAAGAGCATTTTTGAATTCGATTTAAAAAAAGTTTTCCTCTAGTTACGTTTATCCCTTTTTAACACTACCACCTCTGACGATTTCACGCATGTCTCTTCTCGTCTCAACGAGAGGGGTGCGAGAATCTCTTCTCCTATGATTTTATCCCCACCGTCTTTCTACCCTCTATTTCTCTTTTGCTTTATTTTTTCGTTTTTTTTTAATACTATTATATTTTTCCTTAATTTATTATTGTAGCATTCATAAAGAAAAAATGTTTATATAATTTTATAAATGTTAGGAGGGTATATATTATATATATGCTAATTATTTATTTACGAAAATGCTATTCAAATAAATTCTAAGAAGATTACGCATAACTTTCAAGCGTTCCTTTATCAAAGTAAAAAGTTTATTCATTTCTATGAAGTAATTAAATTTTCGTCTTATGTTCTTTTTTTTTTAATAATATACAGTAAATTTCGTTTCTTTTTTTTTTCGTCAGGTTTATTTCCAGTATTATGCAAAGAACATGAACCACTAACCTGCGGATTATAAACTCTCGTTGTATTTACAAGTAAGTACATATATATTCGATTTTTCAAAACTTGCTATTAAAATTTTATATCGTCAATTTTCCATCAGTTTTACACGACAATGTAATAGAAATAATTACAAAAATGTACAATTTAATAAGTAAATTTTAATACAACGAAATAATAATTATAATAATTATAATAATAATTATAATAATAATAATAATAGTAATGATAATAATAATAATAATAATAATAATAATAATAATAATAATAATAATAATAATGAGAGCATTAATCAACTCAGAACATCGGCCGCAACAATGCGCTATTTAAATTTTTTTAAATTTAGCAATGAATTAGCTCAAGTCCACGACGAGAAGAAATAAATAATAATAGCAATAATAATTATTATAATAATATAATATCATCTAAAAATATTATTACGTATTTTTTTTTTATAAATGTACATAAATCTTTTATTTATAGATGATTCGATGTTTTCATTATCTAGATATAATGAGCAAACATTTGATTAATTAATTCAATTCTACAAATAGAGAGCTTATTTTATTATTTCCCAATCCTGTCTTTTTTTAAATATAATTTAATATTGATGACGATGTGCAACAATTGATAAATCGATCACGTAGTCATAGTTAGTTCTATTACTTTTGAATCAAACTTTACAATTACTTCTGTTTATTATTTCATAAATTCTTTGCCAGCATCATTTAATTGTTATTAAAAGATGCACAATGCTGATTAATTATCTGCAATTATTCTCATTGATACTATTAGCAACATATTATTCTTTTTTTACAAACGAATAAACTAAAATGTAAAAGAAAAAGATACAAGACAAAAAACATATGTGAATTTAGAAAGCCGGAGATTTGGTTAATGCAAGTAATTTTGGATAGTAAAATATTCAAAATAATTTATTGTTCGTTCGTTATCTTCCTTTTTAAAAAAAAAACTCTTTAATTAATTTTCTTTCATTTTTGTCAATGAAATTGTCTAATAATAACCGAAACTTGCATATAATCCTAAACATTTTTTTTCTATTGCAGGAATCAATTAAATAGACAGGCGTGAAGTATCATAATTAACAAAACAAAATTCAACTCTATTTTTCGACTTGAAAGTTGCAACATTCATTCATATTTAAATCAAATTACTTTAACTCATTCATATTTTACCTATTCAATTCAAACTCTTTAGTTAAAGCTCCTGTAGGAGATTTTTATTTTTCTTTCTTATTATTTTATATATACTTTTCATGATCAGTTTTTTTCTGCTTAAGTATTTGTATATTGTATATACTAAAATAATTCATTAAAACCATATATACAAGCATTTAAAATAAGATTAGTTTTTCGTTATTAATTATAACACAATAAATTAAGTAATGGAATAAACGAACGAAGAACTTTCAAGTATCGAATGCATGAAGGTACTAATAAATTTTCTTAATTTTTTTTAAAATAATTTCTTGAATTTTTACTTGAATGATACAAATACCGAATGAAAATAAAACAAAATCTTATTTATTTTGTAAAAAAAAAAGAGTTACTAATATTTTTTCTTCTTTTTATATTTGAAGTCGAATTGTAAGTCAGCGCCGTAAATTTTTTAATATTGAAATAATAAGATTAAATCAGTGCAAAGAAAATATAACAAAATGCGATAATTAATTAATAATCATAAAGCTTATGTTCTGAAGGGTGAACTCGCTTTCACTTTTTCTCTCTTATGTATGGATGGATATATGAATGTATGTATGCGTTTATATACATGGACGTTAATTTACAAGTCACGATATATACATATATACGTAAATATATATATATATATATATATATATATATATATATATTATACGTATAATACGGTATAATATTATCCCGTATTTGATCACGATTGCTAAGCGGTTGTGAATTATATATAGTTTTTTATACCCGTTAGCTGTTCTTTTCCGTTTATCTTTCATTTCTTCCATATGAGCGTAGATATTCAAAGAAGAACCAGGATAATTAAATAATAAGCTTTTTAGTCAAAGCAATTAAGGGTTGCGTTAAGCGCAAAAATAAATTCGCGACAGACGCGAAAAGCGCTCGCTACCCAGGATCGCTAGTTAGTTTCTTTTTTTTCATTCTTTTCTCTTTTTTATCATGTATAAAAATGTAAAGTTATTATGAAAGCAAAACAAAAGAATCATCAATACTACTATCCCCACCTATGCCATCTCCCAAATACAATAGGTTTTGTTGCTCGTTTTTTTGTTTAGCAGCATCCAACTCTTCTTTTTCTTCGATTTCTCGTTCATGAACATGTTCGCGTACGCTTTCCGTATCATTTTCAAGTTCTCTGTCCGATTCTGGCAAATTTTGCAGATGTACCTCCGTTTCTGGCTCCAACTCGTGTTCATGCACTGGTTCAATGTCATGTTTATTAACTTGTTCATGTTCACATTCGTGTTTCACTTCAGTTTCGTGATTCTGCTGTTCCAGTTCTGATTCGTGTTCGTATTCTATTATAGGCTCGTGCTCATGTTCTGGTTCATGTTCTTGTTCTGTCTTAGGATATTTTTTTTCTTCTACGACATGACTAGCTAAGACACAAGGTGTATCCTCTGCGACAGTTGACGAAACCGTCTCTTCTGGCAGTGTTGTAGAAGGAGTTGGTCTTCTGTCTTGTTTATCACGAGCTTTATAGGCCTCGGCAGCTTCCGAAATATGTTTGCACCACAACTTTCGTTCGGCCGGAGAAGCAGCTACCAAATCATAAATTTGTGCTCCATTTTGTGAGGTATTGACCAAATATAAAGAGTTCTTGTCAACAGCATTGTGCCTGACCAATACCGTAGATACTTTTACGATTGGGCTTAGTACAGAATTTGCTTGGCTAGTGTTGATGAATTTTAGAAGATATTTTTCATCTTGACGATGTAATAAAAATATCGTGTCGTCGAATAAAACAACGTGCAAATCGACCGGTTTTGCTCTATTCTGTTCCGTTCTACGCCATTGTAGTGGACCCTCGTAAATGAGTTTGCGTTTGGTTATATCGAGATTCTTAAACTCTTGAACTGTTGGGTGATCGAATTTATCGAAAGCGGATCTGTCGATGGTTCGTTGAATTTCTACGAGACGTTGGTAGTCTTCTGCTTCCTTTACAGCCTGATTGACGCGACTTAAGATTTCTCTGCTGCGTTCGAGACTACGCAAAACCGCTGCCTTCTCCTTTTCGTTCGTTTCTGGTGTATATTTCGCGAGATTTTCAAAGAGCAAAGGATATTTGGTTAATCTCAACATACCAGTCAATATGTGATCCTTCAATTGTAATCTCCTACAAAGAGGATTTGATTCGATCTCGTTCAAAAATGAGTTTAATTTGAGATCCTTGCGACGACGATCTCTCAACGCGTCCAAAGCTACCTGTTGTTTCGCGCAGTACGTTGAGGCAGCACGTTCGAATATCTCACCGTCTTCTCCATCGAACATCTCCAATAAAAGATCACCTACGTCACCCACGCAAGCGTTTTCCTTCTTCTTCCTCTTCATCGCTTGGTTGAAACGCGAATGTATTGCTACCATTTCGTCCAAATTTGAGAAGAGTAATTGGATCTGATCCAAAGGTAGTACTTGCGATTCTAGTAACGGTTTATGGAAGACATGGGATAGTACCTTCAGAGCACGTACGTGAGATCGTTCCGTATGAAACAGTTCTGTCGTCAACAAAAAAAATCAAATCGTTGATGAACAACGTTTTCTATTATTGTTTTTTGTTTCGAATATAAATTTGAGAGTAATCTTCGATCAAGGAATAAATCTACGTACCATTAATAACTTCTTGCCTCTTTTTTTCCAAATTACCAAGACGCGCGAGTACTTCTTCTGTAACACCTTGACTCCAATCAGAAGGATCTGGTTCGACATCAACGTCGCTGTCCCACGAAGTAGATGCGTTAGCCGAGGAAGTTGCTGGATGCACTTGTTCTAAACTCGTACTTGGACTATCCAAACTTCTAGTCGATAAACTGCTATTAGATGAACTACCAGCCGAATTTCCAGGAAATGTTCCGGAAGGATCGCAGTCACTAAAACGTGTCCTGTTGTTAATTGTACAGGCAACATATAGACAATTATTTAATTAAATGTTTGTCAAGATATTTTGTCTTTTTTGTAAAAACATTTGCTTTGAAAGTCTATTGTTAATTATCTCGTTAATTAAATATTCTGAACATAATTAGCAGTTTACTTAATTAAAGAAATATACTTTACACATAATAAAAAAAATTTACTTTGTTTTCGAGAGATTCGGATCACTGGTCTTTCGCTTTTCTCGTAACTGTCGCTGCAATGAATAAAGACAATTAATGTATTGCGATTTTTTTTATATAATTCACAATCCATTAGGATTTCATTTCTTTATTCTCTTACCTTATGATGGATCCGTTCCTTGTAACTCTCAGACCTGTTTATGTTCGATGTCTTTGGCTTACTTGAAATATTTTGCTGCACCCTAAATATTCGTAAGCGATAAGGCAAAAATTCAAGACTTATAATAAAATATTAATATAAATTCAATCGGAAAATTCTATTATAATTTAGAAAAAATTGATTTATTTTTTTGATATTTAAAAAAGATAGAAAAATAAATTATAATACTTTGTAAGTTTCTTTTCATTTAGTATGATAAATAATGATAACGTACATTTCGGACATTTCTTCTCTAGAGGACGGATCGTCCATGCTATCGGTGTTTCCGGTTGTACCGCCTCCGCGATATTCTCCTAAAAGCAAGGAATAAGAGAATTCAATATTTAACACGCATATAACACGACCTCCAATAAATATTCGTAGTTTGTGCATTCAAGTTTACAATGCGTATAAAGAACATCGATCAGTCTAACAAATATTTCTACTACGTCTTTTTACTTAACGTTCATTTTTCCGAGTTTTGATTAAACCAAATTAATAGACGAAACGATTAACCAATTTATAAGAAAATAATATACATACCTTTTTTTTATATTATTTTGTATGATCAATTTTCAAAACACCATAAAATATTAATAATTCACGTAACTACTTTTTTCTTTTTTCTTTTGGTTTCAATAAAGAAAATATTTAACAAATAAAAAGGAAAATGTAATCGAATTAACGATAATTCATTATTACTAGCATATAAAATAAATACAAATGTAGATTTTTCTTGAAAAAGCAATGAAAATTGATGAAATTTATGAATGAATTATCTAGAATAGCTCACCCTTCAGATAGTTTCTCTTTTTATTAAATTAAAATCAATTATATATATATATATATCAATTTATATCATAATGTTATTATTTAAGAAATGAAATAGTGAAATAAATTTGACAATTAAACTGTCAACAGAATTAATAGATATTTTCAATTTGTCATTTAAATTTTCGACGTACATATGATTGAAACTTGAAAGATCCAGTTTACAATGTAATTGAATACATTTTTATAAATTTGTCATATTTATTTTTTTGTTCTTACCAACGGTAAAATTTGACAGATCAATTATCAATTTAATTAAGAAATATTTGTAATCTAATCATTTTAATTTCTAACGCATTAACGAAATTTGATACAGAACAGTTGGCAATTTAGAAGAACAAATAATAAACAAATTAATATAGTAAACTTGTCATTTTAATTTCTGACGCACGAATTTATCACATATCGATTACTATGCGGCCTTCCATAAGGGATAGAATACACGAACGTATCTTTCTAAGTATAGGAGTCCAGCCTTAAGGCTTGGAGCAAAACTTGAAGCAAAACGAGTCTCGTGGGTATGCCATCAAACTAGACAGAAAGAGATAGAAAGAGACCAAGACACAAACAACAAGAGAAAGAGAGAAATAGTGAGAGGAAAAATAAGAGGGTAAGATCGGAGTTTGCGAATGCAGACAGCCATGAAAAAAGAAAAAGAAGGGGAAAAAGAAGACGTAAGAAAAAAAAAAGGAAATTTGAAGATGGGGTCTCTCTCTCTCTCTCTGTCTGTCTCCCCCTGCAAAAACAGTTTCCGGCTGGTCCAAACACGTGCCTACATTTCTCTAAATCCTAAAATAGATCGAGAAAAGCTCGAGAACTTTTCCTTGAACAACATTTACCCTTAACACGAAATACCCAACCCTCAGATTTGATTTTTCCTCTCCCCTCTCCTCTCTTATATTTGTTCATCTTCAACTTTGTATTTTGCAATTTTCCTTTTTCTTTACACAGTTTTACTTATTTTCTACAAACTAAATTAGGTTATTATTAAGAAGTTTGTTGATAAAAATAAAAATGAAGGAACAAAATGGTCGACCTTGAATAATATATTCTTTCAAATGCCGATAAAGACTTGAAGAATTTATTACCTCGATATCAACGATGAGGAAAATACTTAAAGAAAAAAAAGAAAAAAGAGAAAAAAAAGAAAAAAGAGAAAAAAAAGAAAAAAGATTACGACGTTAACACAAATTGGTTATCGGAACATTTTTACGTAGACAATGTCAAAGTCATAAAATTATCCTTTCTTTTGTTTTCCTCTTTTTTTATAACGAAATAAAAAAAATATTTAGTTTCTTTTTCTCTTTCTAATGATGAATTAAACAATTTTTGTAATATGTGCTTATGTGTGGACGTATATCCGTGTGAATTAATATTCCACGGACTTTTGTACGTAGCCAATATAGATAAAATTGACGAGTCTTTCCTCAAATTAAAATAAAAATACGTTGCTATTAAATGTTTGTGGGTTGATAATATTTCATGTGTTCGTAAAAAAAAATAAAAATAGAATTATTTATTTTTCTCTAACGATAAATTTAAAAACATATTAGCATACATATACACGTAACTTACCCGCACGCATACATGTCTTAATAATATTTCCAGGAGATAGCCTAGATGCCTGAGGCGATTTTTGATGGAATTTGATTGTGTGTGCATATATATATGTGCGCGACAACCCCAAGTAAAAATCCTACAATCAAATTAGTCTCCAATAATTCACGCTCGAGTTACACGTAGATGTAACGGTATCGTTCGATATCTAAATTCGATCGAAAAATTTTCCTTTGGAATATTCGAAAAAAAAAAATCAAGGATGGATAACTGAATAAATGGATAGATGATTTTATCTAAATTGTGTGTGTGCGTGTGTGCGCGCGTGTGTAGTATCATCTCGTCGTCAATATGCGCTCGAATTATCCGAACTACGTCGAAAACTTGGAGCTTTTACGTTGCAGACTGTCGTAATTTGATGTGAATACGTTAGCGGGAAAAATTTATGAATGTATGTATCTGGTGGAAAGTAACAGAAATACGTGGGAACTCAAGTCTATTCCTCCGATCTATTATAAACCACGTATGCATGTACTATAAACCGTACAAGTATGAATATATACAACACACACATCTTCATTTACGTTGTAAATATGTGCATGTGGTTAAAATGAATTTATGCAATGGCAAGCAATTTTTCATTACGTTTATTCATTAACGTCGATAATGCACAGGTACAGGTCTTTGAATTGAACCTGAGTATTGAAATGAATTCCGAACATGAACAAAATAAAAAGAAGAAAAAACAATTCGTTTCCATTGAACCATTAAGAAAACCCCCATGTAAAATTAAATGGAATTCGTAGAATCGAAAGGTGGCGAGAGTTTTGAACAAAGAAAGCTTATCGATATTCGATACAATGTGAAGATTTTTTCTCTTTTTCTTTTTTATATTTTTTTTTCTATATATTTAAGAATGTTTTGTGTCTGCAAAAGTTACTTGAAATCGTTCGGTGTATATACGATCTACAAGAAGAGACATGATTCAATGCTAGGTCTTACTGATAAGCGCATATACTTAATGACCTCGAATACGAAACAATTATTGTCGTTGGCGATTATGGTATGATGCGTAGTTTAAAAAGAAAAAAAAGAAAAAAGGAAAAACCGAAATGAACGAACGAACGAACATAGAAATAAATAATCGACAAAATAGCGATATTCATTTTAGCATTTTAAAATTAACTTAAACGGAATAATACGGTCAATTTGTTGGACGTGTTAGAATTATTATCCAAAATAGGAGCAAACATGATTCCTTTCTTTACTTCTGTATCTGATTCCTTAGAGTATTAAACCGAGTTCATTTATATCACATATATAGTGAACCTTTTCTATATTTTATCAATCTATACGAAAGATAGCTAGTATAAATATCGCTCGGTGTATTTTCCATGTCATACGAAATATAGAATAAAATAAAATAAAATACCTCTCCCTCTTTGTTCAAATCATTGATTTTATTTAATAATCTCAACAGGACGAATAAATATATCCACGAATATGTTTGAAGTATTTAATTAAAAAAAAAAGAAATCTACTCTCTGTTTATGCGATTAAAATTGTATGGATCATCGATTCGTATTCCAACGATAAACTTTCCATGACCATGCGAAATAAATATTGGCTCGGTCAACCAGTAATTTTGTTGGAATTTTTTTTATACACATAGGTAAGCTAGACGATTATAAACGTTCTAGACGATTATAAAAATAAATTATTTTCTTTCTCAAGATTTTTTTAGATTTTAAAATAGTTCCTAGTATCGTATAGTTTATTAAAAATGCATAAATTAATTTATAAAAAGAATCTAGAAAAATTGTAATTTATTTTTTATAATCAATTTATTAACTTTTCTCTCTCAGCCTATAGAAAAATTGTAATAGCAGACCTATACTATAGATAAATAAATAAATGTGAATCGAATAGTCGTGAACTGTGTCGCAGCTATCACTAAACAACGATTCTATATTATCGCATCTTTTGTTCACCGCACGATTCATAGTAACAGGATCTAAACGGGTTTTAATTTACGTCAGCCTATCAAATTAAACAGTATTTCACGTAATTACGACACCACGTTTCCGGTGATACTTACTTAGTTAATTTTATGAGGCGAAATTTTTTAATTATTATTATTATTATTAACCCTTCGCACTCCGACTATTGCTAGCAAACACCGTTCGCTTTTAATCATTCTAATAAAAATAAATAAATTATGGTAATGCCTCTTTAACTCGAAAATTGTCTGTACACGTGCACGGTGTTTCTATAAAAGTATTTCATGAAAATAAATAATTATCATTAATTTACTGAGAGAAAAAAAACTATTACTACGAGAAAAAATTTGCAGAGTATAAAATATTAATAATTATAAATTTTGATCATCTTTAAAATGTACGAAATGTAAATTGTTAATAACTATACATTATCGTTCATTGTTATCCTTTAAAACCCAACGGATTTTGTTCGCATATTTAATACTTCACCAACCTTGATTATAGTTTATCTCCTGTGTAATTCTTCTATTATCCAATTTTTGATCAACATCTTTGCAATCAGCATAATTCTCGTTATCGTTGTCATTGTTGGCAAAAACATCTACGAAATTGTTATGATCATTTCGATTATGATGTTGCTGTTGATCCTTCACAGTATCATTCTTCTTTTCAAACTTGCACAGCTTTGATTTATCGCAAGTAGCAGGCACATCCAAACGATCCAGATGCACGATTAATGCTGTCTCTAAGATCCCATTTGGTTCACGAATTTTTCTAACAGCTGCCAAAGTCTCCCAAACTTTACCAGCGATTGAATATTTGCTGCTGTTGCTACTACTACTTCTTTTTGTACTCTTAACCACGTTCTTCGTCTTTGTTTTCACCTTCTTTGAAACTTTGTCTCTGCTTACCTTCTCCAATACTGCTGGCGGACCTAATATTAGTTGAATTTTCAAAACGTTTTTATTTTACTTTCTTTTAAATTATTTTTCTTCGAGTGATTTCGGAAAAGCTCCAAGTAGAAACAAGTGAGAACGTTTATAATAATTGCGTAAATTATTCTGCTTGATTTTTGAATGTAATGATGGATCTTGCGAATAAAAATTTCAGAATAAAACCTTTGGAAATTTTTCTTTTTACGAACCGGTGATTATGAAAATAGTCTATAAATTATATACTTTTTTTGAGATATTTGGGTAATGAAATAATTGAAGAATTATTTTTTTTCTAATGTGACACAAGCAACAGAGAAAATAAATTAGAATTATTTCTTTTGTAATTTACAAATTTAAGGAATAACATTTAACACAAAACATATTGTTTAATATTACAAAAAACTAAAACCGGGATCATAATCACCGAGGCTCACGTGTGATAAGTATTACAATATTGTCAATAGGTTAATTTCAATATCGATGGACAGATAATTATTTCAATCTTAAAATATATGTGATAAAGTCACAACACGTGATACAGTTTAAATATAATAAATATACTCTAGTTTTATCCCCGTATGAAAAGTTATTTTTATAAAATCATCATCATAGTCATGATAATACATAGTAACCGTTATCTTCTGCATTCGAGCTTTTCCTTTGAACTTCTTTTTTATCCGATAAAAAAGCTTGTACAACAAAAAGTTTCATGAGTCACGATCGATTCGAGAATATCACGTTTCGTTTTTAAAACATCGTTAACACGATTTCGATAATTTAAATGATCGAAGAAAGTAAACGAATGGTCGAAAAAACACCATCTTCCACTAATATCCCAGTCAGATTCGATATTTCGATGGAATTTCTTTCGCCATTTTTATCTTCGCAACGTGTCGGCATGTTTGATCTTGCAACGATCGTTTACACTTCGTTATAAACGTTTCAAAATCTCACATTTATTATCTTCCATCCATTCTTCCTTTCCACTTACTTTCAATTTTTAATCGATCACTGAGAAATTTTACTATGGGACACGAAAAATACAAGAAAAGTAAACAAATCGCAGTCGATAAAGAAATACAAAATTGATATTGAAATTGAAAAAAGTGAAAAGCTCGAAAGAAA
Organism: Polistes fuscatus; assembly: GCF_010416935.1. Taxonomy (NCBI): domain Eukaryota; kingdom Metazoa; phylum Arthropoda; class Insecta; order Hymenoptera; family Vespidae; genus Polistes; species Polistes fuscatus. The sequence continues at coordinate 8,445,223 of NW_025113118.1, forward strand.
ATTGTAAGCGTTCTCACGGTTTCTGCGAGGAGGCGAAAGTTGTCGAGCTTTTCCGGGATTTCGCTCGACAAATGCGTATATAATAGACGTATGTCGCGTATGTATATTCTATCTCTTTCTTTCTTTTTCGTTGGAGGCGTCGCGACGCGTCTATCTTTACCGTCGCTCTTGAATTTCCGGTGGAATCTGTTTCTGCATCGTTCAGAGGATAGCTTGAGGTTGCCGAAGCCGGTGATCAAGGGAGAAAGATGAGCAGTGGAGGGGGGATAAGGGTTGTTGGAACCCATAGCTTCCCCCTCCAGGGATTCGCTCAACTGTTGCACTTCGACCATGTGGAGAAGGTCAAGCCCTCGGAGAAAATGAAAACCGTTTTCTACAGGGTGTGCTGGCTGTTCCTTTTTCCTATCTCTTTTCACTCTTCCACTCTTCTCTTTGTATATACACAAGAGACTCGTTCTTTGAAAAAGCACATACGATGCGTCTTCACCGATTCGATATCAGATCCGATTTTATTCTCTATTCCTCTTCTCGAGAGAACGGCAGCCGAGCAGACACTAATTTCCCTCGAATACGTTCTCTCCTTTCCTACCCGTCGACAACACTGTGTACTCCTCTTGGTTTCCGGTTTGACCCCACCAACCGAATAAGTTTCCTTCGTGTCGCGTGGACTACATACATTCATATACAATACATTCATATCCTTATCTAGCTATATGTATGCGTGTATGTATATTTCTATGAACATGTAGATACGATGCAGATATTTAATACATTGATGTATCTATCTGCGTGTGTAGATAATACAACGATACCTATATCTTTCTATGTAAGTTATTGGTATAATGTATGCGTGTAAATACTCTTTTTATTTATCCCCTTTGCAATATGTATTTAGTATGATGTATGTATAAATATATAATGTGCGTTATATTTATATCTCTCTTTATTGTGTATGCATGCATACACAATATATACGTATGTGTAAGTTCAACCATATCTCTTTTTAAATTGAAAAGGAGAGAGATAGAGACAGTTCTTGTTTCCTTCCTTCCTTCCTTTTAACAATTTTTTCGTCGTCCTATTACAATTCGTGCGTCCATGTTGTGCGCAATGTTATCATACCAAGTTCTGAATAGATTGCAACGAAGCGTTTTGATAAAAACGCCTACGTTCTATCTCTATCCTCTTCTCTTTTTCTTCTTAATCTTCTTCCCTCTCTCAATCGTGCCTCCTCTTGCTGTTACCCTCGTTATTCTTATTATTGTTTTCCATGTATACTTTTTACTTAAGAGTAACTTATATTAATGAAAGAGAGAGAGAGAGAGAGAGAGAGAGAGAGAGAGAAAAAAGTGTATTTTAATCGCAAAACAATTTATACGATTTATTTTTTATTTCTTCTAATTTCTTTCTCAGTATTTCACGATCCCATTATTGCAATTTAAATTCATGTTTACCACGATACTCGTAATACAATATTTGTTATGCTCGAGAGACTTGTACTAAGATTTGATATTTATTAACATCGATAAACTTTTGTAAAGCACTATATTAAAAGCGTGTATAAATCTATCGAATTTATCGAACTACCTATTATAATTTAGTATACTAACTGTAAGATACATGAGAGAGAAAAAGTTTTATATTACAGTGTTTTGCAAACTTAATATCCAGTTGAGTAGTCGCGTACATTTTTTAATGTGTGTTCACTGAACTCTTAAAGATAAGTTTCTAGATTATATCATAATATCGAATTTTTTAACCTTGAAATTTATATATGTACCCATAATAATGCGTGTTTTTAAGTCATATATCTCTTATTTCGAAATATTTAAAGGATTACATTTTTGCACTAAATGAATTCCATACAATGTTCAAATAACAAGTATTACCAAATTGAAATTGAAATTGAAATTGAAATAGAAATTAATTTAATATTTTGAATTTTATATATATAAAACCGATTAAACTGTTACTAATTTTATATAAAATGTATTTATGATGAAATTACACACGAATTGAAATAAAACAGTCGAACGAAATAGATAAATAAGTTAGAATTTCTCTTAACGCGAGACTGTACTATTCCCCCCTTTAATAATTATTAATCATTTCAAAGCATTGATTACTGCGATAAAACGAGCGAACTCAATGAGTTCATAGAATGCACAACAAAGATTATGCTACGCTTATTCGTATTCTCAATGTCGTTTCTTCTTTTAAGTTATTCGAAAAGAAGGATAGATTTCTATAACTAAATATTATTTGTAAAATTTGGAAAAATTTTCTTTAATTCTTGTTTTGATTTTTTTAAATACATACCGATATATCAAGACTTTTAACATTGTCTGAAACATACTAAATTGTTCAAACTAAACTGTGAACTTTGTTTATTATGTCGGTAATAATTCACGCTAATGATTTATGCGGCATTAAAGAATAGAATTTAAATTAAAAAAAAAAAGAAAGAAAAAAAGGAATGCCCAAGAAAATGTAAAAACGATTAATAAATCATGGGTATTTTACGAGTTAAGTCTTCGAAAGATTTCTCAAGTTAAAAATAAAATCGCATTCCTTTGTAACATTGCCAACAATTTTAATTCCATTCGAAAATTACTCTTCTAAGTACAGGCTGGCCCAAAAAAGCGAATCCTAAGTAATTTTAAAAATCAATTAGCCTCTTTCTGACATTTTCTAAGCTAACTTTTATTATCTTCGTTTATAAAACTAGAAGTATTCAAAAACATGATAAAATAAATACAATCTGAAAAGGAAAAGTTGCGTAAAAAGTTTATAAAAAAGAATAATTAAATTTGATGATAATCTATGAACTTTTGACCCATCCTGTATAAAGAAATGAGAAGTGATTCTCTCGAATTAGGACATTTTTTTTGGACGTGAACTCTGTGTGATAACCAAACGCATGTCCCCTCCCCCCGTACGGAGTAAAATCTATAAAAATCAGAAACGCGAAATATAAAATAAATATTATGTACAGCATCTAATTAAAATAAAATTCAGATTACAATGATTTTATCTTGATTCGGCATGTGAAACAATAATAATGTGTTTTCTTTTGGGGATTTATTGTTATTTATTAATTTATTTATTAATATTTGAACACGTACCACACCTAATTCTAATGAGATTCAAGATAAGACGATTCTATCCTCGTTCGGCCATTCGTTATGAAAAAGCTTCGCTTATGACGATGACTAATGCGAACTGCAGAGGACGTACCACTCCCTCTTGGATTGCGTACAGATTTAATGGCACTCGTATATGCATCTGGTTTCCAAAATTGCATAACGCTATGTGATGGTTGTTACTCACGAGAGTCGAGAGACATCCGGTTATAATTCGTTCTTAAATAATTCCAAATTTTGCCAGGACGAACCGAAAATACGCGACGAAATTTACATATGTTTCGACTTTTCTCATTTCTTCTTTTCTCCTCGTGAAATTATTTTTATGCTTTTGGTTCTTGAATACCTTTACAAAATTTCGTCTACATTCGAATACGAAAAATATCAAAACTCGAGTTAGACGCATCCACTTTCACAAAATGTGTATACACATAAAGAAAAATTGATTTTATGAATTACATGCGATAAGACGTTTCCGTGGCACGTTTTGATATCGTATATTAAAATCGTACTCATTATGGTATAAATTTATAACATAGTACAAAGACATTTATTAAAAGATTTTTTAAATGCTCTAAATTATATACTAAAATCATACTTGTATGGTATAAATTACAGTATATATAATACGCAAAGTCAGTTATCCAAAAATTGTCTAAAATATCCTAAACAAATTTCATAATAAAAAGATCCTATTTTACTTGGAAAAATGAATCTATCATAAATTTGTACACACGATTATGATAAATCGAATATAACAAATTTCCTATTTTTGTTTTCTTATTATTTAATTATCGTCACTACTACGTTCGTTTATTTTCAATAAGATAACGGAACTTGAATTAACAAGAAAAAAATATTAGTCAAAGAATGTTAGATGTCTTCCTTCCTTCTTTCCTTCCTATAGAATTAATATTCACATTAAGGGCTGACCTTGTATTGTATTCGCTTATGGGACGCCACTTCGAATTGTGGACACCGGATAACGTGTTGTTGGTATGAACGACGGACAACGCTTCTCGACAATTAAATTTATTAAATTAAGACCCACTTAAATGTCGTCACGGCGAGACGCGGCAAAAAACAATGGCTCTTTCCCTTTAATGAATTACAAGCTCTACAATTACTCACATTATGAGTGACGCGCTTACTACTCATGTTTTATAACCGAGTCGTATACATACTATAGTTTAGTATAATTGAAAGTATTTTTTCTTTCTTTTTTTTTTCTTTTTTTTCTTTCAGCAATCATATTAGATATATGTGCCGTTAATTATGACAAAGGGCAAGTTAAAAGAAATAGATACAATTTATTTTATAATATAAATAATTATAATATAAAATAAATCAATGTGTGTGTTCATTTGTTTAATTTTTTGACTTGCACTACCCCACTTACATAATTAGATATATGTTGAAACACACGTACTCACCTTTTTTGGGAGACACATCTTAATATCACAATTTACATATAAAATATTTGATCTTAAGAACGCGATGGAATTTCGTTAAAAGGAGGCCAGAAAATAAACTGAATAAAAATAAACACATTATTTCTATTTTAGGTTTTCCAACTAGACATATAATCTTCGAAAATTTTCCAAGCTAGCAGTAAACAAGAAATAGTCTCCTAAACGAAACTAAATAAAGGTTGCGTGGAGCCTTTTTTTTGGAAGTTATACTTCTTTTGGCGCGTTTGGGAAAATGTAATGGGGAGTGATTTGGTTCCGAGCGTCTGGGAAAACGACACCATGAAGTTTGTCGTTATTTACGACGCGCGGCAAATACGATTTCAAGTTTACGGCATGAAGTTGTCTCTCTTCTTCTTCCCCTTTTTTTCTCAAGCGGGTCACCCATCCAAATACTAATCGTACTCAGCACTGCTTTACTTAAATGATCGAGCGAGAACTAATGCTGTAACCGCGCCATGGCCGTTGACGCATAAAGTAATTCGATATATCTCCCTTACATTTAATGTGGACTGATATCTATATTTTTATATTTTTGAAGTTATTCTTTTTATTCTTTTTTATATATATATAATATATCGATCGATTGAAAATATTTGTCTTTTCTTTTTTTTGAAGTTATTTAGTTAACTTAATAGAAAAGAATAATTAGTAGCTTATCTACTCATATTTTCAATCCTCCTCCTTTTTACCTGGTCACGCTATAAATATATATATATATAAAATTAAATAACCTCAATAAATAAATGAGAATAAAAATATAATAGTAAAAGAAAAATAATCTTCTTACATTAGAAAATATTATTGATCATCAAGCAGGGAAGAGAAACAGGTTTCTTTATCAACTATGTTCTATGTAAAAATAAAATTAATAATAATAATACTAATAATGTAATAATAATAACATTAATTAATAAACTAGAAAAATTAAAAACTAACAAGGAAAATTAATAACGATAATAATAATATTAGGTTTACAAATAAGTTTTCGCCGTTTTAATGTAGATAGCGCGGCGCGGAGTTTCCGTTAACTTTCGCAGGTGATATCCTGCCTAAAAATTAGTTTGGACGTTTAAGGACGTTAAACATAACCTATTAATATTATTGATTTCATATTGGTAAAATATAATTGTTTTTAGTTGAATATGTCTAAATTTGAGCCAAATAAGCGTTCTTTGCGGGAAATATTAGTTTACTTCTTTAATATAAAGAAATCTGCTGCTGAGGCGCATCGATTGCTCGTAGAAGCATATGGTGAGACTACTTTGAGTGAGAGAACGTGTCGTGAGTGGTTTCAAAAGTTTAAAAACGGTGATTTCGAAGTAGAAGACAAAGATCGCAGTGGAGGGCTAAAAATTTACGAGGATGCAGAATTGGAGGAAATATTTGAGGAAGATTCATCTCAAACACAAAAAGAACTTGCTTTAACATTAGAAGTCACTCAGCAAGCAGTCTCACATCGTTTAAAATAATTAGGAATGATTAATAATCAAGGAAATTGGGTTCCGTACGAATTAAAGCCGAGAGATATTGAACGCCGATTATGCTTAAGTGAAATACTGCTTGCTTGACATAAAAAAAAAGGGTTTTTTACATCGTATCATCACTGGTGACGAGAAATGGATACATTATGATAATCCAAAAAGAAGAAAATCATAGGGATTACCAAGCTATGCGTCAACATCAACAGCAAAACCGAATATTCACGGAAAAAAACTCATGCTGAGTATTTGGTGGGATCAGCTGGGTGTAGTGTATTATGAGTTGCTTAATCCGAACGAAAAAAATCACCGGAGCCCTCTATCGAACACAATTAATGAGATTGAGCCGAGCTCTGAAGGAAAAACGCCCTCAATACTATTCTAGATACGAAAAAATTATTCTCCTACATGACAATGCTCGTCCACATGTAGCGGCTCCCGTGAAAAAGTATTTGGAAACACTTGATTGGGAAGTGTTACTTCACCCGCCGTATTCATCAGACATTACACCGTTCGATTATCACCTATTACGGTCCATGGCACATGCTCTGTCAGAGCAGCGGTTCAAATCAAATGACGATACCAAAAATTGGTTTGATTCGTGGATAGCTTCAAAAGACAAGGAGTTCTTCCGACGTGGGATCCGAATGTTGCCTGAGAGATTGGAAAAAGTCATTGCAAGTGATGGACAGTATTTTAAATAACCTTAAAATTACCATTCTTCTAGAATAAATACTTAATTTTTAATAAAAAACGGCGGAAACTTATTTGTGCACCTAATAATAATATGTTATCATTATGATAGGTAATCTGTAATTAATTATAAAAATATGGAGAGTGTAGCATAAAAGAATGGAAACGTATTGTGCAATATGAATTTATTGTGATTGTTTTGAAGTTATACTTCTTTTTCAATACTAAATAACGAGCGTAACCTGACGAGGATTTCCTTCAGAATTCGTGAGGCACTCAACGTAATAACGATTTATGTACCATTTATAAAGATTATAGATTCTTAACGTATATTCGAAATACGCGGCTCAATCATTTTGAAAAGATTGAAAATAACGAAATTTTCTTATCGTCCCTCCCCACTTTTTAAACCGTTGCTAAGCACGCCCTGCTGGGCCTATTAAACAAAGCACTCGTCCTATTCTTCCACTGGACGCCTACGACAATACGTCTTAGATGAGCAGCGAAGAATTTACAAAGAAAGCGACGAACAAAGCGATTTAAGTTAGAACGAAATAAGAAAAGTATAAGTATTCCTTATACTTCCATAAACGAGGTGAACCTTTTTGTTGAATCCGTATACAAGCGAAGCGAGCAAGAGGTGAGATTCGTGTTTAATTTTTTGTTAAAACCGCAATTCCTTATTATGTTTAATTTATCAACCAGAGCTTTTAAGCTACAAGGCTTTTTGTCTGACGAGCCAATATAGTATTATACTTTGTATTTACTTAACCAAGAGTTTTTCTTTTTCTTATTTGTTGTTTTATTTTATTAATTTTGTTAATAATTGTATTTTATTTAAATTATATTTATTATCTTTATTTTATTAAAGTTTTTATTGAAGTTATATTTTATTTTATTTACAAATGTAGAGTATATATTGGCATTCGGGAAAATTGTAGTTATTTCATATTGAATACAATGAAGATGGAGAAGTAAATGTTGTGTGGCTTAAGTTTTCAGATTCACTAAAGATTGGCTAGAAAATCAAAAAGAAAGTTGCTGGACATGTTGCTGCTATTCAGATTAAAAAAACAGCAGTGCCGATCGGACGTAGATCTGCAACTATTTCTCTTAATAACAATAAAACAATTAACGTTAAGCGTTCACATTTACCTCTAATTTGTGCTTGTGCGACGACAATTCACAAATCACAAGGGAGCACATATCCCGAAGTTGTTTATGAATATGATAAAAAACATCAATTGACATTAGTCTATGTCGCTTTGTCACGCGTAACAACTATCGAGGGCTTATACATTACAGCAAAAGATAATGATAATACTTTTTATCACGGCCGAAGACCATCAACTGCAATGATTAGTTTTCAAGATGAATATAAGAGACTCTCAAATAATCGCTTAGTGACAATTAGTAAAGACATCCAACATTTTATGAACCAAAGGAAAGGTTTGACACTGTATACTTTAAATTGTCAAAGTTTGCGAGCTCACTCAAAGGATATGATTGATTCTATTTTACAAAAATCTAAAATTTTAATGTTGAGTGAAACTTGGTTACATGATAACGAGTCTGTTAGTATACCAAATTTCAATTGTATAATTCAATACAAACGACCAAATGTTCGAGCTGGAGGAGTTGCTATCTATCACAATGCGAATGATACAACTAACTTTCTGACCACTAATATCAACATGACTGTGAGACAGTCCGATTTTGTTAGTACTGCTATATCATCACTGGGTGATTTTTGTATAGCAGAGTGTACAACGGAAGATGGTAAAATAATTGTGTTAATAGCAGTTTATATTTCTCCAAATCAAAGAATTGAAAATATTATTCATTTCTTGGAACGGATGCTATCTCCATACACAGCATATAGAACACCATATATGGGTAAAGGCGAAGATAAGCTACCAATGATATTAAATGGAGATTTTAATGTTAATTTCTGCTCTGAAAATTCTGATGTACTCATCAACTTTTTACGTGAAGATTTTTCAAGATCTTTCAATAAATAATGACAGAACAGTTCCTACAACCCGATATGGTACTACAATTGATGCTGTATTTACACGATATTTAGAAAACGTTTCAACTAGACTATTTGTATCATATTTTAGCTACCATAAGCCTCTTGTAACTCACATGGCCATAGAATCACAAACAGATCAACTAATGAACGTGAATTAATTAAATTTTAATATGTATAAATTGTATATATATGTATATATATAATAATATTGAAGTTATTTAAATTATTTAAATTATCATCCAGGGTTTTTATGCCACAAGGCTTTTCCCTGACGAGCAAATAAAGTATTGAACCTTGTTGTATTTGCTCAACCAAGTGTTTTATTTCTTATTTCTTATTTTAATTAAACCCTTCTTCTTTCTCATGTATAAATAAATAATATTATACTTATTTTTTGAAGTTATGTTTGATATTATTGATGCTATATTCGTTTTGGTACGCCAAAGAAGTATAACTTCTGACGTGCGTACATAAGTACACACACCAGTTTTTTTAAATATCCTTTTAAAGTATGGTTGCCTCATGCGAAGGACTACGCGTGCATTTATTTAAACATTCAAAAAGAACAATCCAGACACGGCTGCGACTAACAAGAAATTTTGTCCCCTATGTCTAAACATTGATTTAGAATAAATTTCTACATTTCCCTTTTCCTTATTTCTTAATGATCATGCATTCATCTTTGCAGACATATTATCAAAAATATCCAAGCTATAGTTGCAATCTCTTGCGCTTGGTCTAAAATTATTGCTCGACAAGACACCGAGTCTTACACGACACAATTAACATAACGCCAACACATCTAAAATCTCGCTATAAAACACTTATAAATCTATTATAAGCAATAAATTTATTATTGTTTGAAAAGGACATGTTACTGCGATTATTAACTGCGTAACACGTAAGATTGTTTAGTATAACAATATATAAAAATTAAATATATACAATTAGGGAATAATTAAATCTTGACAATAGGAGACACGTTCAATAAAAATGAATAGTGTAATTGTTTTGCAAAAATATTCATCATCAAGCAAAAGATCAAACTTACCATTTTCACCATCCGTTAATGCCCCCGCATCTTCTTCGCCCCTTTTGATTCTGTCAACTGTAACGTCAACGAAAATAGTCATTAGATAAATATTTTACTACAATTAAGAAATATAATATACTACTCAAAACAATTAAAAACCTATTATAGTATCTTCGTCAATATCACACATCATAATTTATAATTATTAATGTGTATAATAAAACAAGGATATATAATCAATCAATTTAGTTTCTCGGGTCACTTAATTTTTTTTCCCTGTCATTCACTTGATTGGTATTACAAAACCAGTTCACACTAGTGATCTTCTTATTGTTTTGTGCATATAATATGAAAATTTGAAGTACATGAGCTCAATTCGTTTACATTCATTTACTTTTGCATAACATTTATGTTTCAATATCTATTTTCACATATTAAAAGTATACTTACTGTGTGACATATGATTCTGAGAATGATGATGATGATGAGACGATGGTGGTTTCCTTTCCGGTCGAATGCGTTCCATTAATTTACTTATACGATCATTGCCCCTATCTTTCCTGACTATTGGACCGAGACAGTTTTCTTCTACTACACGAACACATTGTCGATGAATGCTTAGGGAACAATCTATATGAATGAAGAATAATTTATTTTAATATTTTAATATACATTATGTTTGTTAATTTCATTACATCTATTTAATAATTGTTTAATTTTATACATACCACTACAGAGATATCCTTGAGGACCTATACCACCAATAATTAATTGACAATGGTTACAATAAGTTATTGTAAAATACTGATGCGCTACAAAGCGATGTCCTCTAATTGTCATTTTCCTAGTCTTTCCCGTAAGTAATCTAGCTTTAATATTTGATTTATCTTTAGCTACAAAAGTAGGTACTCGGTCAAGAGACACCGGTCGTACTTGAAAAATTTTTGTTAATATTGTAGCCAAACCAGCTGCTGTTGTAAATTGTCGAAGATCTACATTTTCCTTTTCTATATCTTCGCTGAAATATAAGAATATCATTTTATTTATTATACATTTTCTATTTAAATTATAAATATTTTATTATTAATGATATCTTACAGATAAGGCTCCATTTTAGGCAAAAGATATGTTTCTATAATCTTCGTTTCTTTCGCTTTGTCAGATACACTTTCATCCAGCTGGGAATCACTTGGACCAAACAATGTACCTAAACCTGCAGTCCTTTTTTGTTGAAAATCTGCAAGTTGCTCGTTGAGCTCCTCTTTTGCTCGATTACGTGCCTTCCAAAATATCTGTTTGATTGCCAATAAAAAATTGCTTTAAAAAAACTGAAGAAATACATATAGTGAGACAAAGAAGTATTCCTACCCCTGCTGTCAATTTAAAACAATCAATATTTTCGTGTAATACAATATTTCAAAAATTTTATACACAGAAATTTGGAATTTTTGCATTACAAGCAAATATCAATTATTTAAAATTTACAATAAGAGCGAATATGAATACTCCTGTGTAACTTACTGTATGTAACAATATCTTAATCAAAATATACCTACTTTACGTAGAATTTCTTCTTTATCAAATTCTTTTAGGAGAACATCATCTATTTCATGTGCAACGTTTTCATCTACGTTATGTAGATGGAGAGGCTAAAAAAAAATAATTAAATGTTAATTTCAATTATGTAAATAATAATGGATTAAGAAAATATTCAAGTAATAGATTTTTTACTTACTGCACCAGGTACTAAAAAACTAGAATGAATTTCGTACGCCCACTTTCTCATTTCTTTGGCGTTTCCTTCCTTATACAAATCCGTTACTAAGTAGAACAACTGTAAATTAAATTATATATTTTATATTAAATGTTAATAATATATATTTAATATTTTACAATTTGTGATATAATACACTTTACCTACCAGACTGGAAGGATCACTGTTTGATAAAACGTAATTAATAAATACAGCAAGATGCGCATGATGTTCCCACAGCCTTGATAATGATTTGAATGGGCCGTGGTCTTCCAATTGACCCTAAATCAATGTTTGATATAATTAATTATTTATACATTATACAAAACAAAATTATGTTATCAAAGAAAGCATCTATGAAAGAAAGAGACTTACGACTTCTTGATCGCTCATATCATCGTCTTCCATTGACATGATTGGTTGTTGTAACATTGGTAAGCCAGGAATGCTTTCATTGAGGAGTGTCTGTCGTAGTGGAGAAACAATCACGTAACTATCGTATGAGCTCTTCAAAAATAAAACATAAAAACTCGGAGATAATTCATATACAAAAAAATAAAAGAAAAAATAAATAAAGAAAAATAATAAGAAGAAAAGAAATTACATACATCATATTGTTATACGAGTAAAACCGATGTAACAAAATCAAACTTACATCATTTAAAGAAGAAGAGGTATCATTTCCTGGACTAGGTGTTGGATATGGTGGAGGCGGAGTTCCTGGAGGTGTAATATGAGGTAAATCTTCTACTTCAACATTATTGTGTCTCGAATGTCTTGTAGGTGAAAGATCGCAAGCGGATTCAGATGCTATTAAACGTCTGCTTGCCTCTGCAGGGGAGATCATCGAGGCTCCCAATTGTTCTGGACTTGATTTTGTCCTTTGATGTTTATTTAGCGAATTTGACGAACCTAAATTTGCACCCTGTGAAAACTGCAAATAGACAATTATTTAGTTCATTGAATCAAGAAAGTTATTATCACACATTTATACGCAATACAACGAACAGTAATATATAAAAACAACAATTACATAAAAAGACACTTTAAAAAACCTATTATGAATGCATAAGTATTAAAAAAATGATTAGCATGAGAGAGTGAGAGAGAGAGAGTGAGGTATGTAAATATTATAGTGAATACGAAGAAGCATTTTTGCTAAATGTATGATCTAACGATATAGCAACGATTAGATTATCTAACGATTATCTAACGATTAGACAAATACATTTTCCTATAGATATTTAACATCGCAATATAATGTTTTTCAATTATGGTAACAGTATAATTTCAATTACAAAATAATTCTGGAAAAATAAAATAAAAGAAAGTCATAAAATTATATATAAAAAAAATGTGTAAGTGTATCCAAATGTATAAATATATAAAAATTAGATTGTAAATAGAATAGCATGCACAATATTATAAGATACATATGTGATCAGTGGATGATAAGATTACTTACAGAGTTAGGTATGCCATGACTGGTGGTTGAGGGCATTAAATGAGTCAGCAGATGTCGTTCCACCTCCATTTGGACTGTATTTTGTGTATTTATTGCAGGTGACGGTCTAGGAGGCAAAGGTGGTGGAGAAAGACTTTGCATGGATAAGGATTTACGAGAAGGTAGAGGTGGTGGGACATCACCACCACTACTACTGCTCGAAGATGGATAATAGTCCGGGGTACACGCGGTGTTTGTTACCAATGAGCAAAGCTGTAAGACACAACAAAAGCATTTGTTAGATTAAGTTAGCAAAAGCTTTAAAACGCCCTTTCATCGGTTGGAACACCTTTGACAACCAGGCTATCGATAACTGTAATTCTATTTTTATAAAAGAATGTTCTGCACATTAAACAAAAAATAATTTAGAATTTACGAGAGGGTATTGTTGTTTTCTATAATTAAAGCTTATTGTTGGCCCATATTATTATTAGTTAATATTAGAAAAGGTAATAGAATGAAAACAACAATAGCATTAATTGAAACTATCAAAATTTAGCGAATAGCATAACTGATGATTTTAAAAAACTTACTAAAGAAACTATATCGACAAAAATTTAAAAATCATGTAATAAAATTGTCTTATATAATTAATAATTCTATATTCTATAATCTAAAAATATTTGAAATATAATTCCAACAAAACGATATAAAAATTAATCTAAAGTGTTAATAGTATAAGCATAAAAAAATATGCAATAATAAAAATAATAAAGCAACATCATATAAAACTTTGAAAACGCAAAATATGTTTGGATTAAAACACTGATGATCATTAAAAGGATGAACGAGCATTAAAATCTTATAAAACGACGAGCACAAAAAAAGAAAAAAAGAAAGAAAAGAAGTAAAGGAAAAAAAAATGATTCAATATGAGCTCTTACCTGCTCGTTGTTGGTAATTGCGGAAAGTCGATCCTGCAGGGTACGAACTCTTCTTTCGGCTCCTGCTAAATCCGATTGTAAGGTTGCAACATTGTTGACATTGTAGCCGCAGGCTCCAGCTTTGGCTATTTCACTACGAAGTTTATCGACGTAACTTCGTTCTTTCTCTAACATCAGCTGGAATGTGTGAACACGTTGGGTCTCCAACTGTCGTTTTTTCTCTAGCTACGAAGCGTAATGAAAATTCACAATTACGGAACTAATTAAAAAATAAAATAATTATATAATAATAATAATAATAATAATAATAATAATAGTAATAATAATAATAATAATAATATAATATAATATAATATAATAATAATATAATATAATATATTAATAAATAAGTATTAAAAAAAATGCTATTATAAAAACAGAACAACAATGTATATATATAAATTTAAAAACAAAATATTTTTGTATATATTACTGTTTTATATTATTATTATTATTATTATTATTATTATTATTATTATTATTATTATTATAATTATTTCCAAATTAGGTTTAGTAAAATTACAGATAAAAATAAGCCCGCAAATAACATTTTGACGGAGTCTAAAGGAGAACTGTCCATCACAACCGTAGTGCGACTGATAATAAACTACGTTATTGCGAACTCTCGAATAAGTTTGTATATTCGGGAATATGCTGCTTTCAGAAGTTGGAAGGAGAAGTTTGGAAGGATAAAGAGGGGAAGAAGAAACAAACTATAGGACGTGTAGGAAACTACACGTCTAAAAGGAGTTCTAATAGATAAGTCGGAACAATAAACTATCTGGAAACAGTCACGATAATAATAACAACAATGATGACTACGAGAGATAATAATATCATCGAAACATTTTGTAGAGAAAATTTTTAAACACAATAAACAATAGAGAAACAGTACATAATTATAAAATCGATAAGACAAAATAAATATTAAATGTAATCATGATTACAAAGTACCTTTATAGATAAACGATTTACGAACATTACATATCAGTAGTTAAAAAAAATATTTACCAAGAATCTATTAACATTTTCGATTTATTACAATCAGATATAAATAAAAGAAAAAACCTTGTAATTTTTGTAGCATTTAAACACACACATAAAAAGACCTATAATCTCTGCGTTAATAATTGATTATACAGATTTATCTTACATATTTGTCTGTCCCGTCCATGAGACGAATGTCTACAAGGTCAGTATCTAAAACGAATCTTACATAACTTTATTTCCTTAACATCCACCCAGTGGATTACAAATGTTAAATATAAATCTCTTGACAAATTTGAAGCATTTGAAAAATCAAACGTTCAATCAGTTTCGAAATACGACTAGGGGTAAACGAGGAAAGCTTTCTTTGCATTTTGACTAGCGCGGTGGGCGGCTGAGTCACGTGACAAAATGGCGGCAGCGTTCGATCAGTACGCGGCAATATTTGAATAAAAGAGGGAAGAGAAAAGAGGAAAGAAGGGGATAAAGAAAAGTAAGGCTATTGAAAAAAGGAAAGAAAAAATAATGGAACTCACATCGACCGGTTGCGGTCCGGTGATAAGGGAGTTGCAGGGTGCACCACCACTACCACCCCCCATTGGAACGGTCGATGCCCTATAAAGAGAAGTCGCCGCTTGGGAGGGTGATAGCATCGCCGTACCAGACGGCAAAACCGAAGACCGTTGATGTTGTTGACCGGCCGGATAACCGATCTGTAAGCCTGTACCCATTCCTGTCGAACTACCAGCACCGAGTGGCTTCTGCTGCACCGTCAATGCCACCTGCGTTGAGGCTGCAACAAAGGTTCAAGGTCGAGGATTAGTCATTGGATATTTTCGCATGGCTTTGTGATCCGACTATGCTTTCTGCTCTCTTCCTCTTTCTCTTTCTCTTTCTCTTTCCCTTTCTCATCCTCATCTCCATCTCCATCTCCATCACCATCATCATCTCCATCTTCATCTTCACCCCCACTTTCAACTCCACCTCCATCTTTTCCTTTAACTCTCCTTCTCTATATTCGACTTTACTCTACTCTCAAACGAGATTATCCTTATCGAACGTTAAAATCAAATATTATTTTAGCCATTTTCTCTACCTATAGTTATATAGTCTATAAATTATATATAATTAGAAATTAAAAAACTTATAAAAAAAATAATTCCCCCACGAAGAATCGAACGTTAATAACCGATGCGAGAAGCGAAGACGATACTACTTACGCTAGCGCACCACTTGATAATTGTTCAATTTTTTTCGTACAATTCTTAAGACTTTGAAGATGAATCAGAATGCATTACTGTTTTCTTATAACATAATAAAAATGAATTAAAATTATGTATAGACAAAAAATAAATTCCACGTTTTTAGAATATCCTTTCATATATATCTTGAATTAATTTTATGTGTGGATATAAAATTCTTCTTTTTCAAATATGTATTTAATTTGATATATAAATAAATTTTTGTGAGGCAAAGAATTTATATCAATTAATTATTCTAATTAATTTTATGGCGAGACACAAAATTAATTCATTATTTTTACTCTCCACTAAATAATAATAGTTCCTGTTAAGATGAATTATTTTTTTTTTTTACTCAAGGTTCATTATTTTTGACAATAAAGAAACTTATATATAGATATTACAGAACGCTCGACACTCGATGGCCAAGATGTAAAATTCTGGCTACCGAATGAAAAAATAGAAAGAGAGAAATATCAGTTTTCTTTCTCACTCGCACTCGTATACAGAACGCTCAACAATCGCTGGCCAAAACAAAAATACTCGTTATCGCATGATAAATAAAAAGAGAGAAATATTGGTTTGTTCTCTTACTCGCACTTTCATTCAAGACCGAGAGTTCCGAAGATTGCCGAAGATCCTTTGTTTGTGTTAGTGCACACGGACGCTCGCACGCACACTAGCTCGCTCGCGTGTAAAAAGCGACAGAGGGGCGATACTTGCTTCCCCACTCTTACAATTACTTTGACCACTTTTTCTCGTTTATTTTTGCAGATACGAAGATAAACCATAGAACATTTTTTATGTATTTTTCAATTCTCTACAACTTTTGTTTGAAACTTTTTTCGATTAAATGCCTAGATTCTAAGATAAGGCTATATTTTACCCTTTTTAACCCTTTTTCTCAAAACCTCGGGGGTTGATTTTAATAAAATTAGCACCATTCGATTCAGCGTCGTCAACTTACCCTTAAATCAAATTTTGAAGCTGTTAGTAAAAAAAGTCGATGTTTGGCCCTCGTTGACTGGCCTATTATTCAAGCAAATGATAGCGTCGTATTCGCGAAACTCTTCCTAACTGTTAAACGTAAATATTTAGGCTGGCATATGTATTACCAATCTCTTTGAGATCGTTAGTTAGTTCATTTGTATATGCATATGTATCTATGCGCGTGTGTGTGTTAGTCTCGTTTGTAATGAGTATGAAGAGGACTTAATAACCTAGAGAACGATGTAATGTAGAATCGTGGGTGAGTATCATCCTCCTCATGGTCATCATCAACGACATCAGTAATACGCAATTTATTATTCTTTCCTTCTCTGTGAATGCAGTGTATATGTATGTGAGTCTATAAATGAAAATGAAAAAGAGAAAGAAAGAGATAGATGAGCCACGAAAGAAGAAACATAAACTATTGGAATCGGCCAATAAATAATTTACATAAAATTTTCAATATTAAAAAATACTGGGATCATTTACTTGGATATTAAATACACAAAATTTGTAATATAAAAAAATACTAATAATATCATTTATATTTAAACATAAGATAATAACATTTTTATAATACAAAATACAATAGTATAAATTAATAGAAATTCCGATATTATTGATCAATCTAATATTTTGTTTGTCACCTATTTTCATTCTTTTTTCTTTTAAAAATGATATCGTAATATATTTCTTGATTTTAGAAATTGTTCTCGTATCTTCCATTAGTCAATCTTTAGTCGAACCGACTATTTATTGTAATACGGTATATTCTATGTTCATCCATTTTTTAATTGGAAAGGGAGGGAGTGGGATGGCGTATGGGATATGCACAACGATTGAGCTTTAGCATGTTCCTCGGGTAAAGAAAATAATCGTAATGCCACGAAATCGTAAGTTCGATCTCAAACGCAGTCTGCAAAGAACGTACGTACTCACTCACTCATCCACGGTATGGAGGGACACCAAAATATTTGCATGCACGTCTGCCGAGGCTGGTGCATGAGTCACGTGTATACCACCACCGCAGCACACCATGGTATTACCGAACATTCAGACTTTCGAAAGAACGGAACGCAACCTTATTTTCGAGTTTTAGTCACGGCCAATAATTTAACAAATAAAAAATAATCATAATAGGATGTTTAAAAATAAAAAAATATATATATATTAAGCATTTTTTTCTTTGTCGTATTTGAATAGATTTATCAAATGATTTGAAATCATAGATAGTTATATAAGTTTTCTCTCTCCAAGTTTCGTGAGTCATCATCAATGCTATTTCTCTCTCTCTCTATCTCTCTCCTTCTCTCACACTCTCTTTCTTTCTTTTTCTCTCTCATTCTCTTTCGCAAAGTATAACTAGATAAAAGATGACTAGGATTCTACAACTTGATCGAGACCAGCTGTTTTACTTATGATCGAACGCAACCTAGTCGCCTAAGCAACAACCATAATATATCCGAAGAAGCTACGAGAAATTATGGGATAGCTTGTGAATCGTCGATTATATAAAAGCGAAGAGTTATGATAATCCGTACAATTTATTTTGCACGACGACAATGAAATTACGACAATGACAATGACAACGATGATGATAATGATGATGATGATGATGATGATGATGATGATGATGATGATGATGATGATGATGATGATGATGATGATGATGATGATAATCATGACTATGATTATGATATCCAAGTCCATGAGAATCTACTTCCTAATTTGCACTCTTCGAAATCGTATTTCTTGAATAACGCGAGGTTTTTCTTCCCTCTCTCTCTTTCACACAGCAATTACATTTCGACATAACGTCCTTTAAATTGTAACGCTTAACGATGTATATATAGAATGAGAAAAGAGAAACGAGCAAAGAATAATAATAAGAAAGAAATAAAAAAATAAATAAAACAAGAGAGTATTTCTCTCTCTCTCGCTCCCTCCCTCCCTCCCTCTTTCCTTTTCTTTCTTACAGTACAATCAAATTTTGATATTATGTCTTTGAAATGATAACGTACGATAATATAGAAAAAAAGTGAATAAAGGAAATAAATAAATAAAATACTACCGGAGTAAATTTCCACCGGTGTCTCGACCCAAGCTCTTTTGAGATCGTACGTGGTTCGAGTTTTCATGTAGGCGCATTACTAGCAGCCCACCTAACAAGATCCAACTACAATTTCGATTAATTTTAATTTTTTATTTTTCTTTTTTTTATATTCTTATTCTTAAATTCACGCACTATATATATATATTCGTTTGCAAAAGAAATGTGCTCGTTTGAGAGGAGGTACGAATATACAGGCACGACGTCGTATTCAAGACTGCGTCAAATCGTGCTGCTGAGTACGAAGAAGTCGAGAAAGAGAGAATGAGAGAATGAATATGCGTATAAATGTGTATATAAGAGAGAGAAAGAAAGATAGATAGATGTATCCCGCATAAGAGAAGAGAACGTGGTGGATATTCGTACCGGGAAAAGTTCGGAGCCAGGTGTGTATTAATATGAATGACGAGGTTCACTGTTTACACACTTCTATACGAGCACAGGCACAGTACCAACCTACGATTGGTTTGTATGTGACCAGAGATCGACAAACTAAAAGTTTCAAACATTATCGTTACCATCATAATCTTTGGATATTATACTCGTAACATTTTTTTTCTTTTTCTTGTTTCTTTGCGAATTCATTTCTACATCGAGCTCGTCATCGTTTGAAAGAACGATCTTTGCATTTTCTTCTCCTCTCTCTTCGTTTCCTTCCTCACGTGGATTCCCTCTGTTAATCGATGACGTCAGAGAAAGAATCATTTTACGTAGGAAATTCTTGCGCAGAATCTATATAATTATTTGAATCTAACGATTTAGAAAATACGCGTTTGGATTTAATTTATCGATTTGCTAATTTGTTTTTATGAAAAAAAGAAACAAATGTAGGAAAATATATTTATGTTACGAAAGATCCAAGTATACTCATCTTTTGTAATTAGAGTTTTTGTTTTTGATTCTAAAAAAGATAAAATTGTATTATGCAAAAAAATATCATAACTTTAATTATATCAATATATAATTATAACAACTGCATAATTACATTATATTTAAATACACATATAATTCATACCAACTAGCCAACTAGCCTTGGTATATAAACTAATACCAACACACATGTAACACGTGACTTCAAAGTTAAACAGCAACGACGTTAAATAGAATTAAAAATGAACAAAATTTTTGTGCATACATATGCGAATATTTTCTTTTATACTTTAATATATGAAAAATATAAATGATCTCAAAAGATGTCCATCACGATAAGAGGATAATAATGATTAAAGGAAAAGATGATCGTTCTAGAATATGTACATAGTTCGTGCTAAGAATGAGAACCAACACAATCAGATCAAGTTGTTGGTAAGCTCAGAAAGAACATGATTGAGTCAGAGCTCCTGACACGGTCAGTTGCAATCTCCGCGTATTTTCTCTATATATACATATAGGTATATACACAACTCATGTTTCTTCTTTTAAAAATATCTTTTTGTCCCAAAAAGAAGGAAGGTTATACGCGAATACACAAATACAAATACACTTGACTACTTGGTCGCTATTAACAACCACCCATGGTTACGCGAGTAACAAGCCTGATATAAATCGGTTGATATGTCTTTTCAAGACAATATAGTCGATCCAAAAATACATTAGCTTTATCTGTCCTCTTCTATGTATATATGTAGAGAAAGAGAAGAAAAGCTTGCTTTATATTACCCGACACACTTTTGCTAATCGCTATCGATTCAATCCTTCGCGCGTTCGATCAATACGAACAATTTAAGATAGATTAAATAGAAATGATTCGATGCGCGTATTATATACTTGTTTTTTTTCTATGCGTTCTTTTTTCCTTATTTTCTTTAGTATATTGTTCATAGAAAATTACTAAGGAAAGAAAAGGCGTAGTAGTAATGCATAAATTATAAGATATATAACTAACATAATTATAAGTTTTTCATAGACAATTGAGAAAATACAAAATTCATTTATGTAGATAAAAATAGCGAAAAGAAATACGTTAATTCATTTCTAATCACTATATCGAACATAATCTATAGAGAATCAAGAGACGTTCATTTTACGTTGATCATGATTACTACGAACCAATCAGCTGACTGAAGTTAAGATTTGGCATTAAGCCGCAGGAAATCCGGGAATATTGAATTTCGAGATTCGAACGAATGGCAAAGTTTTTCTCTCTCTCTCTTCCTCTCTACTGAACTTTGAATAAATTCATGACTTCGCGAAAATAACGTAACGTTCGTGGAAAAAAAGCGTTTGCGCGAGCAACACGCGTCTAATCTTTCTAATGAAAATGCTGACTTTACGAATATCCTTTTTCTCGGGACGATCCTTCCTTCTTTTGTGTGTGTGTGTGTGTGTGTGTGTGTTATCTGAAAAGTTCGATATCGATTTTTAATAAAAATTCCAAAGGAATACTTTTATATTTCGCTATATATTCAAAAATATACGAACTTTTCATATAACATAATGCTTACTATACATAATATGTATTTAGTAACTAATTGTAAGTTGGAATACAACTTCGTTCTTTCTGTAGATAGTAATATATTTTATATTGTTAAAAAAGTATTCAAAATATACAATTGCACAGTTGCATCGATGCGCACCTACAAAAAGCCGCATTACTTGATGATAGAGTTAGTTAAACAATGCAAAGTGCGCAGTTGCACAGATGCATAACTACAGAAACTTACACTACTCGAAGATAAAGCTTATTAAACAAAACCAAATTTTCTTTCCATCGGCAAAAAGAAACGAAGTTATAGTCCACCTCAGTTACTAGACGCACCATGTATATTTTTCCCTTTACTAAAAAAAAGAAAAAAAAAGAAAAAACAACATTACTAAAAGTAATATTTAAAAAGTTAGGAGAAAAAAAACATTTGATTTTGTACAAATCAACCCAGGGAGACTTTTGGAGCACAACGAATTTCGCGTGGAAATTCGTATTCGTGAGGGGTGAGAGAACAAATTTACCTACTCACCCAACGACGACGGCGAAGACGACGACAACGAATCATGTTTAAGACTCTTTCCTTCTCTTTCTCTCTTATTTAGTGTATTGCTCTTGGTATGTATCTCTCCTTATCTATCTTTTTTCTTTCTCTCTCTCTCGGTCGCTTTCTATCTTTTTCTCTTCACAGCTTGTATCTTAATGTCTCTGTGTCTGTTTCTCTCACACGAAAGAATATTTGTCAACCGTCTGATTTGTAGATGAATGGCGAGAGGGTGCGCCGTCATTACTGAAGACGAAAAAGAACGAAGATTTCTTCGACGAGTAAGCCGAGAGGCGCAGATTCGTCGTTGATTTTAAATATTCATGAGTTACTAAGAAAACACCGAAGTGATTATGCCGATGAAAGCTACCGAATTAAGAGGGACGTTAATGTACACATATATATACCAATATCAAAGACAATGCCATTAAGTATGTACCACCGAAACTTTCATCCTACGAAAAATGTTCTCTATCTCCTCCTACTTCTATCTCTCTCTCTTTTCTCGTCAAAAAATCCGTTAAATCTAATGAAATACTCTCGTTCTAATTTTATCTTTACTTCTATAGACAAATTTCTAACTAATGAGAATTCAAAGTTCCTAAATTATTTTTACAAAATTAATTAGCCTTTTTTCTTTTTTTTTTTTTTTTCCTTTAAATGCTAACCTTCTATCTTCACATCGTAAAATTGGAAAACTTTATTATAATCAGAATATAAACAAATATAAAAAAATGGTTCTGTAGAAAATCTCGAAGATGATTTTTAAAATTATTTAGAAACTTTCGTTTTTTGAGAGATGAATGATATTCATTATTTTATTATAAGTATATCCTGGAATGAATTATTTTTGTTATTACATTTTCTTTTTCTTTATTTAAATGTAATGAAATCTTTTCGTTTTTCTAATGTAAGACGTTTGTTTGCCATTGAAAAATATTCTCGATGATACTTCAAACCCTTTTCTAAAACTCTTGATTCTACCCCTTGGAAAGTACGTAATATTTCTAACGTTATATACCGTTAGATATCCTATCGAGTTTCTTAGAAGAGAATATATCCGAATAATTCGAGCCAGAATAAGCTAGGAAATTTCCAAAGTCAAACACGCCTACGATACTAACGCGAAAGCGAAACACGTCTTCGTCTTCGTCTTCGTCTTCGTCGTAACTGTTTCTAGCCACGAAGAAGAAAAAGACAGAGATAGACAAAGATAGACAAAGATAGACAGAGATAGAAAATAATGATCGTCCTTGGAGAGAGAAACGAATACGAAAAATGGATGGATGATGATTTTAATACAGGAATACAGGGTGGGGCCAAAAAATTCCCGGATGATTTTATAAAATCAATTATTCTTTTTTCAAAACTTTCTAGACCAGTACTTTTTTTTTTCTTTACTAAATTGTAAGACTATGATTCTAAGGAATAAAAATAAAAGCCTAAAAAGTTTCCAAAAATTAATAATTAAATTTGAAAGTTCATTTACAAATGTTAAGACCATTTAACAAATTTTCGCGAACTCTTTATTATTTTATACTATAATAAATGCCGCTCGCTTCCTACCCTATGGTAATTGGTTATATGCAATTTATCTAAGAAATCAGCTGATCTACTAGTATTTAAAATACTATTTATAAACGATATACCATGGATTTTGAGAAATAGACTTTTAAACAATTCTTTCGATACGACTGCGTTGTTGCTGACTGTTGATAGTGGTTTTGTGGTGGTTAGTGGTGTGATGATGCTAACACGATGCGCGTGTAAGTACCTGTACTGTGAGTAAAAGAGAGACAGTTGACTAAAACAGTCACCGCTATAAACTCGCATGCTTACATCACTGAAGGCACTCTCTGCTGTTTCTTTCATCTTCCTTCGTCGTCGTGTCGTCGTCGTCGCCGTCGTCTACTCCTTCGTCGTTTTCTTTTTCTTTTTCTTTTTCTTAGTCTTATTTTTCGTTGTGTGATTGTATATAACACACGCGCATTTGTATACACACATAGGTACACTTACTTACTTATGTATGTTGTACATAGAAATCAAATAGGGGAGTTGCATAAAATTTTCGTACCGATCTATAAATGCATACAGTCTCATTTACTTATGAATTATCTTACTAAGAAATAATTATTAAATCGTAATTCCGTAAGAAATTAATATTAAATAATTTTATAAAATAATTTAAATAGGCTTAAAGTTTGGTTGAAACGATAATAATAATTATCTAAAAAAAAGGACAAACAATCCCCATAAAAATTATTTACAAAATAAATAAAAATAAAAGTGTTGCCTTTGGATGATTTTTTTGTTTAAATCAGCATGAACTTTCCATGCAATTCAATATAAAAATGTTTCAATAAATTCCTAAATCATTTCCCCACCCCGCCATTGACAACGAATAGAAGAGACGAAGTTAAGACGACGTTCGTGTAATATTTTATGTGAAACAAGAATTGACTTGACTTTTGATTTCGAATGGTCTTTCTTATCTTTTACGTCATTATTTTTGCGAAAAGAAAGATTCGAAACAAACGTGTATGTATATATATGCACAGTATATGTATATGTACTCACATTTTATCAGCTTCACTACGTCCGTGTGCGTGGACTGCATTACATTCACCCCATTGACCTAAAAAAGTAGAAACAATCGTTATTCACCTTTTTACTTTTTTTTTCTCTCTTTCTCTCTCTCAACTCGAAAGAGAGGAAAGAACACGTCGACTATATGTTTTCTCCCACGCGATTTCGAGTATATAAATTATTAATTCGAGCGAAGAGAATCGCTACTAACATTCTCGAATTTGTTTATGTATTATTCTTTTTTTAATTTTATTTATTTAGCAGTATTTCGATTCGTAAATATGTATGTATACATATGCTTAATATACAGGATGATGGTCTGTACTTTGTGTTACATGCGAACAAATGGTGATAAAAAAAACTTAGTAATTTTTTCAAATGAGATTTTATTTTGAAGAAAGATAAGTTTGAAAATTTGTCGAGTGCGCGTGCACTTGGATTGAGTTTGCAGCCCTGCAAACGGAAAACCGTTTTTAATAAGCATAAAAGTTTAAACGATACAAGAAAAATCATCATATACTGACAATGTCAGTTGATGCATGATCATACGTTGCAAATGTTGTACAGCGTATAAGAACATTTATGTATTTGTGTAATTTCAATTTCTAAATCAAAAAAAGATATAAATATTATTAATATTATATAATTAATATTAAAATAGTATGTATATATTTCGTTCTTATTGCGATTAGAATTATATTTAAATGAATTCACCTTGATTATTTTGTCGCCCGCATGAAGACCAGCCCTTGCTGCTGCACCACCTACAAATACATAATAAAATTGAATTACATTATTAATTATGATTATCAATCATTCGAACACTATTTTTAAATCGTGTTTTTCTCATTCTCGACCGGATGAAGATTGAACGCGTTTAAATTTCAAAACAAAAAATGAAGAACTTCGGATGTTTCATAAACAAATATTGAAATTACTATATTCTATAAACAAAATGCCTAAACGATGTATCACTATGTTCTTGCCAGACAGAATGAAAATTCATCGAAATCGAGAGAAACGAACTCTTGTTTCGATGTACCCAGAAAGACTAGTCATTTCTTACAATCACACATATGTGTACGTGTATACATATATTTGCTATAGAAAAAAAGGGTTACATTTTCGTATAATTCGAAGAAAAATATAAATAGTATGATATATCGCAAAAAGTCGAAATTAAATGAAGGCAAACACGAGATACTTGGAACATTTAAAATTAGATTGATATTTGCGAAGGGAAAAACAAAAATCAATCAACTAAGCAATAAGAAACTTCTTTCAATTTTATATTTCCTATATATTAAAATAATAAAAAACACAATTTAATCTAAAGTTTATATTAAAATACTTACAATAAGTCTTAATTACATTTAACAAAAATGCCTAATTACTTACAATACTAAAAAAAAAAAAGTAAAATTACTTTTTTAAATTACTTAAGCACTTATGATCGAATCAGGTAAAAAATTATCGATTACGAAAATTTAAAGAAGAAAAATACAAAAAATACAAAAATATGATGACTACTTACCCTCTTTGACGGATTGAACGTAGACAGGATTATCACCAGAAACTTTCATCCCGAATCCAGCTTCATCCTTGCACACATAGAGGGTGGTGACGGGTGCTGGCTCAACGGCACCAGCCCCGGTGGCGCCTCCGCCACCCCCGAGGCTGCGTCGCAACGCCGCCGTTCCATTCATCCCTTGTTTGATCTCCTGGCCGAGCCTCACCTCTACCCCTGCCCCTGCCCCTGCCCTGCTGTCCAATGACTCTATGACCTGCCGTACAAAATTTATCTTTTTATAATATCAATTATACTAGTATTTATTTGGAATACTACAATATATTATAGGACGGGATACAAATTTAAATTTAATTACAATTTATTACTAAAAACTCAATTATTATTGATTTTAAATAATTTGGAAATATATTTGCAAAAATAAAACTGCAACTTTCGTACCATAATCATTTTTCTTATAAACAAAAAACAAATCATTAGATTACAGAAGATTCATTTTGTTTAACATTGAACCAGTTCTATGACGACTATACTTTATTTATTACAGTAAAAATCTAAATAAGAAAAAGAAAATTGAAAAAAATCACTTCTATCTTCTCGAAAATAAAATCGATCGAAATTTATCGAGAGTAAAAAAAAGGCGAGGTCATTTGTAAGGTCACTCTTTGCTCAGCTGTCGGTCGGTCGGTCGGTCGGTCGGACTCTCTCTCTCTCTCTCTCTCTCTCTCTCTCTCTCTCTCTCTCTGATCAAACGAACACGCACACACACTTGCGTACGTCGCACTACAGCTTTGATTCGTAATCGATAATAATAAATAGAGATTATTCATGCGTCTAGGACAAGAAGGGGTCAGTGTGTCACAGCACGACACACAAGTTTATCGCCTAACCAACTATTACACGATGATTAATAAGTATCGTACGAAATAAAACGTCCGACTCTTATTTTCGCAATTTAGTTTAAATTCGGCATTAAGAAACTCTCTATTAAAAAAAAAAAAAAAAATCCAATATCACAATATATATGATATAAAAGAACAGATAAAACAATTCTATGGCGTAATCCATTTAAGGGGTTATACGCAGTTGCGAGGCTCGAAAAAGACGTATTTTCATGAATTTTTTCTAGAAACAGTTTTTATTTCTCAAAAAAAATTGTTGGTAATTCAAATAGAGTGAACTTTTGAGAATACAATAACGCGTCGATTCTGTAAAAATATTAATCTGCACTGCTCCTGTAGATGATTTCCTGAACGTCCTCTAAAAAAAGACGTTTGGCGGTGATCTCCATTTTGGCGGTTTGGATTATCCGAAATTAAAAAATATGGTGGATTCTTTTAAAGGATAGATTAATGCAGGTATTAACGAGAGGAATTTTAAAAATTTTGATTTTTGACAAAATGGCATCTATTTGAAAAAAAGACTAAAATTTTTGCTTTTTTTGACTAAAATTTTCGCTCTAAATTGTTACAAAAAAATAGTAATAATTTTTTTAAATCTTATTCCTCTCGTCAATACCCGAGGAATATATCTAAGAATATTGTGTAAAAATATAAGACAAATCGGTTGAGTTATTTCTGAGAAATCGAGATCACCGACTTTGAAAATACCGTTTTGAGAAAAACGCGTTTAAAGTTTCAAAGAGACGTTTACACATAGGTAAAAATTTTTGTTTGCAGCTTACATGAAGTGAAGAATATTTGTCGGATCGATTTGAAATTTTCAGAGAATATACTTAAATATATGTACATTCCGAAAATGCAAAAAAAAAAATCGATTTTTTGAAAATCCTAACTGCGTATAACCCCTTAATAATAGAAACTCGAAGAGATATTCCAAAAAACTGGCCAATAATTTAGCACAAATTATTGTACAAATCATAAATCGTGAAATGAATAATAAATAATAAATAATTCTGATACTAATCACCTACAGGGAAATAATATTTGAAAATTTAAATGCAACAAAGTTGCAAGAGTGCCAATTGGAAATTTTTAAATAAAATAGAATTAATAAAAAAAAGAATTATAAAATTTCATGTTTCAAGTATACTCTGCTAACGACGAATTTGTTATAATTAGAAAAAGCAGATGAAGAAGAAGAGAATGGCCTCCTCTTCATTATCATCATCTTCTTCTTCTTCATCATCATCATCATGGTTCTCCTTAAAGAGAAGATAACATCTAACTAAGATAAGATAAATCTGACATTATATGGTGAAATTTTAACGAGTAATCTCTCCTCGTGTAATATTCGCGATCGTTCCAAATACTTTTCCAACTAAACTCAACTCTCGAGATATTATTCACTATGTGTGCTTCCCCTGGCCGATTAATATGGCACACATAAACCGCGCTCTCTCTCTCTCTCTCTCTCTCCCTCTCTCTCTCTCCCTCTCTCTTTCTCTCATTTCGTATGTATCCGTGCACGGATCATATTTATTATGCATCATAAAGATATATCTCGTCGAACAGTAGATTAATTTTCGCTTATTGGAGATATCCTCACAGTTAAAAATTTTCTGTTTAGCTAGAAACACGAATTTTGTATTCCAATAATAATAATTACACTTATTGATTGATTAGTGATTTTAAATGTACATAAATGTGTTACGTATGTATGTATATGTAACATAATTATCTTTATTATATTTAATAGTAACATATTTACATGAAATATTTGTAATTAATTCTGTGTCCATATATGTAACATATATTACATAGAAATATAATATTAAATCCTAAACGCACACACCACGCATATTTATGTATATATAAATGGAATATTCACGTAATACATTTCTACGCATATATGTATGAGTATTGACAATATAAGAAACGTATTATATAGCAAAAAGCAATATCATGGATCAACGGCAGATACAAGAACAGATACGACGATCGAGGACATCATCTTTAAAGGAAGACTTCTTCTCTATCATTGGGATGCCAACGACAAAGCATTGCCGCACTGCGGACATTCGGAAAACGACAGTGGCAGCTTTGATGTAAGTACAATACCGTCTCTCTTTTAGGTACCTTATCGTCATCTGCAGGTGTTTCCTTAGATATAACTATCTATTATACTTTGAAACTCTTCGTTTAAGTACACTAACAAAATCTATATACATATTCCAGGTTATTGCCATCGAATAACTTTTAAGTTGACTTATTAAGTTCATCAGAGTGAACTAACTTTCTTTTTTTCATCTCTTTATATACGCATATATATATTTATAAACAAAACAAAATATAGAAAACCTAAGAAACAAACTATTGAAACAATATTAGCACCGTTAGCTAATAGAACAAAATTGTATTAACACTTTTAATAACGTTAAATCGGTAATTACAATATTAATGAAAAGAAAATAAACAAGGCACAGATTTTAATCTATTCATGTGTGTTTTAATATAGAGTTTTTAATATTATTTCAGTGAGAATAAAAAAATGTGAAAATGAAAAATTAAGAAAAGAAGGCTGTACAATGTTTTTACAAAGGCAATTCTTTAACGATGTAGGATGTTTTGCATTCGCCCTATACATGAAGCTATTAAACAACTACCTCCTTCCCTATTTAAAAAGATAGGCAGACAGAGAGAGAGACATTGTGTACCTATTGTTATTGCCACTTGTGTTCATAAGCATATAAACGTACATAACGTTCCATTAATTATTAATTAGTGTCGTCTAGTATGTAGTTGGTTGTTAACGATTCATGTATCAAAATACGTGATCGATCTTATACATATATATCATCTTTTAACGATCAAAGTTTAAATATTTTCTTTCTTACTTTTTTTTTATTATGATTATACGTCTATAAAAATGTATGATATTTGCTTTTCCTATTTAATATTAATTAAGAAAATTTAACGATGCTAGGAAATTTGTTTATTTGATGATTGTACTATACTATACTCTAATACTATAAAAACTGCTCTTTTCTTTTTTGTTCTTTTGCGACGTTTATATGGAGAAAGGAACACTATAGTGTCAATTCGAATACCGGATACTTGATTCCCTGCCAAATATTTAATATCCAAGGCTCGATTCTCCACGCTGTATAAACATTAAACAAAAATTACTATACATGTAGGTACGGCATGAATTAGAAAAAACATTTAATTATGTAAAAGTTATTATTCGACATTTATTTATACAAGCAGGATCAACAAATCTATGTAGATGATTCGTAGAAAATTTCAGGCTAATACTTTGCTTCAAATTATTTTTAAAAAAATTTCGCTGCTTGTAATTTTATAATTTTAAAAAATTAGTCTAATGAATCTCAAAAAAAAAGATAATAATTAATTGTTTAAATCACGTAAAAACTTTATGCTTGCTATATAAGTACTTCGAATAAAATTAAATCGATTATCCTTACGAAAGACAACACGTAAAATGGTATTATTAGTTACTAACAAAAAACTCAAGTCCGCTGAATAATTTGAGTCGACATGAGTCTCTTATAAAGTCTGCAACAACAAAGCTCAAGTATGCTAATGAACACGTATATCCCGTTTGCACGTTTAACACACTTCGACCAATTATGCATTTTTATTTCTTCGAGGCTTGGATAATTCTTACTGTCTCTATCAAATTTTGTTCAATTTATAGATAAATAATTTATCCTACGTTTAATTAAAAAAATATATTTTTTGTAAATGTGTAGTTAAATGTTTTTATTAATTCATGCCGTACACATATAATAATGTTTATTCAGTCATAGTAATTTATATGTAATATTAAAACAGTATAAAAAAATCTAATCTTTAATATATCATAAATAATATATATATAATTAAAAAATAAATAAAAATAATAAAAGTGATATAAAAATTGAGACATATTTGTTTTTCTCTTTTCGTATCGATTTTTGAGGATATTTGTTATTTAAATTGCAAAGTCCAGTTTATAAAGATAACTGAAGTATCAGTGAATATTAAAGAAATATATATATATATGCATATATAAGTATAAAAGTTCATAAAGTTCATGAAGATGCATATATCAGGAACGAAGTCAACGACGCCCGTTGGTACAACCGCGTACATTACATTTTAATAACAACTTCCTTCTTTTAATGATGTCGTCTACATCGTTTTATATATGTGTATATATATAATACGAGACGCGTATTACATATAAAAGTACATATTTATATGTACTTATATATATATATAGTACATGTGTGTATGTCTTTCTATTACATAAGAGAAATTAACATTGCGTGACAAATGTAATAACACGCAAAGCTATATTAGAGAAGTCGCGTATCTCCACATTTTAATAATTCCATTTAACCAGTTGATAATAAAATACAGCAAATACATAACATATGCATCGATTAACAATTGCATTAAATAATTATTGTCTTTGTAGAAAAATAGAAACAAAATCTACAAAAAGAAAGAAAGATGTTCGAAGTAACGTTTTCCTATAGCATAAGGAATAATATTTATTCTATGTATTAGTTTTCTATATTTTATACTTTAATATAACATAGTTGAACTAAAATGTGTTATACTGTAATATATTATAACTTATGCATAGTAAAATGTATTACAATTTTTAGTCTATATATTTGTAGATTAAATATAAATTATATATTTTAATGTAGTACAGTTATACTAAAATAAATTATAGTGCATCGTAGAGTGATTTGTGGTACATTAGAAACTACTGTATTATAATCTTTTTATATTATCTAATTTTTATATATTACAATATATTGTTTTAATATAATTATATTATAACTTACTTGACTGTAACTGTATTAGTTAGTACAGTTAGTAGTTCATAGCAGCAATAAGCTTCATATTATCGAATTTTTATCCTGAACAAAAGAAAAAGAAAAACAAGGCAAAAATAGAAATTAGATTTGAAATTGGCGCCCTTATTTTGTCACGTACTCTATACCCAGGAACCATTCTGCAATTTTCTCGTTGGAACGAAACGATGCATTAGCAAGGTCTAGCAACGTTCCTACGTGAGGAGGAAGAAAGAAATGACCTTAGGAATTCTCTTCAATATATATATATATATATATATATATAAACCTATACTTACATACTATATACTAACAACTTTTGAAAAAAGCGTACCGAAAGGAAAGCAGTGGCATTCCGTGTGAATCCGTTTAACTCGCTTTGGCATTTCACGTAGCTCTAACCTCGATATCACACACTCTTTCTTTGCATGTCGCCTATTGTTGCACGTGACCCGAATACGATCGTTTCAAACTTCGATAGATCGAGTTTCGAGACATCGACGACGGTCAAATCGATTTCTTACTACTTGCAAGAATTTTCTTTTGGACAATGGACACAAAATTTGAAAGATTATATTTCCTAAACGAGACTATAAAAAAAAGAAAAATAGCTGATCAAGAATTAATATTTAACAAATTCACAAACTGGAATTCAAATGCCTCGACTTTATTTTAAAATTAATAATTCTATTTCAAAACTTTCTAATCGAATTATTTTTTTTTTCAAATTGTAATTGATTTTTAAGACCTAGGAACTTTTGAATTTACTTGCATCATACACTAAACGATC
Organism: Polistes fuscatus; assembly: GCF_010416935.1. NCBI lineage: Eukaryota > Metazoa > Arthropoda > Insecta > Hymenoptera > Vespidae > Polistes > Polistes fuscatus. The sequence goes on from NW_025113118.1 coordinate 8,478,228, forward strand.
TCTTTAATCTAATTGTAACATTTAGTTTTACTAATAAATCTTTCATTGAATTTCTAAGAAAAGAAATCTTATATATAAATGAAATGGAATTGAAACAATATTTATTAATTTTTCAATGAACGTTTAACAAATCTAATTCGCTGGATAAAATAATCTCAATCGGAGATCTCTTTTTTTAATGTACAGTGTATTTATCGACTACGCAATAAATTCTGATATCGTTTATACCAATTACCTATCAAACGTAGAAAACCTCATCCGATTATTTGATTAACTAAGTATAAAATATCTTGACAACTTCATTGGGATGAAATACTGAAAAGAAGAACTTACGAGAATGTATGCATAAGAAAAACTTGCTACGAGTCATTGCATCTATTAACCTTCTCAACCAAACTCAAGAACTTTATATGAAAATGCGATTCTACTTTCCGCTTCTTAAGATAAATGTTCGTCTCCTTCTTCACACACGCATACATACATACATACGCGTACGCATAAGTACACACTTACATACATATTTCCCTCTCTCTCTTTCTTTCTTTCCTGAATCCTTGAATATGAACAAGTGATTCTTCTATCCTTGTTCCATTACTAAATAATATGATTTCGAAATGATCTATCAATTTTATTTAAACTAATTGTAAGTAATAAATAAAAGACACAAAATGTAACAAGTCTATCTACAAGTTTATCTTACAATTATTCATCCCAATTAAAAAGATTTTTATTTTGTAAATAATTTAAATCTGTAATATCATATCAAAACGATCTATCAACTCAACTAAAATCAAGATAAAATCTTAATTAAAATATACTGCTAACCTCGACAAATGATTATTGTCCTTGCACAATTTCTGCTAAATCATATGATTACAAAAGTATCTTCAAATTGCATTTAAGTATGTAATAAATAATTTAACCATAAGATATACTAAGATAAATTCTTAAAATTAATTATTCATTCTAATTAAAAACAATTATAATCTCATTTCTATCATTGGACTTCGATCTTCCACCAAAGAAGGAATAAAGGACGACTGCGAAAACCAATGATATTCTCGGAAGAGAACGCAAACAATAAAATTTTATTGTTGGTATTATTGTTGCGATAAAGTATAGTTTAATGAAATGAATATGATGTCATCGATTCTAATAATAAAAAAAGAAAATGAATAAAACGAAATCAAATAAAATTCAAATTAATTTCAAACAAATATGCTTAAACATTTAATAAAAAATATTTTTTAAACAGACTTTTGATCCTTTCTCTTTAAAATCTTGAAATAAATGAATAAATAAAACAGAAATAAAAATAATAGAAAATTTCGATTTAGGAACGAGGTCGAGATCGAACAAGTAATAAAATAGGATTCATTCTCGAGATTGAACGAGTAAAGAACGCGTTTGTGAACAGCTCGTAAGAAGAGTGGTTATACCTCTCTCGAATATGTACTACGTGTGTATATATGTATATATGTACGCATGCATGCATGCATGCATGCACATCGTTGAAACAAACATCGGATTACCTTTCATTTAATTGTACTAGAAGCAAGTATATGTAAGAATGTATGTGTGAGGTGCGGCTCTAGAGACTCGAGATCAGTAGCATGACTATTACCTATCTACACGTGTGTGTATGTGTATGTGTGTGCTGCAAGCACATAATGTGTTATATGTGAATATCTATGAATTAAACTTCTATTCTTCATATATGTTGTGTGTATTCTAATAACAATGATTATAAATACACTAGATTCCCGTTAGATCCAACCTCGAGCATGATTGAATGCAAACTAATCAATGAAACGAAATTTGTATTCGCTTAGTGCCGATTTATTGTCTTATCCTAAAACGTCGTCTTTAATACGAAATTATGATTCGTTCTGTAATAATCAATCATAAATTATCGAGTATCAAGTGTAATAATAATTAATATCATTTTATTAAAGATTATGTTGTATAGATTATCATAAAATAAGTTCATTAACGTATGAAACAAAAACGATATTAATTATTACTAGACTTAATAATAAGAATGATTGAAAAATTGAATTACTATGATCAATTATAAGAGTACTAAAATTTAAATAAATTTTTTAAAATTTGGGAAATGTTTTTAGAACAAAAATGAAATTAATTCAACTTAAATGAAGAAAATAAAAATGAAATATGTAAGAATACAACTTAGCGCGTGGGGCAAGATGGCGCTGTTAATGGTGACGACCGTTAGCTAACGTCTAAAACGTATGTATTTACTCGTGTATATGCGTTCCTAGTTGTAATTAAAAATATACGAGGTAAGTCAAAAGTGTGTAAATAATTTCAAAAATTAATTACTTTATTTCGAGATTATTTAAAATATTTTTTTCTTTAGATTATTTATTTACAAGTTAGCTTGATAAAACTACAAATCTAATTACAAACGTAAGAAAATCTCGAAAGAGAGTAATTGATTTTTAAAAATTACTTACACTGTCTGACAACTGTTAGCTCATCCTATATATTAATTTAAAAAATCGATGCAATATAAATGAAAAGAAATATTGAAATAGAAATAAAGAGACACGTTTGACTTCTATAGCGTTCATATGAATAGTATGTAACATACTGGCGTGGCAAGCTTCAATGTAAACAGTATCAACGAGCTTTCGAATGAGTCCTATGGAGGGGATGACGTAAGCAAGCCGAACTGTTCTGAATGACGTATAATTTCAACGAAGATTGAACGCACGAGGTAGCTGATATAGCTAATAAGTAAGAAATTACAAAGAAAAGGATTATTATTAACAAACATAAGACAATTTCGAACAAATGTTAAAAATCGTATAAATTATTTTCTTTATTATTTCTATCTTATATACATATACAACTAGTTTAATATCGAAAGAATCGATTGATTGATCTTCTCGATTTGATAAGTCAAACAAATTTTCGATGGATCGAGAAATTTTCCAATGCACGTGTTCGCAACAATAGAAATAAATTTTACAATTGGTCATATGATGATAAAAGTAAATGCTTTGGCAAATTATGTTTTTGAAGAGTCTTATTTAAGTAATAAGGATTACAAGAGTCTTTCTTTGTTGATTTACCTCTACAATTTACTTCTACGACTATCTTTATGAGATAAAGATCAATGACCAAAGGACCCTACAAAAAAAAAGGACAATATAATAGACTTGACCATAAATACTTTCTTGGAAATGGTGGTAATTTGACCCATCGAATAGCTAGTTCTACTGTTCCAACGTACACAAAGCTAAATATATTATTATAATTATATGTAAATAATAATAAAAATAATAAAGTAATAATTATTTTATATATTCTTGACATATATTAAAATAAACTATATAAATAAATTATATGATATATAAAAATTAAATACAAACTTTTAGGTTAATTTCAGCTTTTATAATAAAAATGAAAACTTAGGAACTTTTGGCACACCCTGTACAATAAATTTAAAATAATATTTGACGTATTTTAAAAATAAACTATAAAAATATAATTCTTATGTGGTACATGGATTTTCAATTATACTAATTATCGTATTATTAAAGAAATGTATTAATTAACTGAATTACTTCGAGAAACAATCGATACTCCTAATCTTTAAATCTTATTGTTAGTAATAATATATTTATTGGATAAATCAAAAATAAATTGCGATAGTAAGAAATGTAGTAAGGCAAAGTGTAATCGAGCAGAAAACTTCAAGCCGTTTTCTATTTTAGACGACGAGAACGATGTCCACCGAAGCTAAATATCCCTCTCTGTGTATTTCAAACTAGAGTGCACACAATGAACAGATTTCACGTTTATTATGGCTTTGGTCTAACTTTATATAGGAAGTATATCCACAAATTGCGATATTTGTTAACTATGTGTAACAAACGAACAAAACAATAAATAAATAAATTCACATAAAAAAAGATAACCAAATAAGATTTTAACAATTTTTCTAATTATATAAAATAGCTATCATAACCTTCTAATAACTAACTTTCATCAAAACTAAACAACCTATTAGCATAAAAACAAAACTATGAAGTGAAAAACATTAATTTTTCCAATTCTAGAATAAGCGGTTAACTTTTGAAAACTAATGAAATATAAAATTATAATTTTAAGTATCTAGGACAATAATAAAAAAAATACTATTTCAACATGAGTCACGATAATTTGGATTGTATTAATATTGACAAATTTGAAATTGAACTACTTCCCGTTAATCGAAAAATAAACGTTAAATAAATTATAAACGGAATAGTCTGAGATGCATAATATTCTCTTCAGTTTAAGGCAACGGATGGACATATATATTACAATAATATTTTGAGAGGGGGGAAGTACACAGTACGTTTTTAAATTTATCCACGTCGACGACCATTGTGAGCCACTGTTTGAACGATGCTGTGGAGGACGCAATCGAAGTTTCATTCTGTTAATTGTCGATGCATTTACGAAATACGTTTGTCTGTTCTCTCGTGTAGTAGGATATATCATGAAATCGGAAGAGTCTATTAAGCCTCTAGTAAAAGACAGACAAACAGACAGAGAGAAAGAGAAAAAGAGAGAGAAAGAGAAAGAGAGAGAGGGAGAGATAGAGAGAAAAAGAGAAAGAGAGAGAGAGTGTATACTTTTAAACGGTATAGTCGTCCCAGACGCTTTACAACGCGATACCATTGGTAAGGAAAAGTATTTAATGTCAGAAACATTAAAAGATTTGATTTTAAAAACGAATGGATAAATGCATACATAATCCGTTTGTTTGCTGGCACCAACGCAGAGGCAGCTCTCGAATGAAGAGATACCAACGACGAATTCTCTCTTCTTGCTGTAGAAGAATCTTCGGTTGAATCCCCGCGAGTCACGGTTAATATCACACTTCACCTTGGCACTTTATTATTCGTTGTTGTTACTTCTTGACGACTATTAATTATTATTATTCTTTTACCTCTTGTCGCACTTTCACGGCACATCGTGCTAAGAAAAAGATCAAACTACGACGACGCATGATATATTATTATTTTTATGGGCGTTTAAGGATACTACTACGTCTCGAAATGTTTTTAACGATTTTACGTGCTTCGTATTTATTATCTCTCTGTCTTCTCAAATGCGTATGCATCTAGATACGTACGCTTTTCTACGAAGGCACTTATATTTTCTTTTTTTTTTTTAAACTCTAAATGCACATCGAATCGAACAAAAATACACTGCTGGCTAACAAGTGTCAGCCATCTTGTATCCACCCGAAGCACAACCCAATCTCCCACAGTGCATCGCGAGGCTGCCGAGTTCGTACTGACGGTAGAGAGAAGGGAATGGCCGCCCTCAGATTGGTAGGTGGGATCGATCGGATTCTCTGATTGGTCCATGACGACGCAACTGCTTGCTCGCCTACCGTTGTTACTCTTATTATCTTTCTCTCTCTCTTTCTTTCTTCCCTTATTGTTCCTTCTTTTTCTCCCTATATTTTCTCTGCTTATTATAAAGCACTATTACACCAAATGGCGCTATCTTCGAAAATTGTCATATAACAGTTTATCCAATCATAACGAAGTACAAGAGAATACTTGTTTTTTATTGGACGAATCGTAACATACTAAATTCGTGAAATTTTATATTTTGTATTAAATTGAATGAGGCATTCTCAAAATAATATAGGATACATTAGAACAATTAATTAAAAGAATTATTATGACAATAAATACTGCTATGCAAAACATTGGTTTAATGGTATACCAAAATATTTGTATACATATTATCGTTTGATAGTGTCATTACAATTCTTTGATGCATATAGAAACTATATCTAAACTAAGTTTAATTACATATACAATGCGTAAGTGTAGATAAATAATGAGGAATATAATAATTACATTGCATCTATTTTTATATGATATTAATTATAATAAGAAATAGTTATACTTAAGATATATATTAAAATTATGGACGATTTTATTCTTATATCACCATTGCTTAGAAAAGGATAAAAAAAATCATACGGCAATGTCAAGTCTAAATTTGGACCACCTGCGAAATAATATCGGGATGGTTTGGATATATCATGAAATGTAACAAAACTGGTAATATCGATTTGAAGCACATTTGTGCAATTTTTCATAACGCATTTTGACCAAGATAAATCTGTCTCTTCAGAGAATGTAACGCCTACACCTAATATGTCATAGTTCGTTAAACTTTCTGATTTTGATGATACAGAATATAATATATCATATTTGATAGATGTTATTAATCCTGAACATCGAATCCAGTCATTGAGAATTTGACCAGTTATTACATGCTGAGGTACTCTATCGAGTACAATTTTTATCCATTCAGAAGTATTGTTGTTAGTAAAATTACCTAATTTAGAGATATGTATGGCATATTGATCAGCTTGTGTTACATTAAGCAAAGTATCTTCCATTAATAAATGTAAAGTTTTGTTATGTAATTCTATACAAGACGTAGTTGTAAAAATAGTCGTATTTAATGTGAGAGAACATTTAACTTTAATATCTTCTCCAAAAACTATAGTATATCTATTGGTTTGACTACATTCACGGTTTTTCTGTCCTAATGGCAAAGTTAAAAAACTTTTAGTTTTATTAAAACTGATGTAACGAAGTTCTATATTATTAGTCTTATTTGTCTTAATGGTTCCTATGATTAAAGGTTTTCCATGAATGTAGCCAGGATTACCACTACGATCAAATATTATTCTTTTATCCTGATCGTTCCATTCGTAACTTACCTCAAATGATTGATAGAATTGTTGAGATACGTTACCTATTAGAAAATGTATTGTAATGTTATCTATACCAAAAGTACCATTATGGCTTATTAAATATTTAACTCCTTTAATAATATTATAACACACTCCCTTTGAGCAAGAACCCAATATTTCTGTGTTGTTACAAGTATTCCAAGAATTTCGACAATAATGACTGATCGGAGATAAACATATGTTTTTTGGACAGCTCTAAAAATTAAAAATACAATTGATGTGCAACTTTATTATGAACTCAACTTATATAAATTGTATTTTATTATTTATAAGTGCTTACTTGATCCGATGGAAGAATGTAAGTCTGATTAAACAAATGCAACGACTTAATAATTGTAAAGTTATTATACGTTGACGGAAATAAGAACTGGTTTGCATCAGTTAGTTCAATTTGCATACAAGAATCTTTCCACTTATTAAGATATTTAATCATCTTTTTAAAAGAACATTTTCCCGTAAAACCTGTTTGCAGTAACTCTAAAATTATATACAAAAAAAGATAAATGTAATCATAACATCAACATATCTCTATTTTTTATCATATTTTAATTATTTATAATATTACCTAAAGGTCTTATATAATTATTTTGTAATTTCCATACAAAATCACCTTCTTTGTAAATACTAGTGACGTTATACATAAACATACTTTGATGATGTTCGAATTTCCATTTTGGCATATCTTTGTTTATCTCTGACCATAAATCTTTTTGATTATTAATAACCTACAAGAAAAAAATGAATTAAATGCTGATTCATATAATAAAATAGTTGTTATGAAATAAAATAATAGACTTACTAAGTTATTACTAACGCTGTACATAGGTGGAAGGTTGTCGTAAAGAATGCAGAATAAATTATTAGCTAACTTTTCGAGAATAAAAGGAGTGTTATTTCTCTCAATAAAATTTCGACTGTAACAGTAACGACTATCATATAATTCTGTATGATAATCTTTACAGTGAGTGAATACTTTTAAATGATGATCTTTGCAATCCATATCACAGCAGCAATTAATGTCACACGATGCCACCTGTTTATATAAATAAAATAAAAATCTAGTTCATACTTCTCTCTCTCTCTCTCACAACATAATGCTGTAAATACAAAAAAAATATAAGAAATGAATTATAATTACAGTTAAATCGCATTCGCATATATCAGACTGTTTTTTGTATATACTATGATTATTTATTTCCAAATCGAATTTATGGACAATAATCGAAGCTGCAGTAGTCGTTGTCTCATATTCTGGAGTTTGTGTTATATTAATTAAATTTATACTTAACGTTGATTGAGTAATATTAACAGTGACATTTGGAAAATTATTTGACGTAAGACCATTTTCATCAAATGTTTCTGTATAATTATCGATATCTGTAAATTCGTCGCAGTCTGTTCCCTTCAAACATGTTATTATATCCTCGATTTTCTCCAGAGAAACTAAGTTGTTGGATAAAAAAACGAAGTATAGTAATAAAAATATTCTTAGCATTTTAAATGCAATATAAGAGTTCTTATATATTTAATGAGATCGTATAGCAGTCTCTTTCTGGAATATTTAATGTCTTCATAAATGACATCCAAATTTGTCAAAATTCCTAGCAAGTATATGCAGTTCGATTTGAATAGTGCCCATACTTTCTGTAAGTAATTCAAATCTATCCACAGTATTAACTAAAACACTTGGAGATTTTAATTGTAAAACCACTCCTAAAAATTTGTCTCTGAGTCTATCTTTCCAATCACCTGTAATTAAAAAAGAGAATATAAATAATTCAAAAGTATGATTTATTATATAATAAATCATACTTTTTAAGAAAATATACTGACCGATCGGTTTCCATGTATGGCAATTTAAACAATGAGATCCAGGAGATAATGGTATATTACAAACACCATAAGAATTGAATAATATCCTCCCATAATTATCTCTAGAAAATATTTGTAGAAGCAGTTTTGGAGAATTCTGTAATGTTTGCGTAGTGTAATGTATATCAATAGGATGATCCCAAATTGGTTCGTTAGTATATATATCACAACTTTCTTGGGTTTGTCCTTCTTCACTTCCTTCTATGACTTTCCAACCATTTCCTATTAAATTATAAAAATAATTTTAGTAAAAATATTTTTTAGTGTTACAAGAAATTATTAAATGAAGAGAAAGAAAATCACAGGTAAATGATTATTCTTTACCAGCATGAAAACTCCATTTACAAAATAGTTGAGATTCTTTGAAATTTTTGGCTAAAGATATTTGACCAATAATATGCAACTCAGCCATATCATAAAATCATGTTTCTGTTTTACAAACCAAATTGATTTTTTAATTATAATAATATATGATGCATTACTTCACAAAACAAAAAAGGTATAATATATCTATATCTAACAAATAAAGTTTTATTTATTATAATTGAAGTATTATATTTAAATATAAAATACAAGTGAATTCGTTCTTATTAAAATAACGCGTACATACAAGAATAACATGATATATCGACAAAAGTGGAAGACTTCTAAAACATAAACAAACGGTAACGATGCAACACTACCAATATCGAAATTTTATAAGCGCTAGTATTACCCGCGTATGTATACTCTTAATTTTGATTGGTTGGCTTTAAAAAACTTAAAAATACTTTCATCAGATTGGTTCCTGTCAGCGACCTTTGCACCATCTACTACAAGCAAATCGTATACTGTAACTAAATATACCTTATTAAATCCTAACCTAAGTTAAGATTTATATTTATATAAATAAAAGTTTTATTATTATTATATATATGAAATAAACATTAATTAAACATCATATTATAATGACTATTAATATAAGACGCGTATTATATAAAAAGGTATATGAGATTTTTAAATAAATGTTACATATTCAAATGTGATATGTGTGTGTATACATATATATATATACCAGCTTTTTTAAAGAAATTAATATTATATTAATTTTTAGATTACAAAGTTTATAAAAAATGCAGAAGATGCAATGAATATAATTTCTTGTTTACACATGAAACAAAGACAACCAGGAGTATTTTCTTTTATACTTCCATTGCAAACAAAACAGTATAATTTCAGAAACAATATTGAAACTTTATTAAATTCTGACACAAAATCATATTTAAACAATATTACTGTTGAAAAGAATATATTATCTTTTGATGTATTACGAGAAGATTACATTAAGCGGCTTCTCGAAAGCAATTACCATAAAGCTGCTTCTTCGATACTTATCGATGGCAGTAAAAATGTAATAGTTGAATTTAGTTCACCAAATATTGCAAAACCATTTCATTTAGGACATCTACGTTCAACCATTATAGGAAACTATGTTGCCAATATAAATAGTTATTTGGGTAATAATGTGAAGAGAATAAATTATTTAGGTGATTGGGGTACTCAATATGGCTTTACTCAGGTTGGTATAGAAATGTCTAATTTTGATAACAAGAACATACAAGATGACGCCATCAGAAGTTTGTACAATGCTTACGTACTTGCCAATAAATCGGCTGAAAATGATATTAGTATTGCTAATAAAGCTAGAGAAATCTTTAGACAATTAGAAACTGGAGAAAGTACTGCATACGAAGAATGGGAATTATTTAGAAAATATACAATTGAGGATTTAAAAAAAACTTACGGTAGAATAGGTATTACTTTTGATGAATATCATTGGGAATCTATGTACAGAAAAACTAATCTAAAACAAATAATAAAGTTAATGGAAAATATGAATTTGTTGAAATACGATAAAGAAAATAGAAAAGTAATACAGTTAGATACAGATAAAGTTATACCTATTATTAAAAGTGATGGAACGTCATTGTATTTAACGAGAGATGTGGGAGCAGCTATCGACAGGTATAAAAAATATAAATTTGATGTGATGTATTATGTCGTTGATCAAACACAAAGTAAACATTTTACAAATCTAATAGAAATATTACATAAAATGAATATATCTTGGGCGGAAAGATTAAAACATATAAGATATGGACGAGTAATAGGTATGAGTACTAGAAAAGGTACAGCTATATTTTTAAAAGATATTTTAAATGAAATCAAAGAAGTTGCGAGAGAAAAGCAAATTCAATCTCCTAGTAAGTGATTTTTACATTGCCTGTTATTTTGAGCGAAAATTTCATTATTTAAAAGAAATTATAAAACGTCATCTATTTTAGCAACTAAAGTTTCTTTGGATTCGTCCGATAACAGTTCAGATATATTAGGAATTTCTGCTATAATAATTAATGATCTAAAACAAAAGAGACAACGAGATTATACATTCAATTGGAATACAGCATTTAATGTGAGATTTTTTTTAATAATTCTTACTTTTTTAAAAATGAGTAGTTCTGTAATAATTTATAAGAATATATTTTTTTTTTAATATCAGATAAAAGGAGATACTGGCGTAAAATTGCAGTATGTCCATTGTCGACTTTGTAGTTTAGAAGAAAACTCTGGTGTTACTCTTCCAACTGAATGCTATCCGTCAGTTTTGAAAGAACCAATAGTGGATGACTTGATATGTATAATTAGTAACTTTGAAAATACAGTATTAAGATCTTATCTGGATTTAGAACCATGCATTTTAGTTGGGTATCTTTTTAAACTGAGGTTAGTCATATACGAAGTAATAATGATAAATGCTTTTTAATAAGTATGTACTTAAAAATATTTATTTTATGCAGCTATACTATCAACAAAGCTTTCGAAACATTGCAAGTTAAAGGTGAAACCGTAGATATTAGCAATCAAAGACTACTTCTTTTCCATGTAGCAAAAAACGTCCTTGCACAAGGGATGAAGTTACTTGGTTTAACACCTCTAAGCAAAATGTAAAATGAAACTTATCGCAAGATATCAAATGTATTAAATACTGTGAAAAAAAATTAGAAGTTTTTTTTTATCTAATATTTATAAATGTTTTCATTTGATGAATATATACCAACTGTTGTATCCGATGTACATTAATATTCAAATAATATATATTATTTGGTACAACATTAATTTAAAGGTAAAGGATTTTCTTTTTAAATCTATTATTCCATGCGAGATATAATTATATGATTTTTATAATTAAAAAAAAAAAGATATTTCGAAAATTAACGTTTCTTCCACGTAAATTTCCTTCTTGCTCCTTCTTGGCCAAATTTCTTTCTTTCACGTATCCTCCAATCTCTCGTCAACAATCCAGCTAAAAAGTTAAAAATTTGTTAATATTATAATACAAATTAAATAAAATATAATTACTTAATTATAATTCTCCATAATTTAATATCTTACCAATTTTCATATTTTGTACAACCTCAGGAGTAACGAAACTTCGGAGACCCCACGCAATGCCCCACCTTATTGCACCCGATTGTCCAGTATACCCTCCACCTTCGACAACGGCTTCGATGTCAACTTTCTCAATCATATTCGTAAAAATTAATGGAAATATTACCTGCAAATTGTTACATTTTATTTACCACATCTATTGTATGTATCTAAATTTGAATAAGGTGAGGTATATGTTATACTAATGAAAATTAAATCTTAACAAAAAATATATGTAGCTACTAAAATTTATACCTTATTGTTAAAACATTTGTTCACAAAACAACGTCATCGTTATAAATTATCCAAAAAATTTTCTGACGAAAGAGAAAAGAAAAATTAAATTTTCATTAATATATATATATTCTTCAAATATATTCTCAATCATCTTGAGAATCGGTTTCCTATATATCAGTCTTTATAATACATTAAGTGAGTTTTTTCGAGTGTTTGTTTAATTTTTCTATTAATAAAAGAGGCAAATAGATATGACAATAATCCATAGATACATACATACATACATACATATGTATAATTTATGTAATTATGTGTTCATATTCACGTACACTTTGCCCAACTCATATACTTTTGTCCTTGGCAAGACGATTAACAATATCCTCCAACATATCGTTAGTATGTAACAATTGTGTTTTAAGTGACTTTATGGTTTCTTCATTAGCATTCAATCTTGTTGATAATTTTTCAATAGCCAATTTCAAGCCAGACTCGGAAGATTCTTCACTTTGTTGCTTCATCCAAGTTACATGGTCGCTAAGACTAATATTGTCATCATTGATATATGGCATATTCTTTTGTGCAATCTCGTAAGCAGCCTTTAATATATCCTTGGGCAAACGTTTTTCCAAAGGATTTAATGGTTTTACAACGAGAACGTGTTTACGATTTTCCACGTCTATTTTATGATTGGTCATCCATTTTCGAAATGTGTATGGTATGGAAGCATTGTGCAGTACCATTTCAGTAAAAAGAATTAATTTAGTTTGACGTACCAATTTGGTAAGACCTGCATGATTTCTCAAACCATTAATATCATGTACAGCGATGCCGACTAATAAGTTCATTAATATCACCGTTACGAAAACGATGAAGAGAGTGAAGAGGATTTGAGAACAAACTGACAGTGGATGATATATTACGAAAGGACCGTCGGCATCCGCTTGATTAATAAGACCCTCAAAGTCTAACTCGCCAGCCATCATTGCTAGGACTTTGATAAGTCCAGTAAAAGGATTACCAAAAGCTGGCTCCCCAACGAAAATAACGCAAAAGCTAATGGTAAATCCTATTAATAATCCTGAATAAGCTAGTAAAAGTTTAGCAAATTCAAATTGTATATGAGTGAACATGGCAACGTATGTTCCAAAAGCAGGTAATTGTCCGACCATCAACATCAGATTTGTCCAGGCACAAAGTATTGCGAATGCACCGACGTAATTTTGCCAATCGTATGTCTTTCCCGTGTAAACGAATGATGTTACAAAAACGCTTACTATAACAATACCATCGAGTACGTTATCTATGTTCGAGAAATATTGTTTCACTGATTTATAAACCATAAAACCAAATATCTTTCTAGGTATTGTTACACAGGTCAGCACGAGACAAAGGTACCACTCGATCTCGATGACTGGTCTTCTGAATAGAAAGCCTGATATTCTTTTACTGTTACAGATTTTCGAACTTGGATAATCATCGTGATTGTAACATTTGTATGCGAGTGCTGTTAGAACGTAAGTAGTCATGCAGATAACCGTCATGGCATAAAGAAAGATCCTCATCAAATAAAACTTTCTTATCTTTTCCCATTTGAGATGAAGAAAAGCCATGACTAATGGATGAGATAGTAGATCCTTTCGACGTTCTTGTACGAAAGTATTGATGAAACTGGTTTCGCATTGATTGTTGCTCGGAAAGAGTAAGTCAAAGTGTAATCTCATTTCAAACTCTCTGTTGTGTGGTACCGGCCGTCTAAGTCTAATAGAGGCATCGAGTCTTTCTCGAAAAACTTGAAGAGACTCAGGTATTTTTCTCAGTATAATGTTCAAAGCTGATAATCCTGCACTGGTGGTAGCACTGACATCAGCTCCTGCCCAAATCAAAGTATCCACGCAATGAGATTGTTCGTTCAAAGCGGCTATATGAAGTGGAGTGAATCCTGTTCGATCGGCCGCGTTGACTAAGGCACCATGCTTCAATAAAAGTTCGACCAATACTGCCGAAGAATCTGTACTCATAACGGCAAAATGTAATGGCGTCCTGTGCGTACGATCAACAGCATTAATGTTACTACCTGGTACAGTCAGTAAAAGTTCGACGCAGGGTATCGATTGTACGAAACAAGCAACATGAAGTGGAGTTTCTCCAAGATGGTTCTTTTCAACAACGCTAGCACCGCGTTCCAGGAGCACCTTAACCACGTCTATTGCTCTTGTTCGAATGGCACAGTGAAGTACTGGTTCGACTATTTCCCCATAAGCACATATATTTAACTTGGCACCGCTGTCTAAAAGTAAAATGGTCGTTTCTCTTGATTTTCCAGCAGCCGCAAAGTGTAGACAGGTGTAATGATTAGTTGAATTTTCACTATTAACATCAACACCTTTCCCGATAAGATGTTCTAAACAGGACACGTTACCACTCAAGGAAGCAGTGAGTATAGCGTTCATTCCAGTGCACGGCTCGATGTAATTAATATCAGCGCCCAATTCTTCGAGTTTAGGTAATAGATGAGAAAGGCCACGATGACATGCCCAAATATAAGCAAGGTTCTTCAAATTCTCAGTTGATGAAATTTCCGGTGGCACAATACTACTCTTTTCCATTTCCAACAACAATTTGATCTCGGTCATACCTAAGATGGACCAAAGGATTGATCTGATATTGCTACCATCTACGCGTAATACGTTCCTCAAAGCTTCCAAATTATCGAAGAAAAGAGACTCATCTGCTGGCGGTGGTTCACCTGCGTCGATCTCGACGTGTTTAATCGTGGAATTAGTTGTTAAATCTTCATCGACTACCACGATTTGTTCAGGACAATAATCGGTAACGTGTCCATATCTTGCTGACCTGTAGGTTGAAGCCAATCTCACGGACAAAGGATCTTCTCCATTGGGACGATCATTCAAACAAGACATTGAGTAAAGTCTTCTTCTTCCTTCATTATTATTGTTGTTGTTGTTCTTTATAAAACTTGGTGGTACTTTTATGTTGTCCATCTTTGTTTCTTCAATCTCGCTAGTAAATATTAACAGGAAACCTTAATTTTCCACTTAGAAAATGTTATTTTGAGTTTCTTTTGAAAGACTATAAGAAGATATCCAGCTAGCTGACTTTCGATGTGAACGAAACTCAGACCACTACGTATTTATCTTTCTTCTTGATCTCCTCCACGGAACATCTCAATCAGTTCTCTACTTCTGTCTCTGTCTCTCGTTTTCTTCGTTTATCGCGTCACGTCCCAAAGTCGTTTAAGATCGTTTTAACTACACGCGACTACCGGTGCCACTCGGCCGAGTGACTTATATCGTTTCTGCGTTACATTGCGATGGTATACTGAGGATAGTCCAAGTGAGTGATAGAATGAGAAAGAAAGATAGAAGAAGAAGAAGAGAGAGGTATATGCAGTTTATATATAGAACTTAGGACGTTATCGCTTGGATTCAGCAACTACAGAACTCAGCGACCCCGTGTGTTTTTGGCCGTGAACTTCACTGAACACCACTGCCTAACGGGACAGGGTCATACGATTAGCTAACGTACAGTATTCAACAGAGACGATTGCTTTTGCTTACTTACTTTCTCTTCTCCTATTTTTTTTTCAAATTCATTTATTCTCCTTCGATACCGATTATCTAAATGAAATCGTTTCAAAACTACTTTCGAACGATTTCAAATGAGTCCTTATACTTTATTCGTGCGCTGAAATATTTTAATCAATATTTTCGATTCTTTGATATTTCTTTCTATGAATAAAATTGATGAATTTATACAAAATTGCTTTCTCTTGGTACGACTCTGAAGAAAGTCCACTTTCTCTTTACTGGTAGCTTGCCAAAAGATACCTTCTTTTAATGAGAAAATACAAGAAAGAATTAATTCTTAATGATGCTAATGGTCATGTTTTGATAAATGATTTTCGATGATAATTAATTAAAGGAATTTTTTTTCTCATTGATTTATTAAGAAAGAATTATTCAAAGGATGAATGCAATCTCTGAGAAAATGTATTTTATTTCCGCATCTTTAGATTTTCCTTGACTCGAATTTAAAATGACTATGTTAGAATGATTAAGAGAAAATTGTTATGATTATTAAATACTAATTCGTTCTGTGGTGTTAATTTTATTTTCCTCCTATTATATTATTGTCTTTGGAATTGTTATTAAAGCAGTAAAATGAGTTCATCGATTTAAGTGAACAAAAATCGATAATTAAGTTAGATTCAAATGGTTTGTTTTCTTTTTTATAAACAATGGTTCGTTATCGCGCGAACAATTGTAATATGTATGTGTAGATTAGTTGAAAACGTTTCACGTATCACCTATTGTTATATTTTCAATAGATCTTGCCTTAGGCTAACTTGTCACGTCGAGCACGACCGGTTTGTACGATTGCTTGGCGAATACTACTCCCTAAGAATTGGTCTTTCGCTTGACGACAAAATCCACGGAGAAATAAAAAGGTGGTAATATTAAGAATTCTTGCGGTGGGAGAAGATAAAGTAAAATAAATAAATATAAAGAGAAGTAGGATCAATAATCGATATGAAAGAGGGAATGTTTTTATGATTAAAAAGAAAAGAAAATGTAAGGACGAGAATTTTTGTTTTTAAAGTAGAGAATCTTCTTTTGATGATAAAAACTTTTATGTTAATAATAAAAATTCGAATTTTTTTTTCAATGATTATAAAGAAGAGGATTTTTTAATTGTATAAATATAATATAAGAATTTTATAATTTTTTTACTAAATATAAAGAAAAGGATTCTTTTTACAATAAAAATGAATTCCCTTTTTTCTCATTTTCAAAATAAATATGATGATAATGATGATTATGCATGATGATTAATCAAATTACATGAATAATATTTAACTATTTCTATGGTATATTCATCATCTATACAAATACTGAATTTTTTCTAATATAGCTATATTTATTTATAAGTTTAGAGTGTCTTTACTGAAACAATATTTCAAAGACTTTTTCATAAGTGTTTAAACTATGAAGAGAAAAAATGCGTATAGATCATTTATTATCTTCCTCTTGTACTTTCATTATTTTTAACATATAGTCACGTACATTGCGCATATTTTTAATTATGCATATTTTTTTCATTATCGTCACTGTCTTGCCTTTAAATATTTTTCTTTTTTATTTAAAACATAAAAAAAATATCTTCTCTTTCGTAAAACATCTTCTTAACCAGCGCATTATTAGAAATAAATTTATTTCAATAATTGATTTTAACTGTTGCAAATATTTTTCATATTTTAACGAAATGAGATACGAGAAAATTGCGAACGAGACAGGAACATTGCCAGGATTTGGTAATGCCATCTAACAATAATAATAAATGTTTTTGGTAAGCCGAAAAATGATTAGATAATTTTCAAAATTATTTAATCTCTTTTCAGATTTTTAGTCTAATTTTGTTTATCAAATGTTTAGAAAGTATACTTAATTTAAAAAAATTAAGAATTTCGGTTGAAGTACTTTTGATTTTGGTGTATTATCTATTACAAGATAGTTATCTCCTTATTTCTTTTATAAATTTCTATTTCGATCTTGGTTAGTACCTTTCACCAACAGCAACATGACAATGCTCTCAAGATGTGCCAATTTATTTAAAAATATTTTCCACAACTATAAGAATGAACTTGCAATAAACATTCCATTATCAAAAACGTCACATTTCTTCGATTATGTATCCTTGAAAATAAATTAACAATGAAAAGAAATAAAATATAATTAGTCGGAATTAACACATAACAGACCTTCAGTTTTGTTCATAGTTCAAGATCTAAACCTGTATACTTAATTTGCAATTAAGCTATTAGTCAATCGTTGGCAATGATTTTAGGAATGTTATTATAAGTCAAGTCATTATCATGACCTTAAAAAATTCTACACGTATTTGTAAATATTTAAAAAACTCAACGTCCTTGTAATAATTTCGTGCTATTTAAAAGCAAAATTACGAATCTAACATGCCATTGCGTTTTATCGAATAAATCTGAAAGTTGGTGCTACACGTGAGCAGGTTTCTAGAATATTTAATTTTATTCTCTTACTAGTATACTCTCTCCAGACATATTTCTTTATCTTCCGAACACCCACACTTTCTGACATTTATCTAAAAACATAATGTCATGCTAAATCTATTCTATCTTCAATCTTCGATGTCTCTATTTTCTTGTTTTTTTTTTTTTTTTAAGAAGGATGTGCGTTTATGTGACTATTAAAGAGGCTGAGTAAACAAATCGATGTTTGAATAATAAAAAAAATTTGTTAAAGAAAGAAATGGGCAGTTAAACTTGAGTGTTTTGAAAGAAAGATGTGCTTTTAAAATATTGATAAATATAAAAGAAAAAAAAAATACAAATTTTTATTTACAAAGATTAAAAAATGCTAAATAAAATGTTCCCGTTGACCACTTGGAGTAATATATAAAATTAACTACTTTTTTTTAAATAAGAAATGAAAGATTCGTCTTATTTTGTTAAGTAAATATATTTCTTTCTCTTCATTACTTTCAATGATAGAAATTAAATCTCATTACGTAAAAGTAATACCATATACGAAGTGTCCTTCAACTATTAACATTATAACAGTGTCCTGTTATATTAATTAACATATTGTGAGATATATTTAACGTATATCAAATGTATTTCCGTTAGAGTACAAATCATGATATGAATGGTACTTTCTATAGATCGTTTATAGATATGTACGTAGGTATTTGCATACATACTTTTTTACAGCTAATTGTAAGATTATTCTGATTAAAGTTGCACGCTATTATTTTATACAATGGAACTTGATTGAATCAATATCTGAATTGTTAACGATAAAAAAAAACAATAGACCGATTTTTATCTACGGCTCTAAAATTCCTAAATGGATCGATAATATTTAGATGATATTAAAAATTAATTACAAAATTTGTAACATTTCAGGTTAATATTATATTTTTGCTTAGATTATAAAACTACAAGCCTGGCTTGTAAAATCGCAAATATAATTACGACGTTAGAAAATATAAAAAAAGAGTAATTCATTTTCAATATAGTTAAATAACTTTTGGGCCCACCTAAAAACTTTTAGGCAAAATTGTAAAACAGACTTATTAAAAGAATATAAAAGAATGTATGTTCATAGATACGTGTATTAAGATAGTTACATAGATATATATGTGACGATTACCTTAACAAGATAATTTAAGATTATTTCCCTTTAGAGACATGGACGATGATTGTCTCAATATAATTGTTCATTCAACAGAGTTTGCCTTGATGTGTCGTAAAACGTTCGTGATATGTAACTTGAACGGATCTCTCTTTCTTTCCAAAATTTATTTTCGAATCTTACGTGGAATACTTTTAATTTATATTTACAATCACGTTGGTAAAGTAAGGTGATTGAGTAATTGGCATTCTTGCATTGTTGCTGTTTTAAAAACACGTATAAAGAAAACGCAAAGAAAAAATAAGTAAAGTGTCACAATTATATATTTTGTCTTACGACATACAGTTACTTTCTTTATGTTTCTTCGTGTTTCATTTTTATGTGAAACAACAATTTATAAAGAATTTAACTTGTATAAGATATTTTTTTTGCTTAATAATGCTAGATAATGATTTATAAATTACTAAATTTCCAGTAGTATTCCCCGGTTAACATTTCTCTGTATACGCGTAAAATTATTTATCTCTTAATATAGGTATCAGTTGCTGATGAAGTCCCAATAAAGGGACGAAACGTACAACTATATCAAAAATAACGTTCTAAAAGAATTTCTAACCCGTCCAAATTTTCTGTGATAGCTATTTTAATAGTTTAATTTCTGGACAAGATAAAAAATCAATTAAATTATTTATCTATTTTTAGTATTTTAAATGGGACCTTTCGCATAAATTACATATTTTATTTTTTCTACTATATAAAAATTAATTATTATTATTTATATTATACTTAATTTCTACACGATCAATCGCATTTTGCACAATATTTAATCTAGTTTTGTTATCTTTTATAATATTTGTGTCATGGACGAAACACAGATAGGCAACTAGTAGCGCTTAATGAAAATTTTTTGAAGTTCTATAAAAAAAATACAAGAAAAATAAAAAAAAAATAAAATACATTGCATTTCGTTGACTTATATATTATAAAGATTTATACAAATATCAAATATCATACAGTTATGTATATACATATAAGTATAAAAATATTGTTAACGCAATAAATGTTGCCTGAGATGAGCGACGATTTAAAAAAAATAATATCGATACGTTCGAATAATAAGAGATAAGCCATTAGAAGCATTTCGAGTTTTCTTAATAATAGCATAAAAATGTAATCAAAAAATATATTTTATTCTAATATTACCCTTTTGACAAATCTAAGAATCGTTTCTAACAATTTGATTATTATCATATTTATTTGTTTCTTTTTTTCATAAATTCTTTTTTTAATTAATTTATTTTGAAATTAAATCTCAATTAATAATAATAAAAGTTAATATATATTTCATTTGTGCCATTAATCAATTATATTTTTAATAATTTTACACTGAATTGTTGTCAAAAATTGGCATCCTTGATACCTATTTGACACCTAATAAGTATGATACACAAGACTATGATTAATAAAATTTGTTGTTTCATTTCGTAGAAGGAAGTCCACGAGCTAAAATTATTCAAAATGAAATAAGGCAAAGGAAGTTCGGTAACAATAAAAACGCACGCCATCGTAGTTGGAATTTTAACGAGTTAGACGAAATTAATTATCCAATTAATATCTCTAGTTGATTGAGGATCCGATCTAATCTATTCCCTCTAATGATTCTCATCCTCTTGCCGATCTCGATTGTATCTCTTATCCATAGCAAGTGCCATAACAAGATCTTGTATAAGCTGATGATTCTTCTCACAAATTTTTCTTACTTCCACAATTTCCTCCTGTAATTTATTATTGTCCGCATGAAGAATATCATTTTCGTTAACGCGGCATCTCATGGTCGAGTAACCATCGCTTTTAACGTATGTGTAAGACGTACTATTACTTTTTTTACTAGTCAAGGTACCATTTAAAAATTTCTTATCCTTAGCAACTTTGTAAGCGGAAGTCAAAACGTCGCGAGGTAATCTCGTCTCTCTGGGATTTAATGGCCTAACCGTAAGTATAGCACGTAATGGTGAGGGCAATACAACAGCCGTCCACCATAACAATTTCGTCAATTTGTTTGGCAAAAGACCGAGAAACAAAGCTCTCTCAACGTCACAAATAAGTTTCGTTTGTCGTACTAATTTGGCAAGACCGGCTGTCTTTTGTAGACCTTTGATATCATGAACGGCAATACCAACGAGTAAATTCATCAATACTATAGTGACGAATAATAGGAATAAAACGAAAGATAATTGTGCAGATACTTGAAGTAGAATCCATGAAGTACCACTTACGTCTACCGATATACCACCTTCTTCTTTATCTGGGAAAAATTCCTCGAAACCTAACTCGCCGGTCATCATAACGAGAACTTTGATGAGACCGGTATGAGGACTGCTGAATGATTTCGATCGTGGAAAAATAACGCAGAAACTGGCCGTAAAGCCGACGAGTAGACAGGCATATGCCAGTAGGAGTTTGAAGACTTGTGCTTGAACGCTGGTGAACATTGCCACGTACGCACCAAACATTGGAAGTTGTCCTATCATTAACATGAGATTACTCCAACCGCATAATACAGCGAATGCACCTACGTGACTTTGCCATGTATACGTTCTACCTGTATACACGAATGAAGTAGCAAATACGCTTAGTATCACGCACCATTCGACCATATTCTCAGCTTGGGTGAAGAATTGTTTGATCGAAAGGTATGTCAAAATACCTGTTAACTTTCTAAGAGCTTCTAATATAGTAAGAACTACTAAGGCGTACCATTCGACTTCTAAAACTACAGGGTGCCTATAGAGAAAACCATTTAAGCCTGTGGCATTGGCACAAAGGGGTGTACTAGGATCATCTACCTGACCATGGGACTCGTTGTAACAATTATGAGCAAGGGCTGTTATAACCCAAGCGGTTAGGACGAGAACGTAAAGCAGGTAGAAAAGTAATCTACCGATATAATACTTTTTGATTTTTTGCCATTTAAGGTGAAGAAAAGATTGACAAAGAGGATGTTCGAGTATCTCTTTATAACCTTCCTTAACAAAAGTACCCAAATAACCGATCTCTCCTTTCTGTTGATGTTGTAGCAAGGGATGGAAATCAAGTCTCAATTCGATCTCGCCGGTGGCCAATCTATGCTGATGAAGAGTGATCGAGGCGTCTAATCTTTGTTTGAATACTTCCAATGATGTTGGTGTCTTACGTAAAATTATTGATAATGCACTGGTACCCCCTTTAGTTCTTGCACTTAGGTCACCATTGTGTTGTATTAATATATCAACGCACTGCGATAACTCATTTAAAGCAGCAACGTGCAATGGTGTATAACCATACTTATCGACCTTATTAACATTTGCCCTCGAAATGATAAGAGTTTCAGTCACGTCGTATGCTAACAATGATCTACCTAATGCTAAATGAAGCGGTGTTCTACCATCGATGTCTTCGTCGTTCGGATCGCTACGGCCCTTTCTTAACAATAATTCGACGGAATCTAAACAATGAGAACGTGCTGCCAAATGTAATGGAGTTTGATTTCTGTTATTCTTCAAATGAACGTTTGCATTATTTTCTAATAGCAGATCAATGTTCTCGAGACATCCAGCTTCGGCAGCGAGATGTAACGCTGTATCACCTTTTTTATTTGACAAATCAACTTGACAAGCAGCTTGTATAAGTATCTTCAAACATGCTGGATTTCCTCTATCAGCAACGTGGTGTATCGGTGCATAACCGTTAGCATCCAATCGATTCAACGAAGTATTATTTGGTGCCAAAAGTTTTAATACTTCCAAGGCATTACAACGTGCTGCTACATGAAGTACCGTTTCTTCCGAGTGTGCCGATTCTTCGGATATACCTTTCTGTAAGAAATACCGGGCTACCTCGTAGGAATTACCAAAAGCCGCATAATGAAATGGCGTGTGACTTTTACCGGCATTTACGTTGGCACCATGATCGATCAAGTACTCTACTCCTGCCAATGAATTACTAAACGCGCAAAGATGCAATGGAGTTAGATTGTGTTCTTGTTCCGAGGAATTCACGTTAGCTCCACACTTTTCAAGGCCAATTATATAATCTAATCGACCGAGAAAACTGGCATGCAATAACAGCGCATCGATCTCTTCCTTCTTATAACAAGATATTATCTTATCTTTACTTTCCACGTCGATCTTTCCCAGTTCAAGATCTTCTAAAATTTGTAATTTACTTCCTATTTGTCTCGTATGTTCAACCAATAGATTTCGTATAATATCCTTGTTAACTTGCAAGGAATGATTAATTTCCTCGGTACATGAACTTTCGCTTACACACATGGAGTAACAATGTGGTTCTTCTACAGGTGGTGGTGTTCCATAATCCATTGAACGTTCCGAAGACCAACTACCACTTTCTATATCTTGCGAAGAAGGACTTTTTGATGTCAACCATCGTGTCAACAGCAAAGAGGTCGATGTTTTACATTTAGTTGAGGCAGGTGTAGTTATATTCGAGTCATTCATATTATCGGCTCTCTCTCTCCTTTCTGTTTCTCTTCTTGGTAATGTTAACATCAATGTCCTTGAAGTATCGCTCATCCTGGCCTCGTAGCCATTGTTCGAGCTCAAGTTATCCTTGCGTTCATCTAAAATAAACATAATATTGTCTCTTTTCTTTCTATCTCTACTTTTACAAATTTTCTAAAGTGAACGGTATTGTGTGCTCGATTAAAAATAAAACTTTTGCAGATTATACGGATTAACGAAATAATTCTAATGTTAATAAACAATAATCAAGAAAAATATAAATACAGGTACATATTGAAAGTGTAACACGCAGATTGCAAAGTCGTGTTAACCACCGTATGTTGATAATTTCAGAAGATTTTATTGTCAATTCCACGAGTAATAATAAAATTAAAGTCTTTTGTTGAAATATGTACATACACGCAACGTGTGAGATATATATGTACTTACATGTACCTATCTCCATATGACGTTGAAAACTGTCGCGAGTAAAGCGTTACTTATGTACATATGTACAACACGAATGTCAATTGGAAAATCGGGCAAATAGATTGCTAAGTACGACGCGTGAGATCCGTTACCTACTGGAACTGACATTATTTACTTCGTGACTCTAACGAGAATTAAAGACAAGAACGTTCTCGATAATCACGTGGTCATAACATAAGAATTTATTTTAATAACAACATGGTATATGACTTTACTTAAAAGAATTTCCACACATTCCATTTTCGTATATATACACATAATTGTACATTATACAATTATTGTATTGTAATTGTACAATCATACAAATATATACATAATTGTACATTATACAATCATTGTATTGTAATTGTACAATTGTACAAAGATTTTAATGTTGCATCATCACAAATCATTGGATTCGTCTCGACAGCCGTTATCAGAAAATAAGTACCAAAACATAGCATTCTATTAAAAAAAACAAAGTTGACCTTTAAATCTCGGAAGTGACTTCATCTAGGAAAAAAAAGTAACGTCATATAATAGCCCCCTCCCCCGTTGTAAAATGCAACTTTTGTTTCAAAAACTTTTCTGCTACTATCATACTTTCGGAGCTATCTTGGTGGCAAAAATTAGTGACTCACCCTGTATATTTTTTTTCAGATAATATATATTTAAAAATATAAAATTAATGAAATTACGATATCTTCAAATGATAATTTTAATGAAAATGGATAGAAAGGAGTGTATATCCTTATAAAATAAGAAGAGACTTCAATGAGAGTTACTCCAATCGTAAATGGATGTTCGAAAGGAGTATAATCACCTTGATGATCAAATCCAGAAAACTGCATCTATTTTGAAGAATATCTGAAGCGAATAAAAAAATAAGATAGAGGTAACTTTGATTACTCGATCGGTACCATCGGACGGCCCGATCGAAACTGAGTAGGTCTCTGTTCCTGCTGGTCGTTCAAACCGGCAATTCTCTTCGTCGTTTCACATATACAGAAGAGAGTTGCGGAAATATACAAAGGTGCGAATAGCAAGATCGACCGGTTATAAACTCGGCCCTCTTTCTCTTATTTTCCTTAACATCCGATTCTAAAGCGGATCTTTTCGCGATTCGCCGATATCATCAAATTATTCTTATTTTCAGATACATGATTTTAACATATTTAAGTAGACAAGTAGAATTTATAATATTAGAAATTAGTCAATTTGATTTTCAAGATAGTCCATTAAATAAGAAATAAATTGTGTTTTAACGAAAAATATGAATCATTTTTATTGCTTACTAGCTTAGATAGATGATTCAATAATGTAACATCAGTGTTATATTACATGTTTATCTTTTCTATGAAAAGTAATAAATTTTTTATATATCTACAGATCTATATCTATTCGTTCGCATATTCTATTTTCAATCAATAAAGTCTAAATGATATCTTTTTTTTATATGTATAATTCACATGTATTTTATGTGTTTATCATTTTTATATGTATAATAATAATATTTCCACACTGTGGAAAACGTGATCCATATAAATGATCGATGATCACTGACCAAAGAGAGAAAGTTATCGTCACATTACTTTCAATCGCGCGTATCTTATTTTGCCTAAAAGATATTTTGATAAAAAAAATAAATGTTGATCAGAAACATTTATTAAAAAATGTTTCCTTGTCAGTCCATAAATATTAAAAAACAAGATAATTATTTGCATTAAGCCATTTGGGAATATTTGTACTTTGTTTTGGATTCGTGCAGAAGACCAAATCTCATTACGAAAATTTATGAATGGCATTTCTAGTTTCCAACGTTCTAGCTACGGAGCTTAGATAGAAGGAGCACGCACGGCATAGGGCATTTGGTATAAAATGTGTCCCCAAAACAGCATCAAATAACATGTACATATTTTCACCACCAGAGTAGCGCAACGGGCAAGTAAATCTCTGTGACGTCACAAAAAACCGTTGAGATGTTGCGGTGTATGTAAGCATAAACAAGTGTAAAAATAAGTTTACTTGGACAGTGTTGTTAAAGTGTGAAAGTATTTTTAACCGCTAAATTTAAAAACTGATTCGAGGCAGTTGCAGCGCACTCTGTAATGAAACTTTATTTGCTCTACTTTTCGGGGACACTTCTGATACTATACGTTCGTGCTCCTTCTATCTAAGCTCCGTGGTTCTAGCTCTACAGAGCAAAGTTGAGTGGCGTTGCTATCGTCGTCTTTGTGGCCGTCACGCCAAAGCTTGGCGCCACCGGCACTCTTACCGTCACGCCTCTAGTGACGAAACCAAAGAACTAAGAAAACACCACGTATATGAATTATCACTGCTATTCTCTCTCTTCCGTTACAACCACCGAGCGAGACACACGCGTTTTACTAGCAGCGACAAAAGACTGAATTCTAGTCACTACTTCCGTTTTCTCTTTATTACATTTTGTTAAGTTTAAAATATATATTTTGTAAAATCCTTTTTGATACGTTTAAAATATAAAAATATTCTAATAATAATATTCCTAGTGAATTAATTATTATTGCATACCATCGAACACGCTACATCTTCGAGCTATGCAATTGGTTCAAACAGGTACCGACCGGTGAAATCATCTTTGTTCATTATATTGTACACGGATCTTACGTTACGTAAGAATCAAGAAACGTTTTTGTAATTATAATCACGCAAATAATCCCGTGATCTTTTTATTAACTCTAGTAAAACTGATAATACTTATATCAAAATTTCTGTATATATTACTGTGTATCATTCTGGTAATTTATAAAATAACTAGATATTACATAAAATGTCTAGGCGTTTCAGAGAAAGTATGTAAAAAGAGTTTTATTATGCATTTTAATTGTCTGTTTCATGAAATAACTAGGTAATATATGAGTTCACGGGAGGCAAGTAGTTAAAGTATGAAATTGAAATTTTATCTGTCTTTAGTCAATTTTTTTATTTACAACAATACTCGTAGTTATCCTTTTTTTCCTTTTTCTGTAAGTACTTTAAAAACCAATGTTCTGTTAGTCGAGCTGTTCTATCGACTTTAAACATACAACGTTGAAAGGGTTATAATAGTAGATTTATAGTTCGTAGAAATGGATTTGATTCAGGAAAAGTTCGCTGAAAAATTGAAATCTTTATCGGTAAGTGCTAACAGTGCGCATATGTCATCAGTGAAATACAAGAAACTTGTGGAGGAAGTAAAATGTGCTAAAGTTTCTAAACGAAAAAAACCAAAGGATTTTTGGTTATTGAAGCACTATGATGTAATTCAAGTCAGAGGAGTTGATAAATTAATTTTCCCTGTCATAGACCATGGAATAAGATATTACGTGACTGAAGAAGAATTGTGTGAAGTGCTGTATACCACCCATTGCAATATTGGCCATGCAGGTCGTGATCGAATGGTTCACGAACTAAATAAACGTTACAAAAACATTACACAGCAGCAAATTTCCTTGTTTTTGCAATGTTGTGATGTATGTCAACAAAAAAAGGGCTGTTCAAAAAAAGCAATAGCAAAACCAATGGTGTGTAACCAATTTAATAGTCGATGTCAGTTAGATTTGGTAGATTTTCAGTCACAGCCCGATGGTCAATACAAATTCTTTTTTGTTTACCAAGACCATTTGACGAAATTCATTTTATTACGTCCTCTAACCTCGAAATGCCCCAAGGAAGTAGCTTTTAATTTGGTCGATATTTTTACTACATTAGGAGCTCCTTGTTTCTTACAGTCAGACAATGAACGGGAATTTTGCAATTCCATAATTAATAGTTTAAAAGAGTTGTGGCCAGAATTGCACATTTTTCATGGAAAACCTAGGCATAGTCAGAGTCAAGGAAGCGTTGAAAGAGTCAAGGAGGACATTGAAAACATGCTGATTACCTGGATGAATGATAAGAAAACTACAAAGTGGAGTGAGGGCTTGCGTTTTGTGCAATTCATGAAGAATGGAGCCTATCATAATGGAATTAAACAGAGTCCATATCAAGCTATGTTTGGTTGTACACCAAAAGTTGGGATTTCAAATTGTGGATTGCCAAAGTCTGTATTACATTCATTGACCACCGAAGAAGAATTGGAAAATTTAATGCAGAGTTCTGAAATCGGAACTTTAAAGACTGAAGCCAGTACAAATATTTTAAAATGTGCATCATGTGAGGCAGATATTACAAATCTTCCCAATTCATCTTCAACTGATGCATTACTGTGTAAACTTTGTGAACAATGTCAGTCTCCCAAAACACAAAGGGAAGAAAACAATGAATGCACTGAACAACAGACGAAAAAAATTAAACTAGTATCTGACCCAAACCTCCTTAATCCTGCCGTTGGTGATAGTGTTCACAATTCAGTGCCGGATGTGGATAAAGGAAAAACGAATGCAAGGAATGTTCTTGCCTGTGATTTAGAAATAACTGAAGAAAAATTACATCAATTAAGTGCTCAGAATGAAGCACTAAAGCAATTATATATTAGGTCACAATTGGCATTATGCCATGAAAAACTACTTGCTCTGGAAGACATTCCTAATGAACTCACTTCTCTTCGAACTGTAGCATCAGACCAAGCCTTGGATAATGAACAAGGCATTACTCGCTGTCACTGCACCCAAAAATGTAAAACAAAAAGGTGCCTTTGTTTAAAAAAGGGGATACTGTGTAATTGGAACTGTCACGAAGGCCAAACTTGTTGTAATTAAGTGGCTTTCTACTGACAAAGTCGAAACGACGACTCATAATGCGGTCATAACACAATAACTATATACCTACCATTATTTCATATATCTAGTTATTTCATAAGACTAATTAAAATATATAATTTTTTATATGTTTTCCCTAAAATGCCTAATTATTTCATGTAATATTTAATTATTTTATAAATAAAATGAATTAGACATTTTTACGGTAATACATAAATTTAAAAAAATAAGATAGAGAATAGTTTGATAAGTTTCATGCAATCGATTTTGTATACTTTTTAAGCTTATTTTTGTTTGTAAATTCATAAAAAAAAAACAATATTTTGTCTAATATGCTATTTTTTAAATAACATTATGCAAAAGAAATTATTTTTCAAGAATAAATATATATTTTTTCTTTTTTTCTACTTGTCACTGTAGAAAAATAAATTAGAAATAATTCAAACTCGAATGTTAAAATATTTTAAAACAAAATATATGACTTATTGTTAGATCACAGTCATAATCGAATTAAAAGTAATAATATAACATAACAAAAACTTACTTGCTGCCGAGATTGCATGTCCTTGAAATAAGAGATGTCCTTTCCATTAATAGTTATTTTTCCAGTACCTTCACCAAACACTGTTACCGTGGCAGTTGCAGATTTTCTTTGACAAGCTACAAACAAAAAATGCCATTACTACCTTATTTTTAATGTATCCAAACTGGTTGAAATTTATTGAACATAATTTACGTAAAGATATTTCAAAACTTACGGAAAACCTTAACATATGGTTTTCCATCCTCAGTATACATTATCTGTAAATAAGAAAATACATTTATAAATTTTATATAATATAATATATTTATTATTTCTGAATTATGAAATAAATGTCTTTCTTTTATACATAATTTATTATAAAAAAATATACTTGCAGGCAAAAAGTTGTAGTCTTTCGTGTTTATTGTTAATTTTATTCTGTACTTCATGATAAATTCTTCTGCTCTTTGGGATAACGGATGATTCAATAGTTTCTCCATTGTTTTGATAAAATATTCGTACTAAGAATAGACATAATTATCTTTTCTTATTTAATTATTATGAAAGAAATAAATAAAGTATCAAAGTTCTTTTTCTAAACTTACTTGATCATCATACAATTTTTCAAGCAATAAATTTTCTAGTTGAACTTTAGTTATCCATACCGATTCATGTGGATCCCTGAAAATAACAAAACAAGAAAATATATTTAAAATACTATTTTATCATTTATTTATCGCTCGTTTAAAAATAATATTATTTTACATACATTTTATTTTCATTGGGAAGCGTTCCGGTAGATTTAATAAACTTATCTTCTAAGTCATCTAAATTTCTGAATTGTTCTACTATACTCTATAAATTAAAAATGATATTAAATTAGAAATGTTTCTTTTCTATTAAACCTATAAATTGTTTATTTAAAATCTTACTTACATGAAGTGTTTCGTAATAGACAGGTGTTATCATAAAAAAGAATAGATGTAATGGTTTTCCATCGGCAGAAAATTCAGCTACCTTCTGAGGTGGAAAGATTTCTTTTGGATGCTTCATCAAGGGTCGTGCTTTGGGATCGTACAACCCGGATGGAAAAAGATATTCTAATGATCTCTAAGCAAAATTTTACAATTGATGTAATGTATATACTTGTAATTAATATTGTATAAAAAATGATCATAAAGAATCATAAATTGTAACACAATTACAACTTACATCAACATCTTCTTGTGTAAAATGTTCGGCATCCATACCCATCATGTTTGCAAGATGTCTTTTACCCTTTTCATATTCAAATACTTCTTTTTCCATTAATTCCTCTATAAAAAGAATAATGAAGCATATATTTCTATTATGAACAAATAGAAATTTGTTATGATTGGCAGAAGAAAAAATAAATCAGGATATTACCATGCTTTTTGATGCGCTTCATATAAGTTTGGATAGCTTTGGTTGTATGTAGTACTTTGATGCCGCTTTGATCTGTCAAAGATTCAGATTGTTGTGTACTAGATAAACGAAAGAAGGATTCCTAATGTAAAACAAAAATATGATATATATTTATATTTTGAGGTTAACTTTAAAATCATATAAAGATTGAAACGTTACAATCATTGTCATTTAAAATTATCAATTGAAAATTACCAAACATTGGATTGTATTCGATGATATACCAAGAACATTGTTATTAATTTTCAATAAATTACGAAAATTACAGAAACGTATGAACATTGGTGTTGCCATGTTTACAGTTTTAAAGAAAAATCCAAGATTTTAATAAATATACGCTTGATATGCATTATCGATATGGAGATCGATTATACAGTATCTGTAACAAGATCGACTTATGTATTGGACTGTGGCGTGCTCTATTAGCCAAATAATAGCATAGGGAAATTATAGGTTTTACGTAGGCGGATAACAAGAATTAATATCACTCGTGTAACAAATAACAACGATATATTTTAACAACGTTGAAATAACAAATCTTTTACAACGGGTACATGTGTCTTTCTCTTCTTAATCCGCTCTCTTTAGTAACTAACACCTCTGCCCGCTCCCTAGTCCCTTTTTCCTCTGCCCGGGATGTCGCGGCTTTCTATTGGCGGGACGGCTGTCCAATCACATGTAATGATTGCACCACCGCCAGTCGGAGCGCCAAAGTACTCCCCTCCAGAGTTCTACAAGTTGACTCGTTGTTTGGCTTTAGCGCCCGGGTATGTTCTTAACTCAGGGACCTGCGAAGCTTGCGCTGTGTCCTGCTGGAATTCTGTAACATCTAAAAATGCAGGTTTTAGTCTCTCGATTGAAATGTTGCATGGCTTGCCTTTTACCAACACCGTGTAAAGCTTCTGGTTAACTCGAGCCAAAATTTCATAAGGGCCGTGATACGGTGGTTGTAGCGGTTGCCGTATCGTATCGTCTCTTAAAAAGGCGTGTGTTGCTTGCTGCAACCCTTTATGCACAAAAGGTACATTCTTTGCGTGATGTGCTGCCTCTCTAGGGCGAATTCTTCGCATCCGCTCTCTTAGGTCCTGTACGAATATTTCCGGTTTAACTCGTAAATGATTGTCCTCGAAAAACTCTCCAGGCAGTTTGAGTGTTGAACCATACAGCATTTCTGCCGTCGAGCATTTGATATCTTCTTTATAAGCTGTGCGCAACCCTAGAAGAACTATTGGCAATACTTCTAACCAATTTTTCTCTTTTCCTAGTTGGCAAACTATCGCTGTCTTTAGCGTTCGATGCCATCTTTCCAAAATACCGTTTGATTGAGGGTGATATGGTGAAGACCTTGTTCTCGAACACCCCAATAGCTCGGTCAATTTTTTGAACAGTTCTGCTTCGAATTGCGATCCTTGGTCCGTAGTGATGACCGTAGGCACTCCAAATCGCGCTACCCATGTCTCGAAAAACGCTCTTGCTACTGACTCTGCTCGCTCCCTAGTCCCTTTTTCCTCTGCCCGGGATGTCGCGGCTTTCTATTGGCGGGACGGCTGTCCAATCACATGTAATGATTGCACCACCGCCAGTCGGAGCGCCAAAGGACTAAACGAATGCGGCGTCATCTACAATCAACAGGTAGGATACAATATACATACGTATTAATGCCAATTCTTATAAAGTGGAAAGTACGAATTAAATAAATTGTTAATATTTTATTTGTTTTTCATTTGTACAAGATCCAATTATTGCTAATCTAGCCTATTTGTATAATTCATGTTGTATTTCATCATGGCACACGTCAGCACAGTGCGCCCCCTACTTCGTTACTTATATTTGTATATGTGATGTGGAGAATAAATTGGCTTATGTAAAAAGAAAAAGAATAAAAAAAAATTACATTAGGTTAATAAAAGAGGTAGCGCGTTAGAATTATTTCTTAAAATGGTACGTATAATTATTTGTTAATAACATGATATAAATGTTTTAAAAGTTGTTAATCGTTTTTGATATATATCATGTAAAATATAATATTACCTTCCATTTGTAGATTTCAACTGCCAAATATAATTATTTTTTTTCAAGTAAAACAGATTTTCATATCATAATTATATACCTAATTGATTTTTATAATTTTAGGTACTTATCGCTGCTGCTGTATGCACAAAGGCGGGAAAAAGTAATTATAATTTTTTTAATATCATTGCATGATTACACATACATACGTTCATGTGTGTGTTTATTTGTAATACACTAGGTTTTCTCAAATTATCCAAATGTAGATATGAAGTTTAAATACCTTATCATTTACAAATTTATATCTATCACTATTAGTCATAGTTTGATAGTAATATTTTAGGAATATTAAAAAGGACGAAAGAGTATTCTATTGACAATTATTTTAATTAGACCAATTAAAAGAACAATATTGTATTTAAAGATATGAGAATAGACACTTATTTATGTACATACAAATACATGGCTTTGTTTTTTTAGCCATCATTTCCCGTCAATTCGTTGAAATGACAAAAGCAAGAATCGAAGGATTACTAGCTGCATTTCCAAAGTTAATGAGTTCTGGTAAACAGCATACTTTTGTTGAAACAGAATCTGTGAGATATGTTTATCAACCATTAGAAAAAGTATACATGCTACTCATTACAACAAAGGCTAGCAATATCTTGGAAGATTTAGAAACTTTACGACTCTTTGCAAGAGTGGTAAGTATTGTATTATATATCATTGTACTTCATAAATTAATAATAATATCTTTTTAGATCCCAGAATATTGTGTTTCGATGGATGAACTTGAAATAGCAGATAATGCATTCAATTTAATATTTGCATTTGATGAAATCGTCGCTTTAGGATATAGAGAAAGTGTCAATCTTGCGCAAATAAGAACTTTTGTAGAAATGGATTCTCACGAGGAAAAGGTTTATCGTGCAGTGAGAATGACTCAAGAACGTGAAGCTAAAAATAAAATGCGCGAGAAAGCTAAAGAATTACAACGGCAGCGAATGGAAGCGAATAAGAAAACTGGTATCAAAAGTCCAGGTTTTGGTAGTGGTTACGGAAGCGGTGGTGGTTTCACTCCAACTCCTACGGTTGGAGATACTGCTAATTTTGTTCCTGATACAGTGAGACCATCATATACTCCAGCACAGTGAGTTCATTTAATTGCAATGTTATTTCAAATTTCTTAAATTTCACATAAGAAAATATAAAGAAAAATATTATGTGATTGTAGAAAGCCAGCCAATACTGGTCCAGGGGCAATGAAACTTGGTGGAAAATCTCGAGATGTTGATTCGTTTGTTGACCAATTGAAAGAAGAAGGTGAAAATGTTGTGAGTGCTCCACTTGCAGCATTAGGAACAAAACCTGTGCCAATCAGTCCTCAGATAATTAATACTGAACCGTATGTATCTTAATTCCTTTATTATACTAAATAATATTTATTTATATTAATTAATTCCGTATATAAACAGTGTTCACCTACGACAAGAAGAGAGACTTAATGTACGCATTGGACATAATGGAGGTCTTCAACACTTCGAGTTACATGGTTTGGTAACACTGCATATCTCTGATGAAAAGTGGGGTCGTATCCGTGTCCAACTTGAAAACAGGGATTCAAGAGGAATTCAATTACAAACTCACCCAAATGTCGATAAAGAATTATTTAGGACTCGTGGTCAAATTGGATTAAAAGTACCTACTAAACCATTCCCATTGAACACAGATGTTGGTGTATTAAAGTGGCGTTTACAAGCTCAAGATGAAACAGCATTACCAATTTCAAGTATGGATTTTTTTAATTAGCTAAAAATTTTAAGCCTTTCTTTACTTACGGAAAACAAACTGTACAAATGTACAGATCTGTTTTAATTCGAGTAATTATTAACAACTTAATTTTTTAATTATTTAGTAAACTGTTGGCCTAGTGAAAGCAGTGATGGGGGTTGGGATGTAAACATTGAATATGAATTACAACAAGATGATCTTGAATTAAATGACGTAAACATAAACATTCCACTTCCAATTGGATGTACTCCTATAGTAAGCTCATTTGATGGACAATACACGCATGAGACAAAGAAAAATATATTAATATGGTCGCTGCCATTAGTCGATGCCTCGACAAAGTCTGGTTCAATGGAATTTTTTGCCCCATCCTCAACGCCCGCAGATTTCTATCCACTTCATGTTTCTTTTGCATCCAAGACGTCGTATGCCAAAATAAAGGTATCGTATACATTTCAAAACATTTTATATGTTTACTGTATCTTTAAAAAATATAAATAATTCTTTGTTTTTCTTATTTTTTAATGTTTAGATCACGGAAGTTTTATTAGTAGAAGACGAGAGTCCTGT
The DNA here is from genome assembly GCF_010416935.1 of Polistes fuscatus. NCBI lineage: Eukaryota > Metazoa > Arthropoda > Insecta > Hymenoptera > Vespidae > Polistes > Polistes fuscatus. The sequence continues at coordinate 8,513,825 of NW_025113118.1, forward strand.
AAAACATTCTATAGAAACAGTTTTCTTTACTGACAATTATGAAGTGATATAAGCTGCAAAAAAAAAAAAAAGAAAAGTAGATGTTAGTCTACATACGCTTTGAACACATGGAAATGAATACGGTACATTGGAAAACGTAATTTTAATGATAAGCAACTAGCCTAATTAGTATTCATATGCCAATCAGATTTCTATTTCCATATGATCATTTACTTAATGATCTCATGGTAACTGCAAAAATGTATTGCAGTATATTAATGTGCACATTACAATCATATTGTTATAATTGTATGTTCAATATTAATTTATCCGAGACAAAAACTGCAAAAAAAGTGTATTTTAATTAAGAAAAAAAGGTAAATCTCTTCAAATATAGTCAAGTTTAATCAAGTTTATTGAATTAATTGCATATAAAGAACATTTACAGACGCTATGTTTGATTATTTACGTCAAATTAAAATATTAAATGACAAAGGCTGTCATTTATTTTCATAAAGGACAAATAATTTCACTGTTCATATGCCTTTTGTGCATTGTTGCATACATATGACTACTTCTTTAGTGTACTAAAGAAAAAGAAAAAGAAAAAAAAGAAGTAAACTTTTTTCTTCTAACATTATATTAAATGTTATAGTTGCTTCAATTTCTTTAATCCTTTTATTATAATTATGTATAAAAGTATTTAGAAACATAACTTTAGTTTGGGTTACTGAAATTTATAAATATTTCTTTTATCGTATATACACATATATATTGTGATTATATAAATCATATTCTTTTCTTATCACTAAACGTTATACTTTCCTAAAGAAACATATTAATCCTTACATCGAAATTTTTATCTTTAAATAATTTTAATACATACGAGAAACACACAGTTATACCACTTATGTATGTGCTACATGTGTATATATACGTATATGTGCTATGACTTTTTATATGCACATACCGAAATACAATATCTATTATTTTTAAACAAATTCATTTGAATCTTTTATAAGATGTTTCGAATTAGTTATGAATTAACGAGTATTGTTAAACTTGGAAGTATGTATTATAGTTAAACATAATAATAAAAAAAGTATATATTTTATTGTTCATTAATGCATGCTTAAAAGAAAGCAAACTACATATTCAATATAAATGATGCTATTTAATGGATATATCGGGTGAAAGCAATTAAGAAATTAATTATTAAAATTTTTTGAAAATATTGTTTGGAGAAATGTTTTTAAAATAAATATTATAGAAATGATTATTTATTTAATTTGATTACACACACAAACATGCGCATATACATCAATGTGTAGGAATTGTTAATATTAAGATAAATATAATATTAGGTAGAGTTCATATATATTATAATAAAATTATTTTTACTGGTATTAGTGTCATTATTATATCTTTAATTAATCTTTGACTTTTATTATATTTAGCATTTGCATTTTCAATATATAGCTGCTTTTTCTCTAATTAGTGAAATATATATTTAATAATTTGTATTTCTTTATGTACATATATATATTATTTATATATATATTTTTATTTTATATTATATATATACACAAAAAGTATCTTGTAATTAGTGGTACAGGCGAGCAGGAGATGATTCTATAGGAAAAATTAATTGTAAGTAAAAAACGTAGAATAAAATTTATTCCTATACAGCTTTGTTCTGGAAAAAAAAAGTTTAAACATTCGTACTTTCCGAGTTAGTCTTTCATGTAGAATCATCCACTGCTTGTATCACCATTTATAGGACACTCTGCATGTATTATTAGTAGTTAAACATTACTATATATTATATATTAAAATAATTATTTACAGTATAAAATGTCATTAAAGATAATATACAAAATAATATATAATATTCATTATAATAATGATAATATTTACACAACGTTTAAAAATATTTAAACAATAATATATAATTAACAGGTTACTGCAATATATCAGATGGTACACTTACTACTTGTTGCAATAGATAGTTTTCAATAACTGCCTTAGCTGCAAAAAAAGAAAAATATGTATGTCTACTTTCAATTATTTTTTTACTTAGTTTTTTATTTATAATTTTGTTATTTTATTTGATTTTTATATTCTTACCAGTTAACGAATTATTTATTATCGCAGCTTGGTATGCACTTATATTGTGTACATTACGATGTGTAATATCTGCTCCTCTAGACAAAAGTTCGTAACAAACATGTGGATGATCACCATGTGCTCCATAAATAAGAGGCGTGTTTCCTTCCTAAATGATATTTTTGTTATGTGTTTTTCTTTTTTAATGTACGATATATAGAAGACGAGAAAATGATACAAAATAAATAGTATAGACCTCATCGCTTGCATTTGAATCAGCGCCATGATTTAAAAGTAACTTTACAAGATCGTGATGACCGTAAGCGGCAGCTAAATGTAAAGGAGTTTCTCCATTATGACCACGATAATTTTTGTTCGCACCAGCTTTTAACAATTGCCTTGCGCTACCTAATTGTCCATATCCTGCAGCCCACATAAGACCTGTTAAACCTTTCTCATCTGTAAGATCTACCGATCCTGGAAAGTATAATAACTGTGCCACAAAATACAAGTAATCAATACATATTGTTTTATTTTCTCAAGAATAAGGAGAAAAAGAACCTGGTTGTATGCTTTCAGGAGTAAGTTCTCCTTGACCAGCTAATGTATGAAATGTAATATCTGTTCTTCCATAGAGTTGAGGTATTTTTGTACGTGTATTACCTCTTTGTAAGTTAGTTAACAAAGTTGGTGGCTATAAAAGCATGATTGTAAAAGTAAAGTTAAAGATATGTAATCTATAATGAACCACAAGTATTATACCTTATACGGTTGAAATGCACTGGTTCTGGTTGCATCCTGCCATGCACCCGGTGCCCAATGCCACTTCCTTTCTATTGGCTCTGACCTACACCCTATACTCGCATTATCTGGTTTATATATCAGAGGCCTAGGTCGTATACCTATTGCTGTTTCAGTATTATCTCTTGTTGTTCCTTTTAATTACATTAACATAAAATGAAATTAATTATTTAATGGCAAGTTTGTATGATTAAAATTGTACCTTCTTTTTTACTTCCTGAAGATTCATATTCTTCCTCTCCGTTTTCTTCTTCTTTTATAATTAATTCCTCATGAATTCGATTTTCCATGACCGTTTAAAAATATTTATAATTATATTACATGAAAATATATACAAAACGGTTGGTTGGTTTTGTTAAACCAAAGCATGTCACACATAAACAAGTTGTTTCACTAAATTATTGAAAATATATTTTCATATATATCGAATAATATAATTTTTACAATATAGATATAGTAAATAGATAAATTAAAGGTAATCTTATTAGTACATTGTAACTGGGATATAACTCTTTAATATATCTGTTTACAAATAAAGACAGCGTATTCCAAATTAGAGTCAAGGTAAGCGGGAAATTTGAAATTCTATCAAATTTATATTCCATTTGACATTATATCGGTTAATGATATTATTCAAAATAAGCACATTTGTCATACACACACATCCATATCTTTTAAACATCCTTAAAATAAATGAAAATTATTTTTGAACAATTATATCACGTTTTCTTATGCATTTTTTGTTTGTTATGTTTGATTCAGAGCATGTAAAACGATTCTTCGATTTGTCTAAATGGGTTGAAAGCACTAAAGAATACAGAAGAGCATTAAAAAGTTGGCATAGAACCTCAAGAACTGAAAAAATGAATAAATGCATTTAATTGCTAGCTATTTGCTAATACAAAATCCATCATTGCTGATTTTTTCAATTAATTATATAATTAGTTATTGATAATTGAAAATATGAAAACTTTTTTTTTTATTTCTTAGTAAAGCAACGTAGTTGGCAACAGCAAAAAAAAATGAATAAGTGCGCTAAATTGCTAACAAAATGTTTATTTAAAATCCATAACTTCTAACTTTATTAATTAATTATTTAATTAGTTATTAATAATTACAAATATGGAAACGTCAGGTATGTTATACGCATGCGCAATCACAAATTCAAGGTGCAAACGCACTTTGAAAAAAATAAAAGTAAAGTTGGTATACCTGCAGGGGATATATTTAAAGTTGATTTCCAAAGTAACAACCATGGAGACTATACAAGGAGCACGAACTTCATGTATACAAATGGGATATAAAAATAAGAGGGCGCCCGTGTTCTATTTCGTTTTTATATCAGCATACCCATATTCCAAGTGCAAGATTAGAGTTTTCTGATAGCTGAGTATGGTACACACGGAGCTTAGATAGAAGGAGCACGAACGTATAGTATCAGAAGTGTCCCCGAAAAGTAGAGCAAATAAAGTTTCATTACAGAGTGCGCTGCAACTGCCTCGAACCAGTTTTTAAATTTAGCGGTTAAAAATATTATAACACAGAGTAAGCTATACTTAACCTACAATTCCAATGTTTACAGATTTTTAAATAAATAATTAACAATTAAAAAATAATGTTGAAATAATTAATTAATGGCACATTTAATTTTTAATTTCAATTTGTGTGACGTCACAGAGATTTACTTGCCCGTTGCGCTACTCTGGTGGTGAAAATATGTACATGTTATTTGATGCTGTTTTTGGGGACACATTTTATACCAAATGCCCTATGCCGTGCGTGCTCCTTCTATCTAAGCTCCGTGGTTGTTACTTTGGAAATCAACTTTAAATATATCCCCTGCAGGTATATATATATATATACCAACTTTACTTTTATTTTTTTCAAAGTACGTTTGCACCTTGAATTTGCGATTGCGCATGCGTATAACATACCTGACGTTTCCATATTTGTAATTATTAATAACTAATTAAATAATTAATTAATAAAGTTAGAAGTTATGGATTTTAAATAAACATTTTGTTAGCAATTTAGCGCACTTATTCATTTTTTTTTGCTGTTGCCAACTACGTTGCTTTACTAAGAAATAAAAAAAAAAGTTTTCATATTTTCAATTATCAATAACTAATTATATAATTAATTAAAAAAGTCAGCAATGATGGATTTTGTATTAGCAAATAGCTAGCAATTAAATGCATTTATTCATTTTTTTCAGTTCTTGAGGTTCTATGCCAACTTTTTAATGCTGATATTATTAAAGATGAAGAATTTACTTTATCGATTGAAAAGAATTGACTTGATCAGATGATGGTAAGACAGGTAACTTACCATTATCGACTGTTTTTAAATTGTAGTATGCACTATGCACTCATGAGATGCACTATGGGATAAACAAAAGAAACATGACTTAAGTTCGTACTCATTTTAACAACCAAGTATTAAAAACCCTAATAATACCTATACGAATGAATCATCCTCGTAATTTAAATTATAACATGTAAGAAGTTATAATTATATACTCGAAGTTGTCATGTGTGACACTGATCATAGTCCATCATTTTATGCGCATGTGTATTTTATTGTTATTACATATTCCGTTAAGATAACAAAACAGCAATAGAAGTAGAGGTAATACAATAAAATTATATTGTATCAATAATTCTTTGTGTATTAATATTGTAGTTATTTAAAAATGAAAATTCTGATAAGTTATAAACATAGCAATAGCAAACAGTATTGCATTTTATTAATATAAGATAAATTAAATATTGTTTTTTTAATATTCTTGCCTAGATAATTAATTATTACCAAAGATATCATAATTTCAAGTTGTCATAATGGTAGAGGAATCAGGTTGCGGTGAACTACAACAATTGGTTCAAGAAGAAGAATGCGAAGAACCACTAAGCCGTGGTGGCGAAGCTACACCTCCTTCAACTCCGGCAAGATCACAACATCCGAGTAAAAATGAAACCCATAGTTCTCATATTTCGGTATGGATAATATGTTTTTTTAGTTAACAATACAGACAAATATTAATCAATTAATAAATCTTTAGCAACAAGTATTATGGGAGAGTAATACACAGACTTCTCCTATCGTTAGTAAGGGTAGTTCGGGTCAAGCAACGAGTCAAGGTTCTATGGTTTCTGGTAGAGCCAATATTTTTTCTAATCATATTGCTAATCAGTCTCGTTTGATTTACTTAAATGAAAAAGAGAAACAAAGACCTAACCGACCAGAACCTCCAAGGCTCAATAGACAACAAAAAGGTACTAATTTATAGTATGCTATTTATCCATCTATTTTAGTTTCATTTGTATATTTATTTTTTTTATATTTTTATAATTCTGTTTCATTGTAATTATTAATTTTGTATCTCTGCACTTATTTATATATGATTTAAATTATATTTTTCTTTAAAAGAATATTTTGAAATTATTTTGATTTCTTAATTGATCACACGCATTTGGTTTTGTTTTGGTGTCATAAGTAATAATAGACATGACGCCGTGCAAACACCATTGTTTTTTATCAGAGGTACCCGACGTCAGACGCATGGAACAAGCTTTACTGCAACTTTTGGAAGATTTTCATAGCGGAAATTTAAGAGCCTTCGGTTTGTATTTACTGTCAATTTAATGTCCACAAGAAAAAGAGATTAACGAGACATAGAGATAAAATTGTTAATACATAAAATATACAGGTAAAGATTGCAGTATGGAACAAATGACAGAGATAAGAGAACAACAAGAACGTTTAGCCAGACTTCATTTTGAATTAGGTCAAAGACAAGAAGTCGGTAGCGATCAGTCTGGTTTAAGACAATCAAGTGCAAATATGAGACATTTATTACATCGTCTTCAACAACTTAGCGTTTGCATTGAAAAATTGCATAGTAAATAAATTTAATATTGGATAATTCGTGTACATTTTTTACTATTTTCATATTATATATATTTATCTTATAAAAGATCAATGTAATTATATCAGATTTTCTTCCCTGATGTATAATTGTGTTAATAATATATAAAATATCAACAATCAATTTCTCCTTGGTTATATTTTTTTTTTAAATGTGTTTAAAAACAATGATGTATCTAGAATATATATATCAAACTTCACTGTTACATCTCAAGACTAATGAAATAAAAAATTCAGATTTATTTTATTTAATACAATTGAATGATTTAAATATCAAACCATGACGAATTGTGTTGTGCATAAAAGAAATATACAACTCTACGAAGAACCAACTACTTACAAATACGATTATATACATTATCCATTGAATTTAACAAAGGTAAATTTATAATCGTGTTAAACAATTATATTTCGTAAAATAATTAACCGTATCTTTTAGAAAATTCCTGTAGTAGCAGATGATTTAAATTTATCAAAGAATACAAAATGTTCAGACTCATTAAAACGGACATTTACAGCTCATGATACTTTTCAACGCTTGAGTTATAATAAACGAATATCATTTAGTACTCTTTGGCAATCTAAAGATGCAATAAGTGTTTCTATAAAGCCAATAACTCGACACAAAATTCTTGGAGATCATTGGAATCATGAAGCGATAAGGTCAACGAAATAATTTTTGTAATATGCAAAGAGATAATATACTCGTATATAAACAAATATTTAAATAATAATACAGATCTAGGCCACGTGTTTATATGACTCCAAGTATAAGTCTCGATGATATACAGAATTCTAAGACGAGAAAATTATTGCTTGATTTTACATACATGACAACATTTAATTATGCTAGTAAAGATGTTTGGGGTGATTTTAAATCAAGACATCCATGTACTACTGAAATAAATATTGAAGAAATATCTAAAGAAGTATGGTTTATGTAATCATTACATTGTTTTATGTTAGTTAAATGTTAGAATAACTGATTGAAATATTTATTTTACAGAGTACGCAGAAACCATCATGTTCTTTATCAGCACGGTTTTCTAACGAAGCTAAAGAATGGGATAAATTGCAAGATCGTTCATTTTTGTTGGATGATATTAAAAAACTAGATTCTGTAGATAGGTAAATTTATAATAATATATCATAAATTTTTCTTTAAGATTAAAACAATTATTTTTTATCATTTCTAGTAACTCGGAAAGTAAAAACTTAGAAATAGAACAAGAAAGTGAACGATTGGAAGTGAAACAATTATTAGACAAAGATAAATTGCGTATACCTTATGATAAATTACCTTTAACTTATGGTGGTTATAGACCATGTATAGGTTTAGGTATTCCTTTAGAAAAAAAGGTATTATCGAGTGTTCACCCAGATTTATCTGTATCGCAGGCACTTCATTAGTACGTACATTTAATATATTTTATTAATGTTGTATATATTTAATCATAATTTAATATTTTATCAATTTATATTGCAAGAAGGTATTCAGAAAATCTTAAATTATAAAAAGAAATATTTCAAAAAGTTTTTCATTGCTAAACATTTACTGAAAATTATATTATTTAAATGTATGTATATAAAATGTGATGCTTATTTTTTTTTTTATATAAATAGTAGTAGCATTGGAGATAATTTATTGTGTTTACATTATCATTATATTATTGTAATTGCATCTTTAGCTTTCTTTTTTATATAGATTGTTAAAATAAATATATAAATTTCTTACCATGATTAATTTTATATAAATATATATATTAAGCTTCTCTCAAATAGATGAAATAGTAAAGGAAATTTGTTTAACTATGTAACAATCGTTATCTAGAATCATTTAATCTTACATTAAAATATTTGAAATAATGCAAGAATAATGTATATTAAAAAGTTATTCATTGCATCATAAAATAAAACATAAGGATAGTGCATGTGCGGCACGTTTTCTAACAATGCTTTCTGTATCCCTTAACAGTTGTAGAAGTCTTTGAATATCTTCTGGTCTTGGCGAACCAAAGTGTCCTAAAAGTAATGCAGATGTGGCCCTGGTATTAGAATTTTCAGACCTCGAATATCCTCGAACTACAGCATTTCTGAAAACAGTAAATAAGTAAAATGTGTCCCAAGTAACGTAATAATGCTGAATCTGAATAAAATAATTTCGGAATATACCTAAGTTCCTCAACTCTTTGTGGAAGTTCTTTTTGTAGACAAAGTATCAAATTGGAAATAAATTTTTCAAAATGAAATTCAATATTTGGTCCTACGGAAGCATATATTATATCAAACAATGGTTGACATTGCAATAAACTTGCTGTATTGCGTAAAGCTTCTTGTGCTACCTGTTGATTATAATAATAAAATATAAAAAAAAAATATATTAACACAGAAAAGTTTTAAAATAAATAATTAATAATTACTAATAGAGTACCTTAGCCACCGTGATGTTTTCATCTTCTAGTCTTATCGTAAGACAGGGTAAACAACCCAAAAGATGATCCCTTATATCATCGTCTGGTGGTACAACAATTTTTTGCCAACTAAAAGCTACAGCACTTAAGGCACTTATAGCTGCTAATCTCATTTCCCAATTCTCTTTTTCAATAAATGGTTTTAAAGCAAGTACAACTCGAGGACTTACTGGGCGCGCAAATTGAACTGACAATAATACAGAAAGACCACGTAACGATTCTAAAATCACATCATTGCCTCCATCACCGCTAGCAGGCTCTTCCAAACCATCGAGCAAAGCATCCATACAATTATCGAAATATTCATCAACCTGAGAAACAATATATTATATAAAAAATATACCACTTTGAAAAATATGATCATACAAAAATTTGATTACTTGTTTAGGCTCTAAATAAGCAATTCTTGCGAGTCCGATAGTAGCTAATTTTCGAACCAAAGGAGATGAATCAGCTTTAGCTTCATACAATGTATTTATGATTCCATCGAGCCATATAACATTATAATTAACTTTCCCTATTAATTCGGAATAAAAAGTAGCAGCTACCACTCTCTGTGCACATATTGTACTCGTCATCATTTTTCCCAAAGATTGAGCCAAAGATAACAATACGTTATTCTTCGTACATATACATTTCATTATTAAACGTACTGTTGCCACTATACTTTCCTCTGCTTGCGTTTCAGAGGAAAATGACTAGAATTAATAAATTATTAATAAACATTGCAAATTGTAAATATACACTCTTAAATATAGAAATAATTTAATTATTATTTTACTCACACTTTCGTTAAGTAAACTCGATGCTATGTTTGAATCTACTGTAGTTAATACATTAACTAATACGGAATAAGCTTCTGCATGTGGATTTATCTTACATCCTTCTCTATTTGGTACGTAACCAAATTTGGTATTAACAACGCATATAGGAGCATCAACATATAACCATCCTGCTAGATATTTCAATAATACTGATAATAGATTTGGTAATTGTTTATTGATCAGCTCTTTCGAATTTGAAGATTGTAGTAAATGTCGTAGAGCCACAATAGCTGCCAATGATGGAAAAGATGCAACATCATTTTTTACATTTTGTGTGGTTGCAATTTCCATGAATAAATGATTGTTTTTTAATCTCGTTAGAAGTAATTCCAAAGCCTAAGCAAATAAAATCAGAAATTTTACTATATGAAATGAAATTAAACACATTTTTAACTTAATATTAAAATAATTAATTAAAATGTCATTAAAACATACACGAGAGCCTAAATCTAAACTGATACCAAGCGTCTTCCAACATTCTTCACTTCCTCTATCCAGTGGTAATGGTTGACATAAAAGTCGTTCAATTACTTCCTCGGGATGATGTTCCATTAAAGACTTAATAGCAACTGCTGTACTTTTTCTATGATTAATGTCTTCCATTTGTCTCATTTGTGCAATAATATTATCTATAGAATAATTAAAAGAAAATAAATTTGTTATATCATATTGAAATTTGTAAAAATATTGATCTAAGAAAAATTAACAAACACTCACCGACCAAAGTAATATCATTTCTAGATATTTCCGATCCTTTAACTTTTAAATGTTGAGATAGAGCTATACTTGCAGCAAGACTTGCTTCTCCACGAAACAACAGAGCTTCTATTAAACCTTCTGCTAAGCTGATTATGTCACCACTATTAATTCTTTCAGATACAGCTGTTGTTAAGATCTAAATAAAAAATATATATTATTAGATTTATTATAAAAGACATCATAAAGTATAATGAACTTACCTTAATGCCATCGTAAAAAGCTTTGGGATCTTCGCCAACAATAATCGTCTTTGAATTATTTAAATCTTTGTCTAAGTTATTATCAGATGTTAAAGCACGATGACGAGCTCCAATATTTAAAGACAATGCTACACAATCTATCGCTATTGGTCTAAGCGAATGTTCTGAATCTGCACACCATGATAAAATCCTTCCCATAAGTCTCCCTGGTTCTAATTTACCACCAGGATAAGTATATTTTAAAGAATTATAGTATGATCTATAAATGGAAACTTAAATTAGTATAAAATTGAAATAATAATAATAATCTGCTAAAAAACATTACTAGTTTACCTGAGAGCCATTCTTAACACTAATAAAGTAGTTTTTCTTTCGGTGAATGATTTTGATTGCATCCATGGTAACATTATGTCAATAAGATCAGCTAATGCATCTGCAGAATCGGATACAATTTCGCTGCATGCAATCCCTAACTCGTCTATTACCTGCTGCATAAATTCTGATTGTAACAATAGAACTACCTGTGAAAAAATTATTAAATTAGATGTATGAAAATATTTGTACGTTGTGTATTGTTTACCTCTGTACTGGCACCTATAACTTTATCCAAAATTGAGCTCAGCAAAATTCCTTTTTCTTCTGAATTCAATTGAGGTGGTACACGTCTATATTTAAATTCAGGAATTTTTCGATACAATAATATAATAATAATAAAATTAGTACATCTACTATATATAATTTTGTAGAAAAAGGATACACAAGCGATACTATAGTCTTCAATACTTTTGGGTACAGCTGTAGTGGTCGATATCCTGATGATGATTGTAAGATTCCTAATAAAATTACAAGCGCACTACTTTTTGCATGTAATCCTGTTGATTTTTGCAATCTATTAGGATGAACAGCGTTGGCAACCTTTACAAAATTTACTAATGTATAATCATATGATGATACCTTTATACATCATTAAAATATCGAATTACCTGCTCTAATGCTAATAATCCAGCTTCTTTAGTAGTTAATTCTTTGCAGTCACTCAATTGTCGTATAATCCATGATAATATATTTTTCTCGAACGAAGGATATAATTTTTCTACATCTCCCCTTTGTGCAATCTCAGCATAACATCTCAACAATCCAGCTTTTGCAGCTTCCGCTGTAGCTATAGCTTTAGAATCTTTAACAAGACCTAATAATTTAACAGGAATTTTTCTCGTATCCTCAGCCATACAAGCTTCTTCCATTAATTTAATAACAACATTCAAATGTCGTTTCGAACAAATTCCAACAGCTCTTGCATATTCTTCATTCAATGTATTGGAACGTGCAAGTTCGATAAGAAGTGTTATATGTGCATTACTACTACACATTGATGCTAACAATGGTGCTATATGGGGTATACTAGCTTTTACTACTAATTCATCAGCGAGTTTTAAGCTCCATGCTTCCCCTTCTAATTTAATGCTTTCCTCTAAAAATTCGACTATTTTCTCTTCCCAATTCAGATTTCTATAATTATTGAAATAAAATCTTTAATATTATTTATTCGTTTAAGAAAACAAATAAGAAACGTACCGCTGTTCCATTAATCTGACATTAATAGGAAATTCGTCTTTTAAAAAATGTGTTATCTCATTTAATTTTTCATCCCAATATGGCATAATTTGGTGTCCTAATAAAGGTGCTGCAGCTTTTAAAAATGTTACGACGGGTACGCGATTCTGTACATCTCCCAACAATTCTAAACATCTGCTTAAAACTTTGGTACCAGGAAAATCTCGTTGATTAATCGATGAACTACCGCTGTTAACTATTTTGATTGCTAAAGGTGCTAAAGCACGCAATATAGATGCTACCTACAAAAATATCAATAATGAGATTATATAGTAATTTGTATATAATGCAAGTTTTGTAATATTTTTGCATTATTAATTATTTGTCAGTATATACCGACGAAACGCAAGCTGGATCCAGTAAAGCACGTATTAGACAAGGCCACAACCAAGATTCCGCACCGTCTACTGTTGTTGCAAGTAAATGTAATGCTTCTGCATATGCATCTGATTCATCATTTTTTGTGCCACAATGAGTTACCTAAAAAAATTGAAAATATAGTTTTTATTTTCTTCATTTAATTCTAATAATTTCAATTTATAATTATTTACCATATAACGAACAAAAGTTGCTCTTTGTGATGGTAAAAGTGGTACCGTAGGACGTGCTGCGAGTGTTACAATGGCTCCAACCATTTGCAATGCACTATTATCTCCCAAAGATTCTTGTAAACTAAGTGCGATTCGTTGTAATGTTGTATCATCCTGAAAGTATTGAAGATTTAATGTTTATACATTTTTTTTATTAAATATAATTTATTATAATGTTTTTAATACCTCAGACGGAAGTGTATTAATAAGATGTTTAAGAACTACCAAAGCTCGTGCCTTCTGAGATACTGATGTGGATTTCAATTGTTGTAAAATTCTACAATAATATACACTTAAATATTGTTTATAACTAAAAATTTCATAAACCTATTCTAAACTCAAAAGACTATTACCTATCTAAGCCTTCTTCTGGATATAATATAATCAATGATCTAAAACATTGTAAAACTTGATAATGCGTTAGAAGAACATCTCGGGATGCCTCAAATGGAACTGTACAAACTAATTCGGATAAAACTTGATGTATCTGTTCTAGAAGTGAGCGAAGAGCTTCTTTCTCGTTTTCCATAGCACAATTTAAAACCACTGCTAAGACTCTATGATATCAAATAAAGTTGATGAAATGATAATGCATTGTCGTAAATAAAACAAGTTATAAATGATAGTATACCTAACTGCTCCTAAACGAGTATTAGTTTTTTTACAAAAACTCAACAACATGGGTGTTAATTTAACAATTCTTTCACAATCTATTTCTTGCGGTAGTAATGGTATCATATGAACGATTGCTGACAACACTGCTTCCACTCCTTTATAATCCTTAGCTGTTTTTATCCAAGTAAATGTTAATATATCAAATGCGGAGCACATTTCTTCTTTAAATGTTTCCTTACTAATTTCTGGAGATGAATTTTTTTCTGTATTTAATATATAGTCGTTTATAGCTTCTGCAATCTTTCCAAGTGCTGTATACAAAATTTGTTAGTTAAAAAAATATTTTTATTACGATTTACTTGATGATTTAAACTTACTGAAACAAAATGCATTTTTTAATATCTCATCACGTGTTTGAGTTAACATCGGGATCATAATAGTTAATGTTATTTTGAAGAAAGATATCATCATAAATGGGTTACGTTCTGCTATCATTCCTAAAGTACGAACTACTGTATGGTGTGGTAATATTCCAGGTTCCAATCTATTAAAAAATATTTTATCATATATAAATAAATATTGAATATATGATAATAGTGTAATCGAAGAAACGGAAGAAGGTTACTTGGTCAACAGGATGCCTATTGCTTGCGTGCAATGTATTTGACTCAATGAAATCAATAATTCTACAGCTTCTTTTTCGGCATTGCCCAAGAGTTCATTAACAGCTAATTCTGCAACCGATGAAGCTAGATTCCTATTCAAATGCGCACCATGGCATTGGCATGTTTCAGACATCACTGTCAATAACGAAGCCATATGTTCTGATGATATCTTAACGAAGAAACAAAAATTAATTAACCCCTTGCACTATAACAATATATGAGATTTGTGATACGCTTTAAAACTCAAACATGAGAAACGAGGATCTTACTCATAGCAGATCTTACGAGTCAAACATAAAATAGTAAATCAAATATACCTTTCTATGAAGTTCCCAAAAATATACTGCAGCATGAATGACGACTTCAGGATTTTGTTCTGATATTTTTTTAATTGCATTAATTACCGATTGCTTGACATCTACCGATTTATCATCCAATGTATCTAACAATGCTCCAATTACAGCTAAACAAATAAAACATAACCTGACATATTTCACTTAAGGATGTTTTAAAAATCATTTACTTATAATTTTACAAAAATACCTGGTAACTCAGGATAACAAGAATTTTCCATTTCTTCTCTCATGATGAATTATTTTACAAATCTTGAATAAATATATATATATTACAATAAAACATAGACAATTAAAATAATAAAATGATCATATTCGCAGTAAATTCGTTTACATGATACACACACGAACGACAACTTGTATTTATTTAAAAATGTACACTTTCACATTTCACGTTTTAAATTCTATTTTTTTTAATTATTCTGATTTTCTTAATTGGAGACGAGCATATTTCTAATTCTTTCGTTTGATTAGAAGAAAACTAGCACTGTCACGTCGTTACAAACGAATAAGCAACGTAAATTCGACATCATCGGACGACATCGTGTACAGGTAATATTATCTGTTTAGTATACATATGGACAACACAATGGTATCAATGTGGTAAAAATGTGGTTGTGTTGATATTTATCACATTCATGTTATCTTATACGTAACTATAGCTTATACTAGACTTGTAATAATTTATTTCAAGAAAATAATTCACATTAGCACATAAATAAATATTTTAATTATGAAATAAGATTATTTGTTAGAACAATTTTTAATATTGTTTAAATAAAAAAAAAAAAATTCTTTTTAGTGGAAAGAATATTAAATAGTTGCAATTAATGTTTAATTTATAAAATAAGATTTAATGATTATTTCATATTTTTTATTTTTTATTTTGGATATTTTATATGTATTTATTTATCAAGTATAGGATAATTTTAATCATGAAAATATATGATATATACTATAATTTATATTTTTACTTTTTAGTTATTGATTTGTTATGTAAAATATATACAAGAACAAGTATTAAAATATGAGATGATAATAAATTATAGTACAATCTATTTAATTAAAAATGATGTATAATTAAAACAAATCTTGGTGGTATGCTAGATGTCAACAAGCTTAACAATGAATCATTGTTGCTAGATTTGTTTTATACTGTAACTGGTGGCATAATATCCATTCCTTTGCATTCTAAAGCTATTTTTACTCCCAGTGAAAAAAATGCAATGCTTTTCACCACCGACCTGCGGAAATATACGATATTACATATAATAAATAATTAATCATTAAATATTTGTGTTTAATTAATATTAGATAAAAAGGTTAGTTCTTAACACTGATTTAAAAAAGATGTTATATATATAATTGTTTATTATAAATATATTGTATTTACCATTTAAATGGATCGTAATACATTCCTTTTACGACATCCGTTACCGTATTAACTGCATTGTTCATTTTTTTAAACATCTTGCGTTGATGATTGTTTTATTTTAGTTATATGTAAGTTTATTAGTTTATTATTTATTGCAACAATGAAATAAACTCATATGGAACACGTGCAGTAATTTACACTGTTTATCGATCTGGAACTTGGAGTGTTAAATTTGATCACCAGATGGCGTTGTAATAAGAGGGATGTGGCGGCCTGCTGTCGATAAGCAGATTTCTACCTTATCCTATGCGACGACTAGCGCTGCTATCCTCACCGCTGATTCTTTGTCCAGGCTACTTGAGCGCTCGCACACTATCACGGCTAACAACGTTTCTATGGGAACGTTAATGTTTCCATAGTTACAAAGACTTTCTTCTTCCGTTATTATAAATAAAGAAAGGAATTAAGAAGTTACACGTGCCCGATTAACAACGCATTTTTGTTATCCGTTCTTGTTTTGTAATAGTTTATGAATAAATAAATGTTACATAAAAATAGTAGTGGCGATCAGTGTTTGAACCAATAGAATTCGAGTTCCTGGTTCCTTCCGCCACAGGGAAATTTAAACTTGAATGTAACAAAATTTTGGACAAATGATATTGAAGTATCAGAAATTACGTATAGTTAAAAGTAGCAGATAATTAAAAAATATACTATTTTTCTAAAGCATGCAATAATCATTTATTAAAAAATAAATAAAGTTTATATCGATAAGTAGTAGAAAACTACGTCGAGTGAAACGCTATCTAACGACAAAATGATAAACCAATTGAGATCTTAGCAGTTTAACATAGCTGAATGATTCAACGACACATGTATAATTATTGAGATTGTGTTCAATTAAATACTCTCATCATGTTTGTAATATCCGTAATATCTGACAATGAGTGTACAACGTATTTTCAATATATAAGACATAAAGAACAGTAATTATCTTATCGACATATTTATTTCATTGTGTTATTTAGTCTTAAAAACACAGTCAATTTTTCTTTTTCTATTATTGTTGTTTGAAATTGAATGTAAAGAGAAATGGGAGCCGGAAAAAGTCAATTTACTGAAGAGGAATTACAAGATTATCAGGTAACTTAGATGTATTAATTATAATAATTAATTAATATAAACAATGACAAAACATATCTTTAAGAAATACATTAATTTATTTTGTATTATATTTGATTATTTAATTTCATATCCCTTTTTTTAGGATCTAACATACTTCACAAAGAAAGAAGTGTTATAGTAAGTATAAATTATGCTTTATTAATTATCAATTAATTAATCATCAATAATTATAAAGACATTTATTTCATTTCTTGTTAGTGCACATCAAAAATTTAAAGCCCTTGCTCCAGAAAAGGTTGGGCATAATAGGAATGCGAAGCTTCCTATGTCCAAGATTTTACAATATCCAGAATTAAGAGTAAATCCCTTTGGAGATAGAATTTGCAAAGTTTTTAGTTCTAGTCAAGATGGAGATTGTACCTTTGAAGATTTCTTAGATATGATGTCTGTGTTTAGCGATGCTGCTCCAAA
This sequence comes from Polistes fuscatus, assembly GCF_010416935.1. Taxonomy (NCBI): domain Eukaryota; kingdom Metazoa; phylum Arthropoda; class Insecta; order Hymenoptera; family Vespidae; genus Polistes; species Polistes fuscatus. The sequence continues at coordinate 8,531,697 of NW_025113118.1, forward strand.
GGCTGTCAAAGCTGAGCATGCTTTTAGAATATTTGGTAATATTGTTCGATCATGTTTATTAATATTTCTATCATGATTATAAAAATGTATATATTATTATTATTCATTATAATAATTTTTTTATTTGCATATAGATTTTGATGGTGATGACATGTTGGGTATAGGAGATTTGAGGTTGGTTGTAGACAGATTGACAGCACCTCAAAGATTAAGCGAAATGGATATGCAACAACTTCTTCAATACATTCTCGATGAAGCTGATTTGGATGACGATGGTGCTCTCAGTTTCGCTGAATTTGAACATATAATAGAAAAAAGCAGTGACTTTTCCAAGTAAAAATATTATTTAGTCAATTTTATAAACTAATGATTTGAATAACAATTTAATAATATATTATTTTTATTTGCAGAACGTTTCGTATACGTTTGTGAATTATGTCATATATTATATATGACGAAAGTATAGTTAACGAAAGACTGAATATTATTAATAATGCTAGAGCTGGTATATTGGCACTAGGCCTAAATTTTGTTCGTTTCTCACGTGAACATTAGAAAGTAATGTTAGAAGTCCTAAAATGTGCCAAGTCCAAATGGTCAGGCCTAACAATAACAATAACACCAAGTAAATATTTTCCTCTTTTACTTTTTACAAGATCTTATGCATAAATGAACTTTCTATTTCTATAGTATTCCACATGATATTTCTCATTAATATATAATAATAATGATATAATCTCTTTAAGATATGCGATGACGTAAGAGACATTATTTATTCGAAAATTTGTTTAGTCTAAATATTAGTATACAATTTATACTACATGCATTTATTCATATAGTATAAACTTAGATACTCAATTTATTGCATTTCTTGTTGTATTATATTATAGTGTTTGCAATATTTTAGATCAGGGCTTCTCAAACTTTTCCACTTGGCAACTCTGGTTATAGACTATACTATCTTCTCTTTTACTATCATAAACTCACAGACCCATTACACATGTAGCGTTGCTAAACTGGTTTGGAATTAATTTTTGATCATTGTAAATCCAGGAATTTTTAAATTTAACTCAAATTTCTGTGACTTCAACATTTAATAAATGATTCCATACAGAGTCGTGAGTCATACTCTGAGAAGCCCTGTTCTAGATGTTATTACATATAATTCTCAAAGATTCTAAGATATTATTTAATTATTTAAATACGAATAAATATAAAAATTTAATTTAATATATTATATACCTTTTTTATATATATAACTTATTAACAGGTATACTTAATAAAAAAAACATTGTTTTTTTATTAAATAATATATTTACAAGAAATTTCTTTCACATATTCTTTTTGTTATAAAAAATGGTATTATTAAATGTATCCTTTCAAAATTTTCTTGCATATACTTTGGAAAAGTTTATTCATGATTGCAAATATCCTCTAGAAAAAAACAAAACCATCAGTTTAACATATGGAATTTAAATTTAAATTACAACGATTAAAAAAATAATCTTACGGTAGTTTCATGCGCATGAATATCCAACATGTAATAAATGATACAATTATACCAATGAATCCAACGCATATTAAAAGAATTCTGTTAAGTTTAGGTGTGGATGGACTGTGCGTTTGTTCGAGTACAATGAACCCTAAACCACCTAAAGTAAATAAAAAACTCGACGCTAAACCTTCCATAATATATTGACCATTTACGCGATATGGCATAAATGCCACCTGCAAAAAGAAATACATAATAATTAATAAAATTATATTTTTTTATAAGACTTGTAATTTTAACTTACAGGTCTCGTATGACCATGCTCGTCGGTTGTTGATCCTACACTAGGTGGTTCAACGATAACATCGTAAATTATACCTACAACATATATTTTTGGTAATATTATTTAGAATTAATTTTGTAAATATAGACCTCTTTTTTAATTATCACGCAACAAATTTATATTAAAAAAGAAAAATACATATTTTCAGAACTAACCTCCTGTCACCAGAAAGTATGATAACAGAACGAACGAAAAAACTATCATCGCACTAGGTTTAACAAACCATGACGGCCTTTTAAGTTTTAAATTGGGCACTTCTAAAACGAAGAAAGGTATTTTGTAAATATATTCCATATTTAAATAGAATAACAATAAAGTATAAAATTATGAAAGATATGAGGAAAGATATGAAAGTTCAGAATGACCGGTGTTGACGTGTGTGACGTATATTTATCGATATGTTCCATTATCAATGCTACCAAACGTCGAATTTGCGGATAGAAATATATCGATGTTACATCGATATATATCGTTATGTAATTAAACGAGTTTTGATAGTTTTGCCATTTTCAATATGCAACAATGTTTCTTATGCACAAATGCAAACAATGTTTAATGTCATTGTTTATTTAAAATTTCTATTTCTATATTTAAAAGTGTAATATTAAATGAGAACAAAAATATGTTTATCGAAAAATATATATCAATTTCGCGCTCGCGTTGCTAGGTGGGTAGAGTGGGGATTGGTGTGCGCATGCCCGAATGCGATCAGCTGTTTGGAACGTAGTTAGAGACCATTTTTTACACGTCGGCGTCTGTCTCGATCGAAATGCTGCTCTCTCGTAGAGTTTTCGAGCCTTGGATGATGAATGATCGCATTATAAAATACAATCTTTTGCCACGGTGAATATATTTCGAAGTTATCGAATTCCTGATGTGACACGTTCAACACCGGAAGCTTTTCTTTCGATAGCACCACGTCAGATTTTTGCAGTGGTGTAATAGTGTGGTTGTGTGTATGGTGGTGGTGGTAGTGATGATGATTGTGTATTCATAAAAAAACATGGATGTTTGGTCGGCGCACATTTTAATGCTGTCGGTATTATGAGATTTCTTTGAAAAAGAAGATGAAGTTTTGTGTGACGTTCGTATATTGGGCACTACTCTTTATATCAGTCGTGTCAAGGTAAGATTTCTGACCGGTTTATTCAAATTTTCAATATTTTATTTAACAAGTATTTATATGTATAAATATATTTGCTACTCCACATTGAAAATGTGAAGATTCATATTACATGTGCACCGAATTAATTATCACATTTTTTGTTACTGTTATAAGATTTTTATTTTTTTCAATGTCTTGATTATTCAAAGTCACATAACCTCTCTTTATTTATATTTTCATTCTTTGGTATATATTATTTTATATTATTTAAATGTTATTATAATATATTTTCATTTTCCAGTGGACTGTTGTTCCTAATTGTTGCGTCAGAAAATGCGGAAGAAACGATTGAGACAGAGGTCTCCAAGAATGATGAAAGTTTTTACGAGTTTAACAATTCTACAATTATCGATGGAAGTGAAAAATACGAGATACCGGAGATTCAGATTGCCCGAGTACAAAATGCAGTAATAGAGGATGAATTTTTTGAAGTACGTTTAACAATATACAATTGAAGGATAAATTATTTTAATCTTGGCTTATATTAGATAAATATTTATTCATAATAATTTAAAGTGCATATTCGTGGAAGTTGATTAATTTCAATTATGTAATGAATAATATTATATAATAATTTGTTATATAATTCTGAATACATTTAATTGACTTTCTTTTTTTCTTCTTTTAAGGAGAGCCCAACCAAAGTAACTTCTAGTTTTGATACCCTAAATACGTTAGATGATCACGTGGAAAATAATTTGGACGTTATAGCTGAAAGTATCATACAACAGCCTAATCTTTCTCAAGGGTGAGTCATTTATTTTCAAGAAAAATGTCACAGTTATTAAAGCAAGCTAAATTCTTACTCTTGCGTCTACGCTTATCGTTAATCGTATTATCGCCTATAAATCATTTATATTTATGTTGATAAGAATGAATTTATACGCAAAACATCAAAACAAACGGGATTTCCAAAACGGTTACGGAACCAATAGTTACGAACGAAGTACGAAAGTTACAAGAACGAACTTTTTTTTATCGAGAGTAACTGTAAAGAACAAATTTTTTCGTCTGTTATTAGCTGTGAAGAACGAATGTTTTAGTTAAATTTAAATTTCAATTGGAACTCCCAAGTGGTTTCAATAATTCAAATATGTGCTCTGATCAGATCATTAGAAAATATCTTATTGTTAGATTAGTTTCACGTTTACAGTATTATTAATACAAATATATTCTTTTCTCATTGCAACAGATTAATTGTATGATAAGTCTGCTTCGTTTAGTCTAGAACAATATTACTAATCGTGCGGTTCGTTTCTGTTTTCATATCAGGGACATTCGATACCGAGACATTTCATTATAAATATATCAAGATTCTTAATTCTTTAGTTACGTGAATCGTCTCCTGCGTCTTATCTCGTTTATACCCACGTCTTATTTCCTTTATAAATATTTTATAAGCTCATGAAAAAGAATTTCATTATACGCTCTTATACACTGTATAAAAATAAAAAGAAAGAAAAAGAAACAAAATATGATAAATAGAAAAAAAACACCAATGCAGTTTCTCTCGATAAAAATTACCTTAAGTTCTTATAGTTAGATAGATGAAAACGTATTTGTACTTCGTCCAAACGTTTGCGATTTAATACAAGCAATTTGGAAATTTAGAAGGAGGCGTTATAAATTGGAGACATAGGAACGTTTACATCTGTTAGTACAATGACTTCCAATAGACACAGCAGTACTCTTGTTTTATTCGGTTTAATGGTATTGCGTGTTGTTACGCTCGTTAACGCACGAATATGCCGTTTATTGTTAGAGTGTAAATTAGAGGCGCCCCTTTTCCTTTCTAAATATAGTTGGACATGAAATGCCAATGATTTATTCCTGTTGGTGATAGCCAATGTTACAAACATACATATAAATAATCATATACTTGCACTTTTATATGCAAAAAAAGATTTCATCGAATTATTTTATTTTTATAATATTGTAATTTTTATTTTTTTTAAATGACAAATTTTTATATATACGTTAACGTACGTACAAAAATAAACACAAATTTATGTTTATATATTTATGAAGTTTAATCGATGAAACATATTTGTTGTAGAAATTCGATAATATATAAAACATTATCGAATAATTTATAAGCGTCATTTATTCTAACATAAGAAAACGATGATTGCCAAGTTGCGTTGTAACGTTAACTGCGTCACAGGTGCCATAACATTCTCATTAATAGACGTATTATATCGAATTACTTTTAAGTGCTTATATTTCATCAATTCTATTAATAACCATCAGGTTATTTGAATGATTTAATAGAGAAGAAACGGTTTTATTATTTGTACAAGTTGTCCACGTGAAAGGCGTGGATACTTGTTTTCTTTTTTCTTTTGTAAAAAATTTGTTTTTATCGTTACATGTTAATTAATGAAATGGAAATGAATTTCGATGAATTAAATTCAGGAAAGAAACTCATCTGTCGTTGTCGTCGTCGTAGTTGGTGCAACGTTCAAACTTTGGCGCGTTTTTCGAAAAAGAGATACGCGTAACTTTGTTTTATCCCAACTTTCGAGTTTACTTCGTTACTTGACATTTACTTTAAAGCCATTCGAAAGAAAGAAAGAAGAAAAAAAAAGAAAAAAAGAAAAAAAAGGAAGAAAAAAGAAAAGAAAATTCGATTAAAAGACTAAAGTTGCTATCCTCCTTCCATTTCTCTCGAATGTGCTCCGAAATCGAATTAAAAGTTCCTAAAACGAGACTCGTCGCGTATACTACAAGGGTATATCGAATATATTTCAAAGTTGCGTGTCAGCAATGAAAAGTCGATAAAAGTGGCTTTGACATCTGTCGTTATTCAATGCCACACGCCATGGATAGGACCTTTCTCTGATATCTTTTCAAACGGATATTACAAATGCATTATTTTCGTATCTACGCTAAACAGTACACCGATTGGATATTTTTCTTTTCTTTTTTTCTTGGTCAGTTTGCAAGTACGTTAACTTGTATTTTCAAGATAATATACAAGTTTTAATTTGATTGATGTTCAAAGTTTTAATGTAAAAAGTAAAAGATACAACAATAATGGGTTAAGGTAGTAGCCCACTGTGACGCGTTTAAAAAATCGATTTTTTTTTTGTTTTTTTTTTTTACATTTTTCGCAAGAAAAACATCTTACAAATATTATCTGAAAGTTTCAGACCAAAATTTAAAATATTTTCAAAGTTATAGCCAAAAGAAGAGAGCGCGCTGTAAGTGTGTATGATAGTGTTTGAAAAACTTTGAACGCGTTTTTCTCAAAACCACGTTTTCGGAATTTCGGGGAAGCACTCATTTAAAACTATTCAACCGATTTGGCTATAAATTTAACCCGTTATTGTAGACACATATAGCTAAGTATGTAATCTTTGAAATATTAAATTTTTTAATAATAAAGTAATTTTTTTAAACAATTTATCAAAAAAAAAAGGAATTCGATTTTGAAGACCTTTTTTTTTACAAGTCTGCTATTTTTTTTGTTTTTGTTTTTAATATGCATATTGTAGGTTACTTCATTAGAATGAAGCCTACAGAACAATAATCTATTTAATTTTCAATTTCACATGACTACGGAAGGCTGTGTGCTTCCTCGAAACAACTCAACTTTTTCGCGAGGACTCAACTTAGACATAAAAAATTGTTAACAAATTAATGTAAAATTAATTAAAAAAAAATTTTTTTTTCTACACTTCAAGACACCAATAATAAAATCATGTAAAAATTTCAAAACGATCGCATTTTATTTTCATATTTAACAAAATTCATGAAAAAACGTCGAAATTTCGGCCGTCACAGTGGGCTACTACTTTAAACGATCGAGCGGATAAGATGCAAGACGCGTGACGTTGAAATCACGTGGAAATAGTTGGGAGAAGCCATTGCAAATTGTTTGGATGTAAAATCAAACTAGCTTTATAGGGTCACACTTAGGACGACAACGAAGCCCTGTTCTTGTCGCGACATATGATTTAAATGTTTTTTTTTTTTTTTTTGTTAATGCATATAGAAGTTACTGTCAAATTAAACAATTCGATTTCATTTGATTTCATTTAATCGTAGTTATTGGGGATATCGATTTGAATGTTTAAATTGACATAATCGCAATAAAAAAAAACATCTAACGAAAAGAGTATAAGTAATTGATGAAGTATTTGTAATATAGAAAAGAGGAAAAAGATTAAAAGAGGAAATCAATGAGTTTCTCGTAGTTGGTGCATTGGCTATGTTTCATTGATGCATTATTGGATATATGATGTATCATATTGTAAAAGAGACGAGTGATGCACCAATTATTAAACTAATTGTATTGTAAATTAAACAGATAACGCGCTTGTGTATGGAAAGTTTGAGAAAATTGACATTAACAACAACAAAAAAATAATCTTTAAAACATCGTTAAAAGAGATACTCTATTTATTGATCAAAACATATATCACGAATATATATTCATATTCGTACAGGGAGGGAAAAAAGATGAACAAAGTGAGGGGCTGAGAGGGAGGGTAATAATCGATATTTCACAAATGTATACTCCATCAATTTCACAGAGAGAGAAACGATAACGAATCGTGGACTTTCGATGAATTAACCGCTTTCTCAAATTCTTTACCAGAGAGTATCAAGATTTATGTTATGCATCCAGGCTAGTTCAGACGTATCTATCATGTCTTCATTTTCTGGGTCGGTCGTATCTTCAAGAAAGTATGCCTTCGAACAGAAGATGATGATGAAGAAGAAGAACAAAAAAAAATCGAACCAAGGATAATAATAGGTCTAAGGACATTAATAAAAGAGTAAAGTAAGATAGGAAAGAAATCTTCATTGATTGTATGCTACTGACCACAAATTAGGAATAACTTACTGATCTCGCATGAAAATCTAATACACCGATGATAAATTTAGAAACGATCTATCGATTTTATATTAAATATTAACAATGCATTTTCTTATTTATATAATGTTCTTGTACAGTTAAAATGTTAAAACTAATGACAATACATTATTGAAAAAACATTTCGTATCCGGCGCTTATAGGCGTTGTTCACAGTCAAAGGGTTAATGCAATGGCTCCAGATGTAGCTTTTCTTACTGGGATACTACCTTTGCCAACTTCTACGAGAAGCATGAACAAATATATTTAATTAGAAAATACTCGGAAAACTAATTACCAGAGAGAAAGAGAGAGAGAGAGAGAGAGAGAGGAAATGTCGGATTAATTAAAAGTAAAGACAGCTTTTTCGTCTTTTTTTTTTATGAAAGAACAATTTAAAGAATGACCCTGTTATTTCTATGTAAGTAAAGTGTCATCATCTGTTATGATGGCACAAAATTTGAACAAAGTAATGTATGAATAAATATGATCGAAGAATCGCGAAGGGAAAAAATTGTTGATAGGAGATGATCGAGTTATTGAAAAAAAAAAAGAAAAAAAAAAGGACGAATCGAAAAGGATTGGAGAAAGTTGGGTGGATTTGGTTGCCTTTAAAATGGAATAAAATGTGGGCGGCGGCAACGGGAACGTGGCGCTGTCAACGGCGTGGTGGGGGTTGGAGGGTTGAGGGTGGGGAATGCGAAGGGTCGTTCGAGGTGCCGCTCGAGGGAGGACGTCAGTCGACGCAACGACGTTTACCGGTTTACATCTGTATATCATTTTATTTCAATCTTTCTTTCCGTTTTTTTTTTTAATTCCGAATATGAATAAGATAAGAGTTAACAGCATCTCGATGACGCGACAAAAGTGTTCAGTATTTTCGTGAGATCAGTGTCCAACAACATTGTTACAAGTGGTGTTCGTTTTATTCACTTTTTGGGATATTTTTTTTCAGTGCAATCGGTAGTGGCGAGTTTCTTAATACGCGACAAATGGTGTGTGTTTTTTCTTTTTTTTTTTTCTTTTTTTTTTTGGGTAAATTTTCTTAATTTTTCTTTTTATATTTTCCAAATGTTACAATCGTGAAGCATCTCTCGAATGTTCGAAAAAGTACTATTATGTCATCTATCGATAAACTTGTATTGTTTAATAGATCGGTCGGATTTTAAATGTTTTTATAAATGAAAAATTGTTCTGTTTTAAAGAGAGAAAGAGAGTGTGAGAAAGGGGGGGAGAAAGAGAGAGAGAGAGAGAAAGAGAGAGAGGGAGAGAGAAAGAGAGAGAGGGAGAGAGATGATTATTATACATAATCTTTCGAATTCCTTTTTTAAAAAATCACGTTTCGAAATAAATTTAAATGAAAAATCTAGATTCTCTGCCGTCGATCATTAAAATTACTGTTATTACATTAAATTTTGAAAATAAAAATTCTTTGTCGAGGTTGAAGACTTCGCGGTATTATTATCTTTAATAACAATTTATCAACGCACTTGACTACGACCGAGTTTCGTGTTTCTTGTTTCTTGTTTCTTGTTTGGTAATTATAGATCTTACCTTCTGATACAATATATCTGTTGTTTATATATTTGCCAATGTATGTCATATTTATGTACATTTATGTATTATACATATATATATATATATATATATAGATAAACAATGTTTCAACACTCGATAAAAATTTATCGTCGATCGTCGTTATTCGAAAGTATCGGTAAATTTCTAAGATTCTAAAAAAAAAAGTCACAACGCATGACATATTTGTATTTCTAGTAGCTGTAAATTTCTCTAATCGATCGAAGAGAAAGGATAAGCTTGTTTCTAGAAAGGCACGTATTATATTTTCGAAATATATAGATGTAGTATGTATATTGCGGAAGACATGTTTCGACGTTTGGATCGATAAGAGCATAGAATTGCTCGGTTTTCAAAGTTGCAGTATCCGACAAGCAAGTATCTTGAAATTCTTCTTTTTATCTTCTCAGAGTTCTAAACTATCCAACGAGAATCAAATAGCTTACTTTATCTTACTTCATTGTAAAGTCTTTAAATTTCAAACACATCCATCAAATATCTTACATTTTTCTTTTTTAATATATTAACAAATTATAACGTCGAATTTTGTTTTTTTTTTTTCGTTTTTTATTTAGAATCAAATACTGCGATTGTATTTTCTTCAATTTCAAATAAATTCAAATACGACGTTTTATTCTTGTAATATTAAATTATTTTAATGTTAAATTTGACTATATCTTTTTGTGTATATGTGTGTTTGTGTGTTTGTAGAAATAGATCACGATCCATGTAAACATGAGCTTCATTGTGGTCACCTTTTATCGGTCTGACCATACTTCGACTCGTTTCACTGTCGCACTACTTACATACACAGATACACATATGTAAATCAAGTCGTCTCGATATTTCGTTGATCTTTTATGGTTTGTTTTTTATTATCTTTTTGAAACTAGATAACAAATACTATCGATTCGTGTTCACAAAGCTTCGTGTTATAATATTTTCAACGAGTTATATATAATTCGCTTTAGAAATATTTCCAAATATTTTATGTAAAAAATAATAGAATATTTTTCTCTCGAATATCTATCGAACAATAACTCAAATTTTGTGCAATATCGTTAAATCCTTGAAAACGTTGAATATAGAATTGAAATGCTTTTTTTCTCTCTATTTTGTGTCAAATACTCTCATAGTCAAATTCAAAGTTAATGAATTAATTAAATTCTGATACATAAAGAAAAAAAAGTTGTATAATATGTCATTTTCGTTCTTTGAAAATCCAATAATCGTAGATTCGTTTAAATTTGATTAAAAAATGTTTAATAATACTTGTTAATGAAATAAACGTCACAGGAGAAGAAAATTGATGCAATAATAGCGAAAACTGCACTTGAGATCATTTGATGGCTATATTGTTCGACATTTGGTAATATCAAATTGTTCGGATATTCTGTCCAGCTACGAATCAGGACAAGGCCGGTTGTAAGACAGAGTACCGCCCCCATCACGGAAAATGTTATTGCCTGTAAAATACAAAATAATTCTGTGCTTACATAGTTTCTTTTTTTTTTTCTCTTTAAAAAGGGAATTTTGCATCAATCGACATTGTTATTTTTTTTAATTTATTCGACTTTTTTTTTTTACATTTGCATAGGTTTTCGTTTAGAATAGATCTTTAAAATATAGTCCTTGTAAATTTTCTGAATTTAGATTGGTTGTCCTTTAAAGAAATCATTGTTATTCGAACAAATACGATTAATTACGGGTTTCCGGGTAACGGAGGACATTTCTCAATCGAATCTGAATAATTTACATTAGTAGGAGGAGGTTTTTTGTCGTTGACTAGCGTGACGATTATTTCTGTAATTTTTCTATTTTTTTTCTTTTTTACAAATGCAATACAGGTTATCTTCGAGTCAAATTAGTAAAAATAAGAATAAGAGAAAAGTATTGTTAACTTACCGTTTTCTTTGGCATACGATCACCAAGTAAATGGCACAGGATGATGATAGCATTTATCAAAATATAACCACAGAGTGATACGTAGACAATAGCAACATCGTTTATGTCTTTTTTCATATCCTTTTGAGAAATTTCATTGAAGGGGTTGACTATTAAACCCACCGATATAACGCATAAGATCTAAAAAAAAAGAAGGAAAAAAACAGAAATCCAACTGCTTGGTTAATGGAAATTTTGAAACGATAAGAAATTAAATATACGTGTGCTGGTAATTACAACATTAGACTAAGTCAACAAAATTTAATTTTATGATATAATTAATTTCAATACCTCGTGTTTCGAGCAAATAATTTGAATCCTTTGAACTCCATGGATGCATATACGCGTCCAATGAAAATTTATTGAGTTTAATATTTCGCGTGATTATTTTTAATAAATAATTCATACTCAAAAATAATAACGTTTATCCACATTAAATTATTCAATGTAAAATGATTATACTATAATAAAGTATTATAGATTTCACACCTGACGAAAAATGTATTCGTTCGGTAAAATCAAATGTTTTCCATTTGTTGACTTAGCTCGTCATTGTATTTTTAACAACGCAAAATGCATCATCCAACGTAGATCAATTGGAACGAATTGAGAGATCAAATCAACTATAGAACAACAAACACTTACAAGTTCGATGATCTTACAGAAGAACGGAGCTTCCTTCAAATATTTTTGAAGTCTCGAAGAAGTAAATGCTTTTCTACTTTCTTCCGGCATTTTCTTTCTCTCTTTCTCTCTCGAAATACTTGAGATCCCCGTAACAAAAATCCAATTCACACTTTTGAATCGTTTTCAACGAAAGAAAGAAATTAACCTTGATACTTATATCCGATATTCTTTTTCACTTTTACGACAAACCAAGCAACAAACAACGCCCAGATCGTTGATAATCGTTGTCTTTTAAAACAGAGTCGATCGTCTAGTTACGTCTAGTCGTGTAAGACTAGAGGATGGTGTACGATTTACGTTAACTAGAGTAACTCCCCACTTCCTTTCCCTTGCCCATCTAAGTGCATTTAACTCGCAATTGCAACAATTCTTGGTACTCAACCTTAGATCCGAGATATTCAAACGGTTTCTATTATTTCTCTTTCAAACGTATCCAAATTTCCCACCACACCCTCCCACCCCTAAATATGCGTATTAACGATTGAATTATTTTTATAACGAAAGTAATAAATAAAATATTATAATATTTACATAACATTTGTTTTCCATCGTGTTGCATTGTATAATCGTTGATTATTAAAGAAATTAATTTGAATTATGTTTATTATTAATAAGAGATTAAAGTTATATATGTTTTCTCAGTTTGTTTTCTCAAGGATGGACTTGCACCACTTTCCACTTACTTTAATAAACGGTCAGTTTAAAAAATATCAATTTAATTTATATGTTCTTTTTTTATTGTCTTAAAGTCAATAAAATAGAATACGAATCGTTTAGGTTATTAAGAAACTTCTTAGCATTTCGACTAGGTGAAAAACTTAGTGCAAAACCATTTGAAATTCATCTTCATTAGAATCACTCATGTAACGATGGCCCTTTTGATGGGGTACTCGAGTTAATTTTAAGTGCAAGCAAATTAGCAAAGTACCGGTTAATTTCATATCTTCAAATGTAATTTGAAATGAATCAATTATTCTCGATCTACATTTTTTTTTTCTTGAAAATTCATATTAATAACAATTGTTATTTTCTTTTTCTGGTTGTGTTAATTTTATGCAATTCAAAATAATCTAGTTAGTAAGTAGAAAAAATATTAGATATTTGATATATCGAGCAAAAGCGTATCTTTTTATCCTTGGTGAAAATAACGAATGAAGATAATCATAGATAAGAGAACATCGCAGCCCTGAAATGCGAACCTTCTTCTCTTCCTCCTCCTTCTCTTCTTCCTCCTCTTCCTCCTCTTCGTTGCAAATTATGCACCGAATCGTATAAAGGCGAGTTGACACTAGCTAGCGCGTGCTCGGCAACCAACACCTACGTTCGTCTCTCATTGTCACATTCTTAATTAATTGTGTCTCATCATCGGCTCTTCCGAGTTTTGACCTCCTCCTCCTCCTCCTCCTCCTCTTCCATCTCTTTCTTCTTCTTCTTCTTCTCTCTTCTCCTCTCTTCTTCTTCCTTCTCTTTCTCTCATTTTCTTACTAAACCCTTTCTATTCTATTCGTTTTATTTTTCTACTCTTTTACTTTGATAACTTTGATAATTCTTCTTAACGCATTTTGTAAGCAGAATCATGGTGTCATTCGGGACACCACCAACTCGAGATTGAATGTGGGCTGAATCTTTTAGAAAAAAAAATAAAAATAGAAAAAAAAGAAAAAGAATAAGTTTTACAATGTTTTACAAAATGTTGTACAAAGTTTTACAAAATTCATTTTACAATGAAATTAAACTTTTATTCCTAATTTTGAAACGTATTTTTATATTACCATTACACGTTTTTTCGTTGTTTCTTTTTTTTAAAAACAATTTTAGGAATGGCCTCGAAATAATTTTATCTTTATTTTTTGATTTAATTTTGGATTTTGAGAAAGTGCATAAGAGGAACAACGATATCGGGTCATTGAAATTTGTTTATCAATGATTCGGCTGTATATTTTTTCTTGACAAGAACTACTGTGATAACAACTAAAAATAATCTTACACGTTTATCTTATATTCTGATATTTTTACCTTTTTCTTTTTAAATATAACAGATGGTACATACAGTCGGTTTGCTTCATATATTTTTCTTGTTTTTGTTTTCTTTCTTGGATTCGTTTTGTTTTTTTTTTCTTTTTTTGAAGAATTCAATTTCGAAATAATTTATTTGAATGGTTTTCTTTTTTTTTTTTGTTTATTATCGAACCTACGAAAGAGAATAAAGAAGAACATGCACCAGGGAATAATGCACCTAATTAATAAAATTTGAGATTATATATATATATATATAACAAAAAATTGATTTCAAAAAATGTTTGTTATCGATAAATTTTATGTTTACATATTGGCTCAGTAACGAAATCAAGTTTAAAAAAGTCATCTAAAAACATAAAAGAAAAATATATCAAAATTATTTTCTATTTAAAATACGTTAATAGGTAATGTAATATTTTAACCAATATATATGTGTTAAAACAAACTGAAATATAAGAAAAATGTATTAGAGAATTAAAATAATTGTTAATTAATCGATAGAAGTGTCTGTTATTGTCTAAAAACTAGGTGTATAGGATCTATGTACCGTCCTCTTCGAAGTCTCCTGTTAGACTGAATCAGTGTCCTCTAGAAAATTACTTTTATTGAAAGTTGTTTACAAGACCTTCCGAACGTTACGCATGTTTATAATATAAACAGTATTCGTAATAAATAGAATTTATTTATACGGAAAGAGAGAGAGAGAGAGAGAGTCATATAAACAACATTGAATAAAAGAACTTTCACAGAGGACAACGGAGCCAGTTAAACGATGGATTTTGAAGAGGACGATACATCGAAAGGTAAATCTACGTTTTTTTAGATTAGATTTATATCTTATACGTTATTTATATATTAGACGTTTTAAATAGAAAAATACGATGATTTTATTTATGAAATTTTGAAAAAAATATTCTTGAAAAATAAAAATTTAGCCCATCACTTGTATCAGCGTTTTCGAACAGAGTATTTTTTCTATTGTACGAAATAAACGAGATATTTTAGGTGTTCGAGATAATCTGCTCTTTTAGAAATAATTATTTTTAAGTATTGATAATTGGAAAAAAAGAAAGAAAGAAAAAAAACAATTTCGGTATTTTTAAATGGATCTTCAGGATCGTTTTGTTTCTTCGATGAACGGATTTTAATATCACATTTTTCGTACGTATTGCAACGAAATTATCGATCGAGGAGGAATCACTGAAAATACGCTGGACATTCGCAATTAATCGAATAGGTGCATAGGTACTGGAAACATTAAAAAAAAAAAACCATTTGTTGATATTATTAAAATAAAGATCCTACTTAGTTTTCTCTATTTTCTTTAATATTTTTTTTTCTTTTTTTTTTGTTTACTTTTATTTCGACGAACTAGAAATAATTACTTTAGAAATAAATCGGTTTGATCGTAACTGGTTCTAAAATGATTTTTTTTTTAGAAAAAGAATACATACAACTCGTTATACTTGTACATAAATTGATCGTACGTTTAAATAAACGTTCGTGACAGAAGTAAAGAAGAATAAGAAAAAAAAAAAAGAAAAACTGTAAAATCGTGATTTAAGAGTTGTTGTCCTCGTTGCACATCGATGTCGAGCACTGCAAGGAAAAGCTTTTTCTAAAAAAGCTCATTTCGAGGACATCAAAGGCCAACGGCAGCAGCGACGTAGTCGTCGAGCTTTTTTCTTTTTCTTTTTCTTTCTTTCTTTTTTTTCATATTTCTACTTATGTACGTGGGATACACGGTGCAGCGTTTTTAGCCTTTCTAGGTCAAACTGAATTTTTACGTAAGCCGGGTACGACGATGACGACACGATTACAACGATTTAAACGACGTAGGCTACGTTGTTTGTCGCATATTTTTTTTTTTTTATTTTAACGACACAAATTTTTCAGTTTGACAAAATTTATAATAATCTTTTATTCGTGTTTTTTATTTTTTTTGTTTACAATTAATTAAAATTTAACCAATAAACAACGTTACAAGTGTCCTACCCATGCATTCAAAACTTGATTTCGATACGGTTAAACGTATAACAATAAAAAATGATTATTCATTACAAAAACTCATCGAATTTCTTCGTTTAGATTGACATTTTGTTTTCGTAAAATGTATAACAGGTGTATCTCGACAATGTGTATACTCTTCTTTACTTGATTTTTAATTACTATACATTCATCCCGTGTGTGAAGTATTTCAAATTAAATTTCACAGTTAATCGATTAATATTCGCGATAAAAAAAAGAAAAAAACAAATTGTTGTTTAGTCGTCGTCAAGGTATATAAAAAAGAATAATCGTTGCTTATTTTTTCTTTTTTTTAAATTGGCATTAAATTGACTCATACAATCAATGTATTTGGTACCCGGTAATTCGAAAATCAGTGGGAAGTATCCATTACGAGCGAAAGCGGAAACGCATGAAACCGCCTCTCATGCTTGACGAGTAAATTCTATGTCTTTCTCTTTCTATTTCTCTTCCTATTTCTCTTAGGTGTACATTGAAGAAAATCGTTTGGGCGATATCATTCGACCCACGGGTGTCATTCCTTCCTGCGAAAAATCCCCCATCGATGTTGCAACAATCTTTACATTCGAGAATTTAAAGACACACACACATACACGATGTGGAAGTGGTGTTTTATTCAACTCCCTATTGCGAGTTTATAGTTGATACATTTTTGAAATTCTGCATTTTACATTTTTCCTTTGCCCACCATTGATTTATAAACATCGTTCTAACGTACAATCTAGCTTTCCTCGAATAATAATGGTCTATCATAGTTTCGTGTGAAAAAATTATTGTATCCACGTTGCAACAATATCTTCGAAACGAGTTTTAAAGAAATGGAGTTGTCCTGTTCGATTGTAAAGCGAGTTTATAGTTCATAGATTTTTTTATACAATTATGCGCGTACCATTTTATCACTTTGATTTATCAGTATCGTAAGAATATAAATCAAAGCTTTCTGTGATTGTTAGTAATAGTTGTCTTTCAAAGTTTTATATGAAAAAAAAAAAATAAAACAACAATGTTACCGTAATCTTTCCAAAAACGAAACAAATTGGGGGTACTGTTCGATTATATTACAAATTTATTTAAATCGATAAATTTGTTATCTACTATCTTACTATTTCAATTTATCGGTGTATTACGAATAACAAATCATAAGTAATAGCTGTATTTCAAAGTTTTATATGAAAAAAAAAAATACAACGTTACCGTGACCTTTCCAAAATGATTTTACGAAATTACAAGTTTTTTTTTTTTAATAGATAAATTTGTTATCTATCATCTTAATACATTTCTCAGTATTCTTTAATAGTTTAATTCATAAAAATAAATTTACAAAACGATCCTTCGATTCTAGTTTAAAAATTACAAAAAAAAATGCAAAAAATAGGATTATATTGAATTTAGTTCGGATGTTCATATAATTGATAAATTTTCGGGATTATTTAGTATGTAAAAGATTAGTTCGGGCAGGGTATTGATTTATCAAGATCGTTCAAATATAAATCAAAGCTTTCTCTGAGTAATAGCAGGAGTTCTTTGAAAGGAACGCGGTTTACCGGTGATTGTTAAGTAATCGGGTACTAGAATCGATCGACTTCTCGGCTTCTCAACGATCGGTTGGAAGCCGATACTTGTATTTCGACCTAGCCGCGAGCAGAACACCACCGCCTCCTCGAAACGTTCCTAACCATAAGGAATTTCATTTTTATTTAACTACAATGGTCTACTTTACGCGTGGGTCGATCTCTCACCGCGCCCATGTGTCGCGAGAAGACCAAGTACTCCTTTTATTTTTTTTTATTTTTTGCTTCTTTTTTTTTGTCTATACAGGAAAAGGGAACGTATGCAACCGTCTACGGGCAAACAACATTTTCTCCATATATCTTTCTTATTTTTATAATATTATTTCGTCTACGTTCAATCAATAAACCAAACTTACTTAATGCAGTTTACACGATCAAATCATTTCTATTATTTTCTTCAATTTATTAGCTATTATTTTATAGAATAAGTATTTATAGTAATGTGTGAAAACGTTAACTAGTAAAAGTATATTTATTTTTACATCTGATTTTTCCCATTCGGATACGCCACGTTTTTCTAGATCGTCCAATTGAAGATGAGGGCAAACAAAATTGAACTGTACCGTATAATAACGTAAGAAATAGCAAATTTTGGATCGTTAAGAATTTGACTGGACGAGATTTTATTTATAACGCTTGATCAATGATTAATCTTTAAGTTTCGCATTTTTTTTTTTTTTTTTTTTTTTAATTTAAAACAAATGTTATTTTTACCAATTATATATTTCCACATTAAAAATAAAAATAGGAATGCAATGGTAATAATGGTGTTACATGTACAATAATATTTCCATTAAATAGAAAGTCATAAAATTAAAAAAAAAAAATTCAACAACCGTGTTTGCCATCCGCATTTCTTTATCCCCCGTCTCTTTGTTATTCCCTGGTTCTCGCTGTTAACTAGAAAGACCTGATCTTCAATCAGTCAGTTAAGAGAAAGCAGTCATCTAAGATGTTTCGTGTTCGTCAAGTGCGTGTGCAAAACGTGGACAAAAAAAGATAAAAAAAAAAAAAAAGAAAAAAAAAAGGAAATATGTAGTGCTTAATAATATAAATCTTACGAGAATACCTTCGAGCTAAATTTTCTCTTCTTCTATGTTTGCTATGACGGACACGTCAAACAATAAAATAAGTGAAATGTTCTTGGGAGTCAACAAAATTATTATTGATAACCAGTTTGACCAATTATGAATGTTCCAAGGTAAATAGGCGTATGAACATTTTTAGCCAAATAAAATACGAAGGACCTTGAATAATTTATGCTAATAAATAGAACAGTTATCGTGAAAAAGAAAAAATTCCTTTTTGGATTCAAATTCCTGACCTAGCCAATCTAGCAGTCTTAATTTTTCTTTTTCTTTTCACGAATCCTACCTACATTTCTTTTTACTCTAATTCTTCTAAAAACCCCTCAAGGGGTTCCCGTACTATTCCAGCTTTAAAAACAGATTTATATCCATGTTGTTGGACAAATCTTTCTTCAATCAAATGTATCTATTTTTGATCTTTTATAATAAAAAATAAAAAGAAAAGGAAAAGGAAAACAAAAACAAAAATGAAGCTATTAAATCATAAATCGTACAAATTTTCTACTTGGAAGTTTAAATCGATCGAACGAATGTCGCAAAATTATCGAAGATTTCTATGACACAAGATTAACCCACATTTCTATATGATAGATATTCTAGTCGTCGGTAGTAGGATAACTTTCTTATCGATGATTAGACGTTAACTCGAGATTAAAGTCACAACTCATTAATCGATCTCTTTCATATGTCTCATATTTTCTATCTCTCTCTCTCTCTCTCTCTCTCTCTGTTTAAAGGATTCGACAAAAAATGATTAGAACTAAGGTTAATAGAACTAAGTATTAGAAACTTGTAGGGTATATACGAACAACTGTGAATGCTTTCCTTACGCCGTTTTCACCGACAATTAAAATGGAGACAGGTTTACGTCCGATAAATCGCACGAGATCGAACAGAAGATATATATCCTGTATATTCTTCCGATAGGCTATCGGGATCCATAAAACGGAACGAGTATTTCTGCGTAGTCACTTAGAGTTGATTGGCTGTCTTGTTAAAATGAATAAATGCACGAAGCTCTCGGTTACTGATTTTTTTTTTTCTATTTTCCTCTTACCTTACGAGTATATGTTCTATACGTGTGTGTGTGTGTGTGTGTGTGTGTTAGCTAGCTAGCTAACTGGCGTGTGTATATGTATATACATAGAAACACATGAACGTACACCGCAGGAGAGAAAGAAAAAGAGAGAGAAGAAGAGAAGAGAAGAGAGGAAGCTTATTAGAAACGCTTCCACCGGCGATACTTTCATCCCGGATTAGATTATTCTGTTCTGTAAACTAGCGTGTCCAGGTGCTCTCTCACTAAAATCAAGTCACCGCAGATAGAGGAGGGTGGGAAGAAGGTGGGAAATGAAATAGGTGGAAAGAAACGATTCAAGTGTATACTTTCATGTTGTCTGTTCCATTTTTATTTTCTAATCTAGTAAATCAGTATATATATCTCTATATATCTCCATTATTTCTCTCTTTCTCTTTCGCATGGCAACAAAGTGATCAAGTGTCTCGGTGTGTATTATATTTCTCTTTAGTCTTTCTAAAAGAGATTTCCCCTTGTCTGTCTGTCTCTCGGTGAACAACGAGACGTTCTCGATTTTCCAAACCGATTTGACCATATTTAGAAGTAGGAGAATGTTAAGTCAAAGCTAGTTTAGGATACTCGATATAACTACGAGTTAGTCGATTTGTCACAGTTTACTTTTAAACGTTTATCTTCTTAATGTAAATGACAATTTTTGTTGTTTAATCATCTAGTCTTTCTAATCTTTGATTAGTATTTATCAAGATAGAAAAAGAGGAAAGAGAGGAAACAACAAAATGCATTCGTTCAAATTTATCTGTTAACATATTCACCGGTGTTTGTTTTTTCTTTTTTTCAATGGGACCACCTGTGGTTTACTCGTTATTATATTGTTTCGTATTTAATTTTATTAAAATCGTAATTTTATATATATGGGGCAAAACACGTCAAGTTTTCGTGACGAATCAACTGGTGTTCATTTTATTTGTTTTTAACTATATCTCTTTCTTTCTTTCTTTCTTTCTTTCTTTCTTTTATTACGTGACTCGTTAAATCCTTGAAATCTTACTATTCAGTCACTCTACCATGCCCATATTTTTCGCGATAAAACTTTAATGGCGTATTCATAGTGTCCGTGTAACAAACAAGTTAATGCACGTTTACTTGGTTTTAATACAAATTGTATCGAAGATTGTTATCTGAAAATGTTTATATCAACGTCTCCAGATGTAAATTATTATCGTATCGAGAATGGGTTTTAGAGTTTGCACCTCAGGTTCATAAATTATGCTAGTTTGCTTATATACATCGGCTATAACATCAACCGCGAGTCATATCTCGTTTGATGTTCTTCACGATGCTTGCAAACCGGATTGATTGACCATTGAAAAAGGTTCGCTAGACCGTGAAACTATCGATGTGACCTTCTTACCATTCACGGTTGCTGTCTCGTGTTTTTTCAAAAGTCGTCCTTCGCATTTAACTCGACAAATGTATCTTTAACTTCGTTTTTTCATTTTTCTTTTTTAATTTTTTATCGTATCGTTTCCTCCCAATCCATTTTCTTCCTCTTATGAAACACGATCAATATATCATAATAAAAATAAATTAATATTTCGATCTTACGTTAGCTTGTTAAACAAAATTACGATTTTTTAATCGTGATAAATTCAATTACAACCTTTCTCGATCAAAAGCAATCAATCGATAGACGACGACGATGCTTAGAAAACGCACGTTCGAGACGACGCTTCAAATATTGTATTTAACAATTAGCTGATAGTTTTAGCAAATTAAACGAATATTGTCTTCGTTAATGAAACGACAAGATGATTGTGTAACACGATCGTTTGATAGAACACGATGTCCAAGAAATTAATTCTTCAAGTTGAAATTGAAACAAATGTTCAGATAAGATGATCAAAATTTGAATGAAAGGTCCTTCGATCTAAGGAAGGACATGGCTAAGGGCATGATGAAGGATCAAGGCGAATGTCCTTTATACTGGGTCTATGATTCTGGGGGACATCTGAAATACCTTCTACGTGCTGCCGCGCTTTATTTAACAATAGTTGCAGCCTTGTGGTGCGTCCCCGCCTGCCTTTACGATCGGTGAGGACAATTATTGTCGAATGATCTTTCGATCTTTATCGGGTTTTTTCTGTTTTTTTTTATTCCTACTTTTCTTTCCTGGTTTCTGGTTCTGTTATTTGATTTAGGAAGGATCAGGTTCGATAATTGGGGGGGGGGAAATATTTTTTTGGTTTTAACACGTTGAGCGCCACGCGAATTCTTAACCCTTTCGCTACGGACACCGACTATAGTCGGCGGCCGCGGGAAGTGCTGTGTGTACGGACACCGACTATAGTCGGTGTCGCGTGAACCTACGCTTACGCTTAAATTTGTTAATATGTTAATTTCTGAATACTCAAATTATACTCATTTTTATGTTTTTCATATAAAATGATGAAACAGTTGTTACATAACTCTCAAAAAAGTATCCACACAAGAGAATTCCAAAATACCATCGAAAGACGTAAGCCACTGCAAGTAGCAGTGGCACTACTCCCGCGGAACGGAGCGCCGTAGCGAAAGGGTTAAGGAGAGAAATAACCGTGTCAATCACCGGTCACTGACGCAGCCTAAACGAAAAGTTCGGTGTCAGTCATCAGTGACTGACTCTGGCACTCAACGTGTTAATTATCATTTGTATCGAACGACGATATAATATCGAAATAGGAGAAATATAAATCGTCTATTCGCAGAATTTCGGAGACCGGGCAAGCAGTGGTTTTGACATTAGTGGACACAGCAGCGGCAGAATTGCAGAGCCTAGCTGAGCCGAAGATCGAATTAGATTCCCATTCGTCCGTGAAGAATTCGAGTACGAAAGGTGGTAGGAGATATTCCGAAAATATACACGATGCTAAATCATCATCTACGCAGATACCTAGTCCTCCGATTATTAAGGAAGAAAGTATCGAGGAAGATAACGACACGAATAATGTGTTGTTGAACGAGGACGAAGTTTTAGGATTACATGGAACTACCACCAATGGAAAAAGTCATGAAAAAACTCCTGACATCGTGGTGGTGGTCAGAGCTGAACAACAAAAGATTACAACCGATGGTGTCGATGTTACTAGAACGGAAGTTAAATCCGAGGAGGAGGAAGAAGTCGAACAGGTGTTACCGGATGAATTGGGAAAAGTCGAGGAAGAAGATTTTGGTACTGCATCCGAGTTGAACGATACCGCAGCGAGAGTTAGGTTGATAAGCGGAGGCAACAGGGACGACGTGGCATCTGCTGTTATCATCGATGGTCTCGTTGCTTCTGGGCCATCCGATTCGCACGAGGATATACCATCTTTCAGCGAATGGGCTCAGAAACGACTGGAGGAGGCAGAAAAGAAGAAGAGTGAGTATTGAATCTTTTGAACGCATCGTTTTAATTGGATTCGACGTAGATTATTAAACTGACATGTGTTTTTATAATTGATCATTTATTTAATTAGACAAAATTTGATCTTCTCTTAAATATTCGATTGTTCATTGATATTATACACTTGCAGCACATCCAAACGCCTCGGTGCAAAATCCAGGAGGACCAGGTCGAGGTATGGGCGGTATGAAGGTACGTTCGAAGAATTACGCTTCTCCTGATTGTGGTGCCAAGATCGTTGCCGTTAATCCAGAAGCTCAGCACGCTAAAAGTGTATTGGCTGCTACCAGAGACGAGTACATGTTGAATACTTGTACATCGCGGGTCTGGTTCGTGGTTGAACTATGCGAGGCTATTCAAGCTAAGAAAATCGAGTTGGCTAACTTCGAACTGTTCAGTTCATCGCCAAAGGAATTTTCCGTTTACGTGAGCGATCGTTTTCCAACCCGAGATTGGAGCCCGGTTGGTCATTTTACTGCAAAGGACGAGAGAGATATTCAAAGCTTTGCATTGCATCCTCAACTCTTTGGGCAATTCATTAAAGTGGAACTTCAATCCCACTACGGTTCTGAACATTTCTGTCCGATTTCTCTGTTTCGTGCTTACGGTACCAGCGAATTCGAGGTACTAGAAACGGAAACGGAGAATCAATTGTCAAGGGAATCGAATTCGGAGGCAGAAGACGACGAGGACAATGACGAAGAAGAGGTTCTCGATGCCGACGGTGTACCATCGAATCTTTTCGGCAGCGCTAGGGATGCCGTTCTCAGTATAGTTAAAAAAGCTGCTGAAGTTTTGGTTAAATCCAGCGACCTGATCGATAACAATATAACAAAGATACAACAGAACATCGATACTGGGACAATATTAAAAAATTCTTACAACAGTTGCACCACGCCCAGATACACTATTCTCTGTGCTAAATGTTCCGATCAAAAGTTTGCCAAAGTGTTTCAATTGGTCGGTTGTAGGGATCGACAATTGGACGATCTTTTAAAGAATAATCTGGTTAATGAAACTCTCAGAGAACATGGATTATGCGCCGATCATGGCGTTGACTTTTCTGCGATCAATCAAACGAAGAAAGAACATTTAAGTGAATCCAAAAGTAAGGCCAAAAATCTTCAAGCAACTTTTTTCTCTTCCGTCTTCAATCCCGAATACATAGTTGCGCTCTGCAACGTATTGGCAACTAAAGAACGTAAAGTTGTGATGAATACCAGCTACGAGATACACGGTAGTGAATCGGAGAACATAACGCAAAAAGATCCTATGTTGAAAATAGAATCCACTGACAAGACCAGTGATCTTCCTGTCGTACCTTCTTCATCGCAAATAATTACTTCATCGATAACATCTTCTTCGAAGGATTCCAGACAACGTCAAGAATCCTCGAGCGAAGAATTGGAGATAACGACTACGACATTGACTGGAAGCTTAAACAATGGCGAGAATTTGGCTTCTCAAATAAAACCAATGAAAACTTTAAGCAAGGAAGACTTAAGGGAAAAGGAATCGTCCTTGTCTAGTTCAGAAATTAGAAAAGAAATGGTGGAAGAAACTTTGCAAGGTGAAATGATTACAACTGCACCGCTTGTTACGAGTTCACCAACACCTACATTGAAAATTATCGAAGATTCATCGGTCTATAGAGCTACTGAAACGATTACTCAAACTGTACCCAGTGTTCCAATGTCTAATTATGCTGGCCAAGAAATCAATAGTAATCTTCCTTCGTCTATTATTGAATCCGGTGAATCTGTTATTCAGAGTAAAACTGAAAAGACTGAGAGAGGTGGTGAAAACATTGGAACGAAAAAATTGGAACAAGTTGAAATTGATGGCAAAGGAAAAGGAGAATCTGGTGAACAAGAAGGGAAATTGTCTCCTCAAGATCATATTAATTTCGACTCGTTACTTTCGGATTTGAAAGATTTGGAAAACGATGCAATTCATTTACATAATGGACCAGTTGCTGCATCTAATACGCAGCCAACTGCGAGTACGACGCCGCAACAAAAGGAGTCCGTTTTCCTCAGGTTATCCAACAGAATCAAGGTGAGTTTGTTTAATTAACCGACATAAACAACATTTTTCATTACCAAAATTTTCAATATATACATATATATACATATATATTCAGAAAACAATTGATTTTTCCTATTAATCCGCGTATTCTCTCTAAGTATCATACTATCTTCCATTTGATCCGATAAGAATTTAATTAAAATATAAATCTATACAGGTAAGCCCCTGTTCTATTTACCAAAAAAAAAAGTATAATATTTTATATTTACTCATTATAATTTTATTCAACAGACACTTGAAAGGAACATGTCTCTGAGCGGTCAATATTTAGAAGAATTGAGCCGACGTTACAAGAAACAAGTTGAAGAAATGCAACGTTCATTGGAACGTGCCATAACGGCAATGACCGAGGAGTCGAGAAAATCTGATGAACGTGATTCGAAGAGACTCGAGGAAATTGCCATGTTACGAGAAGAGATAGTAATACTTACTAATTTGATCGAAAATATTGTACACGATCAAAACAGTTGGCATGGAAGATTCTCTGCTATCGGTCAACACGCTCTTGTCATTTGCCTAGAAGTATTTTTAGTGATTATTATTCTTTCTTATTGTCGAAAAGCCAACGATTACGAGGAAGAAGACGAAGAACAGACAATATCTAAGAAAAATACTAGTGGACGTAGACAAAGTGCTGAACATTTTTCGAGTCCTTCAACTCTTAACAAAAAGATCAAAAAACGACGACCAAGCGAGATCGCATCCAATATATCAACAACTTATTGCAATCTCATGATAGAAGATCACTGCCACGAAACCAAAAAGGAACGTAAAAAGAAACGTAAAAAGGAAGCAAATGCTGCTAAGTTATTAATTGCTGATATTAAAGAGAAACGACAAACGATTAAATATAAAAGTACTTCGAGTCTGGTACCACCAATTAATACGTTCATTT
The DNA here is from genome assembly GCF_010416935.1 of Polistes fuscatus. Classification (NCBI taxonomy): domain Eukaryota; kingdom Metazoa; phylum Arthropoda; class Insecta; order Hymenoptera; family Vespidae; genus Polistes; species Polistes fuscatus. Next base: position 8,557,913 of record NW_025113118.1, read on the forward strand.
CGACGAAAAGAGCTTCGTCCAGTGATCCACCAAAAATCGAAGATATACAACAACATGGTAGTCATCAGCATAGCCAAACCAAAGACTCGCCGAAATACACGATAGATATCGCGAACAAGTTTAATGACGAAGACAAAATCATTAGTAATACTAAAGTATCGGAAACAATAATACGTGAAAGAAATGTTGAGTTTGGTCGTATGGAAGGTGGTGGTGGTGGTAGTGGTGGTGGTGGTGGTGCAGGTGCAGGTGCAGGTGCAGGTGCAGGTGCAGGTGTAGGTGTGGCAGATTATACCGAGACGCGTTTATTTTCAATTAATCCCGATAGATTATCTATCATACCGGTTTCTACCTCACAGATTACTGATTTTTCCAAAAATGGCTCTTCCAAGTACAGTGGGATATTGAAAGAAGGAAGATTGAGTTCTCCGTCGTTCATGAAGACAGCTTTAGGAGCTAGGAAAAAGAGAAGCTCGATTAACAATACTGGTCAATCTCAACAACAACAACAACAATTGAGTAGTAAAGAAAACAAGTGGGAAACTAATTCAGGTAATTCTTCGAGCGACAGATCGTCGTCTCATAAAGAATCACCTGTCACGTCTAGAACTTTTTTGGTTAATCTTGGTAACGTAAATGGTAGTGCTGCGAACGGTTTACTGGATGAAAGTGACGAGTCGAGAAGTAACAGCGTTACGCCAACTTCGTGGAAAAAAGAGAAGAAAAGTAGCGGTCTTAAGAAGATGGTGAGAAAGATTTTTTGATTGAAGTAGACTTTTTCCAAAATGTGTGCGTGTATATTATGTATGTGCGTATGTAATACCACGTAAGACTTGGTAATTGATAGAGAAAAATAATTCATTGTCGAAATTCAATATCTCGTCTCTCTTATATATATATATGTATGTATGTATAAGAAAAAAAGGAGAAGAAACATTCAAATTTTATTCTATTTTTTGTTTTATATATCTAACAGTAAAGTTAAATTATTATGGTTTGAACCACTGGGTCCTATGGACTCTATCGTCGCTGTTTATTTTTTTCTGATACGTCAATTTCTAATTATAAATATATCGATTTAAATACGAATGTTTTATGCAGCGATTATTAATTAAAGCGATTATTAGGAATATATTTTTCGTTTGTTATCAATATTTTGTCGATATATATATATACACACATTTATCGTTTCTTTCTTTTTTCTTGTTAACATTTTCAGACTTACCTAAATACCTACCGATACAATTCCAAATACTTTATTCAAAGACGGAAACGATAATGAATAATCAAATACATTAATAAATATCCGAAAATATAACACGGAAGAAATATGTTAATCGATATATACGTCGAAGCATGTTTTATGAATCTCGAAAATGTGAGTATTTTTTGGTCGCAAGATCTTGACACATTTTTTGTTTGTTTTTTCTTTTTAATGCAGTAACCAATTAGTATTGTTAAATAGAAAATAGAGAGAAGGACTATCGTTTTATATTTTACATAAATATTAGCATTTGCAAAAACCTTTTTCTTATGTTATATATATATACCAAATGTCAAAAATGTACAACACTGTTGTTTACTTGGCGAATTTTCAAATGGCACGCTAGATCGTTAGAAATATAGTTCCAATTATTATTTTGTTCATTTTGTAATTTTTGCTATATAAATCTTCGTAGATGTAATGATATACCGTTATCGCACTGATCTCTCTCTCTTTCTTTCTCTCTCTCACTCTCTCTTTCTATTTTTTTCCTTGCTTCTAAAAATTGTTAGTGTAATCAAATAAGAGAATTAAAATAGAGAGATGAGAGAAGAAACATATGAAATGAATAGAAGAATGGGATATGCATGAAAGACCCTAGTTGGGTTTAGTGTTGATTAATTAAAAGATCGAAATACTTGTCATTAAAAAAATAAAACATAATATTATAGTAAAGAAGAGTTGAAAGAAAAAAAAATGAAATGAAAGGAGAAGAGTTGAGAAGATAAGATAAAAGGAAACTGGTGATCTTTAATATAGATATTTAGATTAACACACGTAGATAGATAATTAAATAAAGAATATAATTGTTGACCAAACAAATAATAATGAACCTTTGTAAAAAGGTTATTAAAATAAATTATCGAGAGAGAGACACACATTTATACACCGAGAGACGATTGACGATTTTTATTTTAATTAAATGTTTAACGAATAATTAAAACTAAGAAGAATGTGCGAGAGATCGAAATTGATGATGATGATGATGATGATGATGATGATGATGATGATGATGATGATGATGATGATGATGATGATGGTGATGAATGTGATCAATTTAGGGATGTTGATATTATCGACAGATATTATTATAATCGTGATATCAATTTTTTCAATTATAATCAAAAACAAAAAAACGATTTTTTTCGTTCCAAACGCAGTGGGATGGGTGATCTCTATATATAATCGTATTTAATTTAAATATTTTCATTCTCGATTATTTTTTTTTTTTTTTACATTTACAGTAGAAATCAACAGCAACATTTCCATGATTTCTTCTTTCAAATATCCTTGTCGTTATTGGAACTTCTAAGTCACACGGTTGTGCGTGAAAAATCACTGATTGCTTTGCGATAGATAGGAACAAACTTTTCTCAAACTTTTTCAATTGGTGACGACCGAGAAAACATTTTCCCTGTCTATACTATTTTCTATTTCACTGTAGTAAATTTATACTGTATATAGTATTGCCAAACTAGTTTTCAATTAATTGCTTTTTGATCTTTCGAAGTCGAGAAATTCTTGAGTTCCGTTATAATATCTGTAACGTTCCAAATTTATTTTTGCCACCCCGTATATGAGGTTTTTAGGCAGATTTTTAGTAGCTCTGTCCTGCGATAAATCGTTAGAACAATAGCGTTTAATTGAATAGAATGAACAATTATATTTTGTAGTTATTTTACAATCGAATTAGCATTTTGTTGATATTTATTTGCCTTGCTTTTCGTATTTTTCGTTTTGTTTTTTTTACGAAGATACTCATCGACGTCTTCCAGCAATGATGTCAACAACAAAATAAGTCATCTACCATTATTATTAACCATTTTCGTTAAACGAAAATAATTCTTAGATGCTATCGAAAGAAGAAGAAATGTTTAAAACACATTCGTGCATGAACATTAAACAAATTTATTTGATCATCCTTTATTGTTAATAACAATCTATCGCAAAGATATATCCTCGGGACACGCATACACAAACGAAGAAACAACGTGCCAGCATTTCGTATTTGCTTAAAAAAAACACACTGAAGAGAAACACAAAACAAATATAAAATAAAATATTAATAATTACAAAATAAGATATATAAAAGATAAATAAATAAACGAGCTGTGATAAAACACTCCTTTTAAACTTGCAAAGAATGATAGTGATCGAAGAAGCGTCATTTCCAAATGGAATTTAAAATAAATTACACAGAGAGAAAGAGAGAGAGCGAGAGAGAGAGAGAAAGAGAGAGAGCGAGAGAGAGAGAGAGAGAGAGAAAGAGAGAGAGAGAAAGAAACAAACAAACAAACAAACAAACAAAGAAAAGAATGGAAGAAGGAAAGAATGTTCGGAATGACTTAAACTCTGATTGAGACGTGTCCTATTACTTAATGTGCATTTAAAGATTTAATAATAATGAATGAAACAGAAAAATAACAAAAAAAAAGAATACGTGCTATATACTCGAACGATTATCGATTATAGAATTTCATTCGAGTATATATATATAGATATAAATATAAATATAAATAAATATTCAATAGATATATAGATAAACATTTTAATACACTTGAGTCACATATTATATAAATGATACATATATGAGTTTAAACGCTTAGTGTTAAAATATAATAAAAGAAACACATACATCCATCATTAATATCTCATAATCGTATGTTCATTACAATTACTTATTAATTATTATCATAGTTCATTTTCGTTGTTACACATTTTGTTAGTTATTATCTACATATTATATATACTATATTATATATTATTTTATATATATTGTGTAGTATATATATATATGTGTATTCATTGTACGTGATAAGAATACGAGAAACTCGACTTTTAATTATTTATTTTAGTGAAAATATAAAACTATTATTTATACTTACATATACTTTATCTAGAAATTTATTTAATTGATTATCATTACAATATTAATATTAATAATAATAATAATAATAAATAATAATAGTAATAATTATATAATAATGTTCTATCGTAATGACTGTACTTAAATTGTATGAAAGAAAAACACAATAATTGTACAGAGATTGATAATCCCATAATTTTATTTACAAAATATTTATTATAAGGAAATTGAGTTGATTTAATTCGTTTATTAATTATCGTTTATCATATTACGTTATCTTTTAGAAAAATATTTTACAATTAAACGTAGACAAAAAAAAAGATTGTTATTTAAGATGTTTGATAAAAATTGTTTTGCTGGATTTTTATCAATGATGATGATACTGATATAATTAAAAAGATCCTTATTAAAAATACATTTCTATCGAATCGGATTATTATTAAAAAAAAAAGGAAGAAAGAAAGAAAAAAAAACAAAAATTTTGTCGATTTTAGTGACGTTAAATATATTATGAATATAACAATAAAGTATTCAAGTAACTCTCGAATATATAATCCTTACGCTTAAATGTATTTAAAATATCTGCTTATATTTAGAGTTACGTGTATTATATTCATTAAAAAAAACGAAGAAAATAAAGAAAAAAAAAACAAGTATAATGAAACTCGCGTTGTTAAGACTATTGAAATTTAAGAAGCGTCGAACTATGTCATTTTCGAGATTTGAGATAAATATTTTTGCCTAGTCTATAATATCTAATGCGTGATCATTATAATTTTTCTTTTATTTCTTTTTTATGTTATTCTTATGATTTTTTGTTTTTTTTTGGGGGGGGGTTTAGTATCTTAGCAGATTATTCAAATTATTCGAAGCCTAAGCGCAAATAGATATGATGATGATGATGATGATGATAATGATGGTCAAGATGATATAGAATGCTTCGAATATTTATCCAGATCATGTGTAAATATAAGAAAAGAAAAAAATGATTCTACATACGATCATTTTAAAAAGCCCGCTTTTGTGCACGTGATATTCGGAGGATTATCGAAGAACACATTTTGTTTATTATTTATTTATCCTCTGGTCATTGGAAATGATTAACAAATTAAAACACGTGTATTTTTCAAGAATTTTATTTAGAAAAAAAAAGAAAAGCAGTTATAATGTATACGATCAAAATTTGATATGCACAAAAACGAGCTTAATTAAAAACATCAATAAATAAATTTACCTTTTCAAATAAGCCTGATGTATAATGTTATGGTAAATTCAACAGCTGAAATAATAGTGCCGCAATGTTTAAATTAGTTACAATCGTAAAATAAATGAGAAAAACGTTTACTTTTAGATTTAAATCGACTGCTGCTTATTCTCACCAATTTGTGAATGTTAATTAAAAAGAAATTATTATATATATATGTTCATCGTGGAGTAAACGAAAGATTGTTGATTGTTGTAAATGAAAACAACGTAATATACTAGGTGGAAAAGTGCTGGTAAAATGGAAAGATAAAAAATATAAAATAAAATAGCTGAAACTACACATAATTCATATTACAAGAGTGAATGTTATAATAATTATCAGTCAATTATTATATACGGTTTAAAAAATATTTATATATATATGAATTAATTAATTCATTAATTATGAAATAATTATCGTATAAAAATGACAAAATAAAGAAGACTATAAAAAAGAGGACAGGAAAAAAGTAAAATATATCTACATGTATAATCTTCTTTTCCCAGTTAGTTCTACGTTTTCTCTTTTCTTTTTTTATTCTAATTATTTATTTTTAACTTTTAGAACGATGTTTATTTCTTATCGTGATATATTGTATGTGTATGTACGTGTATATAAATTCAACCATAAAGATATGCCTGTGTGTGAAGTTTCGATAATGCGAAAAAATAAAGTTGCCAAAAGAGTCGATGTGTATATCGTACGAAAAAAGAAAAAAATAACAAACATGTGTTTTTTCTTCACACTTTTTCTCATTTTTTTTACCAAAATATATAATTATAAGAATATATTATAATTATTTCGTCGAATTATTATTCATTGCGTACACAAATGGCGGATAGGATGTCGTTTTAAATTTCGCGCGCATCGTAAAAGACAACTTGTTGAATTCAATCTCTCTACACACGCACACATTTTGTGACATTTATTCTATTTAAATTAACATAAAATTCTAATTTTTTTAATTATATTGAAAACAAAACATTTTCAAAATTTAATTAATTAATGTTATATCATAAATAAATATTAACACAGTGTGTTGTGATTATAAAATAGTGTGTATATTAAAACGTGATGCAGATGTAAGGTTATGTGTGTATGTTGGTATTTAACTTTTATTATTGATAGACAGTTTTAATGCAACATGGAAGAAGATAGTAAGTATTTTCTCTGTTCTAATGATAATATCAATATCAAAAACGTATTAGTTTAATAAATATTTTCTCAATTATTAAAAATCAGGACTTATAAAAAGAAAACAACGTGTCAAACGTGATGGAAATTTGCAACAGTTGGCTGAAATTATTAAAGAACTTGGAGATTTGTATTATCAAACTGGAAAATTAGAAGATGCTTTAAAAGAATATCATCAACAATTAGAAGTTTGTCAAATTTTAAATGATGAGTTAAATACTGCGGTTGCACATAGAATGATCGGTGAAACTTATACCGGTCTTGGTAATTATGAAGACGCGCTGATACATCTCAACGAATATCTTGGTTTGTGTATTACATACAAAGAATTAAAATTAATTAGTTCTTTAATAAGATTACGACTATTAAATGTAATTTATATGTTAGAACAGAGGGTGCCAAAAAGGTGAAGAATTTGTTGGAAGAACAGCGTGCATTTGCTACGTTAGGAAGAACATATTTTTGTTTTGCTGATACGCTACCTGAAGAATCAGATAAAAAAAAAAATGTTTTAGTCGATGCTAAAAAAGCGTATACGAGGAGTATTTGTCTTTGTAATGAGTAAGAAATGTTTCATACATTTTTAATCTTTAACCCCTTGCGCTATGATTTAATGTGTCGAGCTTTTTGCCATATTCTTTGCTATTTTTTGGGCTGTAAAACGTATCACAATTCTCACATGTTACAGTATAAGGGGTTAATATATAATTTTATTCTTATACTCTATTTAATGATACCTACTGTGTATGTGAATATGTGAGTTTATGTGTATCTATTTACAGATTAGAAAATTCAAATATTAAATTAGAAGAAATGATGACAATGCGTACACGATTACTCTTGAATCTAGGCTTGGTACTTGAAGCTCAGAAAGAACCTGAACAAGCAATCGATCTTATAGAAAAGGCAGCCGCATTATGTAAAAAACATAAATTAGATGAAGACTTACATAGAATAAATATTGCTTTAGCTACTATATATGAAAATCAAGGAAAAACTGAATTAGCGTTGCAACATCTTGATGCTGCTGCAGATGTAAATAATATATCGTTAAAAGCCATAGCACGTCTTACCAAAACAGAATTATTATTAAAGAATGGAAAATGGACTGATGCACGTAAAATATTAGTCTCTTTATTTTTAACTAAGGGATTACCAGAAAATATAAACGAACAAGTTGAGAAATATTTAAGAATTGGTAAGCTTACAAATATTTGTCAAATTTAATTGTAAATGTAAGCAATCTGTTTTAATAGAAATATTATTTGCTTTTGGCTCAGTGGTAACAATATGCAGAAACGAAGAAAATTTAATTATCGAGGATGATATATCCATTAAACTAAAGTTGTATGAAACGTTAGGAGATGCCGCAGTAATTGTAAATTCTTTCGAAAAAGCAATCGATTATTATCGAGAGATGTTAAAATGTGCTGAAGATAGTGGAAGCGAAAAAATAGGTGCTGCTTTAACAAGCTTGGCGCAAACTTTGCGTGATGTTGATCGTTACGATGAAGCATTGCAATATGCTGTTAAAGAACTCGAACTATGTAATGATCCACGTGAAATTTGTAGATCCGCTCTCTTTTTAGCTGATTTACAAATAGCCAATAAATCATCCGATGATGAAATTAAAAAATCTTTCCATTTAGCATTGTCCACGGTGGAACAGTCTAAAGATAATAAACTTCAAATATCCGTTCTAAAAAACTTTTTACTTTATTTGGAGAAAACCGAAGATAAAGATACTAAGGAAATGATCCAAGAAAAATTGAATAGTTTGACGAATCATCTTATAGATGAAGAAAGCGAAAGCGAAAGTGAAGTAGAAAGTGTAAATATCGGTGGAGATATTTGTTTGGAAGACTTATCGGATGTGGAAAATGAAATAAAATCTAAAGAAAATATTGGAACAACAAAACGACACTTTAAGAGAGGTCTCGCAGTGAGGAGAAATGAGAAAGGAGAAACGCAACTTCACGTTGCATGTATTAAAGGCAATATAGCAAACGTGAAAAAATTTTTAGCAGCAGGACATCCAACTAACGTAAGAGATCACTGCGGTTGGACTCCTCTTCACGAAGCTGCTAATCATGATTATATAGAAATAGCTGAATTGTTACTTAAAAATGGAGCGAAAGTTAATGATCCAGGTGGATCGTTGTGCGGGGGTATTACGCCCCTTCACGATGCAGCATCATGCGGCAATTTAGCTATGATGAATTTGTTGATGAAATACGGTGCAAATGTTATTCTTAGAACTAAAGAAGGAGATACGGTGTTAGACTGCTTAGAAAATTGGAAAAATCGAGCAGGTGACTTATCGCAAAGCGAACTAATAGAATACGAGAATATGTATAAAAAGTTACTACCTCTGGTTCCGGTGAACATAAAAAATTCGAAAAAACAATCTCCTACAACTAAAACTGATTATAAAAAATTAATAAGTCTTGAAACAGAGAGAGAGGAAGTAGAACCTATGAAAATATCTGCTGGAGAGGATTATAAAAGAACGATAGCTAGTTTAAAACACAGAGGTAGTTTGATAAGACCGATCACAAATTTCAACGATAGGGGTAAAATATCAAATCCTCTTGTAGATACCAAAGAAGATTTAGTTGACGACTGGTTAGAAGATGACATGGACATCAGCTCCAAAAAGAAATTTCTAAATGATAGTTCCAATGCAACTAACAAGAGAAAATCAAATAGTTTCAATGTAGATGACGAGACAAATAGTATATATATAAAACGACCAAAAATTGATTCAGATGACGAGGAAGAAGAAAATGATAATATTGAATTAATAGACAGTGACAATAGCAATGCAAGTAAAGTAACTAGCCCTCCTAACTCTCCTAAACAATTTAGAAAAAAGAAAAATAAACAAATGTCTCTATTTTCTACCGGTTTTACTAAAAATTCAGTATCTCGTACTCCTTCACCTATTTGTTCTAACATTTTGGATAACACGTCTCAACAAAGTAACAATGCAATAACAACGAATTTACAGATTTCAATAAAAAATAAAGTTTTTCATTTAAGATTAATTATACTCGATCAAGATAAGAGCGAAATATTAGAAAACATTTTAGAGGATATGAAGAAAAAATTCAATGATGAAACCGGATGTATAGTGGATCTTGTTTTAAAGACAATGGATGGAGGTACAGTTTCTTCGGAAAATGTGATCCATATTATAAAAGAAAGTGAAAATATAAAATATTTGAAATGCGATATCATCAAAATAGAAATACCACCCATCGTGGAGAGGTATAAAACAATTTGCAGGACTATTCAATTAGGTAATATTACAAAATTAGTTTTATTGTTACCCAATAATAGCAAAATTCTAACAAAAAATATTTGATACTTTTAGTGCCAGAAGAGACAACGATAAAATGTCTTAAATCGTGCGACAACACTTCTGTTTTCCGTCTTAAATCGGACGAAACAAAAGAAATGGAACTCGAACCTTTGCTCAAAGCTTTGGAGTATCAGAAAAATTTACAAGTACTCTATTTATCCGGAGGAGTATTTCTCAGCAGTGGAAAAATCTTATCCAATTGCCTATTAAATTTATCGCTTTTGCAAGAATTATATTTGCAACGATGCGACATTGATTATAATTGTTTATTAAAGATGGAAAAATTACCGGTGCAACTGAGAGTATTGGATTTCAGTTATAATCCACTGGGGCCTAATTCCGAAGAAACACTTCATAAACTGATTGTACCATTAAAAAATTTACAAACGTTGAATTTACGACACTGCGAGTTAGATAATTTTAAATTTTCCATCGAAAGTAATAATCTCGTTAATTTGGATTTATCATGGAACTTTTTAAACGGAGACAGCAATTGCCATTTTTTACAAAGACAATTAGTTAATTTAAATTTGTCCAATACATTGCATCCAACTCGAAATTCATTTATCACAGATGTTGTTAAGAATTCCAAAATTTCTTTCATGACTTTAGAATCGCTTGAACTATCTTGCTGTGACATTATTGACGACGATGTTAAAACTATACTTTTGCAAGCACCAAATCTTACTAAAATAATATTTAATGGTAATTCAAAAATTTCCTCGGTATCGGTACATATGTTGTTGAATCGTAGACCCACGTTAACACATATAGATGTTAGTGGATGTAAAACTATTGCGGAACCACCTGATCCAAATATAACTATAAAGAATCCTGAAATCTGTACTTTAATTGTTAACATGATATCCGATATATGTCAGTCTTGGTTAATTTTGTGGGAAGGAAGAGGCGTTGTACATAAATTACCGCATAATCTTACTATTTTTAAGCCGGCGTAGTTAAAATATTAAGAATGGTAAATAAAGTTTCTGATAATTTCATATAAAGAATGGTAAATAAAGTGGCTTGTAAATTTAACTATGCATATGTATATTATTATTATTATTATTATTATTATTATTATTATTATTATTATTATTATTATTATTATTATTATTAAGTTATAATTAATATTTATATTTTTTACATTAAAATTGATGTTTTAAATAAAATGTAAAAAGATTGTTTTCTGTTTTATAATTTAACTCATTTACATATGAATGGTTATCTATGGTTATGCAATTTTAATGGAAATGTATAAAGCTTGTTTCCTATTTTACAATGTAACTCGTCAACATATACGTAGTTATCCTCGGTATTATTAACATAAAATTGTTCAAAACTAGATTTGATAGAAGGTAGAACTTTATTCAAGCAGTTTTCTTTATCTCCTACCCACCAAAAGATGCTTATATGGTTTGAAGGATCCTTTAAAAGAAAGATAATCATTCAAATATAATGATGTCAATATCGTAACAGCAAATCTGATATATGTAATTGACAATATTAATCCTTACCTCATAATAAGGTGGTAACTGATATTCGGCCAGCATATTATTGATAATATTAATGGTAAAATTTAACATAGTATTGGAACAATTTATTGCAAGAAATGTACGAGTTCTTTCTTCGTTGCAATATACTTTAATATCCATAAGCTCTATATAAAATCTTACTAATACCGAACATAGTTCTTTCAAGCTTTTAACAAATGATTCGATCCAGTGATATTTAAGTACCAATGTTCGAGTAAGACTAAGATGAAATTGGTCTAATAATATGTTGCTGTCTTTTGGTAACAAAGTTTCTATCGATTTTATCCAAGAAAGCATAGTATCAGTCGCTGTATCTGAAATCAATATTAAAATGTTTTAATATTATTTATATCTTGTGATACCTGCACTATGTAAACTTTCATGTTTTTATTTAATTTTTCAACATTCCATTCTACGTTCTACATTAGGGATGGCAAATAAGATTTAATCTACGTACCAAAATAATGTAACATTTATTGTGATCTTTTTCATTCAGTTTCATCGACCTTGTATTTATGATTGCATTGAATGACCTGTCCCTTGAAATGAAATTTGATTGAACATATTTTGTATATGTGCAGCGAGTATCATCAACAATTGCTCCCGTGTCAAGGTCAGCACATGTTCCACTTATTTGCCATCCCTGTTTTACATTTCAAAATTTTTCTACAAAAATGTATCAATTACAATTAATGTAAATCAACGTTGACCAATTGCCACGTTCGTGTTTAAAACTTCTAATCCTTCCATTATGTTCTGACGGGTTATCAATTTTTTCTTCATGATGAGGAACACCTTTCCACGACAGAATACTTTCAGGTACGAATAAACTATAAAGAAAAAAATATTATATCTTGTTTATTTAAGTTTTTAAATAATCCAAATTCTAACCAATAAATATCCAATTACGTTTCACCAGTTTTCCTCAATTTTTTTTCTTCTTCTTCTTCTTCTTCATCTTCGTCTGAAGAATCAGACAAATAATTGTCATTAATTGCACTCAAACTATTCGACATGTTTCTCGTATTTTATTTTCAATTAAACTGTTGTATTAAATAGAAGACAATTTGTTTGGTAAATACAAAAGCAACGTCAGCCATTTTTATTGATGAGGTATGACAAATGAATTACTATTTACAGAGATAACCTTGAAAAGTTGTAAAATATTTAAATATAAATTCTCTTTTTTATAATAATATATATTCGTTATTATAAAATCATAAGATCAACTATAATCTACGTATCAAAATAAAACTATTCTTATACATAGAAATTACAGATTACGTTTCAATCCTACAATAATAAATTTTTAAACTTTATTGAACACAGCGCAGATTTCTGTATTAGATGAAGAAAAGAAAAGAAAAAAAAATATAGAGAAATAAAATTGTCATAAGATTAGAGGTGCTTTAAAGGTATTAAAAAAATGTACGCACATTAATAGACATTTATATTTTCATTTTAATAATTAATAATTATTTTTACAAACAGGAGAAAATGATTTCTGAATGTCCTGTTATTGGCAAATAATTCACTAAAAGAGGGAAGGAACAATTTATGGATAACAATCTTTCCTAAATATTTCCAGCGAATGTGCCTTCTTCTACTTGTGCATCCCATTTTTCGGTCCATTCATTTGGGCACATCGAAGAGTAGACTCGTTTGAAGTACTGACAGGGTTCATAATCTGGGCTGTGTTTTTTGGAACATCGATGAAAGTCCAAGTAACTTTGGTAGCAGTATCTATGCATATTCATTAAGGTTATTAGTGATAAATCATTCAAATTATTAATGATATCAATTTTTATTTTTAATATGATCAAAAAAGTCATACCTTGTTTGATTTTGATTTGGGAACCTTGGATCGAATGGCGCAGTCTTCAACTGTACTTGTGACATGATGGCAGCAGTTTAGAATATTCTTTAACAAGTTACATAAGTTACTTAATTTCTATTTGAATTTCTTTTCATTTAAATATTACATGTGTCACCCTTTTCAACCCTTTGCTACATTAGCTTATGTATACAATCCCTCGCTCTAGGCCATATGTCTCTTGCCTCACCTAATCACTATCACAATTTCCTTCATTTCTTTTATTATTTTTCTTTATATGTATAGTCTCTTTCTCTCTTTCATGCATAAAGAAACCATTTAAATAATAAGCTTCCTCTACAAAAGCGTTCATATACAGTTTCAAATTACCGTATATTAGACATACATGTATATTAAATATAGATTCAATTAAAAATTAATTTCCTTTTAAAAATGTTATCTCGTACCCTTAAAAATTATACATATATTTATATTGAAATTATTCAAGTGCAAGAGTAGATTAGACTACTGTTCGGTATTGTCACTTAATGACACGATCATAAAAAAAAAAATAAAAGTAAAGTTAAAAGAAGAACTAATGTCTGTTCACAGCACATTTGTTACAGGAATAATGAGACGACAAAGAAGAAGAAAGAAAATAAATTATTTGACCAACGGTCTGGTATTATCCTCTTCCTGACAACAAACTTCACGATATTTTTTCACTTCTGCCATATAAAGCGACCATGCATCCTTAGGTTGTTCTGCGGTTGGCTCAGTCTTTGGCTTCGCGACCATTCCAGTTTTAAGAATTCTTCCACCTCGCCTTTTACCAACCATCAGAGGTGGCGGTATTACAGGTTTCTCTTCGAGAACAGAAGTCGTTGGTTGTTGTGTGGGTTGCATTTGTTCTTGCATTTTTTTAAACATTTCCATAAAACTTCCATCATTTTTAAAAGCATTCGGTTGCGGAGGAGGTTGTTGTTGTGCTACAACCGTATCAGAGTGATCTTCAAAAGCATCCGATTCATAAGACGGCGCTCTATGGTGCCTACGACTTTCTCTATCTATGCCTGTCTCTACTTCTATTTCTGCTACGACTACGCCTTCTGTCTCTTGAACGAGACCTTCCCCTCGATCTGGATCTTGATCTATCTCTTCGTGAATATTTTCGTGACCTTTCCCTGTCTCTATCTCGATCTTTGTCTCTGTCACTTGAACGAGACCGTCTGTGAGATCGGATAGGAGAAGTTCTGGACGTACTCCTCTTACGTCTTCGTCTATCCGGTGGTGATTCATTCCGGGAAGATTTACTGCCCCTGTAGTCGGTAGGCGAAGGCGAACGACGCGTTGTTCTGCTTTTGTAGTTGTCATGCGTTGGGTAACTTGAACTATACAGGGGAGGTGAAGGCGGTGTAGGTGGCGATTCTGTTTGCGACCTGGCGCTGCATTCATGCCGTTTTGAATCCATGGCGAAGAAGAGCTCAAATACCTCACTGACCAGGGTGAACGGATAGTTGGATACCTATAAGGATAGAAACTGCCTTCTATGAGTAAACAGCCTATTCTAATTCACCACGCCTTTACATGAGACTGGCTCTAAATACACATTTGCAAGAGACAAGCAGACTTTGAGCGAGAGAATATATACTATATACTTTGATATGTTAACATCTCTGTGCTTCTTATTTAACCTTTTTTTACATCTATCATGATATATTCATATATATTATATATATATATATATATATATATATATATATATATATATATACATCATATATCATGATATAATCATCTGTAATTTAATACTAATTGTAAACTTATAGAATTGATTTAATGACACTTTTTATAGATAGAGAAAATTATTATTCAGGTTTAAATTGAACCTCATCAATATAATACATTCATATGTATGAAGGAATCAGTGTTACTTTCTTCAAAGAAATTTATAAAATTTGATAATTAATAAATTAATTTAACATTAATTCTCATACGAGAATAACTCGTATCAAGTGTTATTTCCAATATTATGAAAAGAATGTTGACTCAATTTATAAGAACTTATAATATGAGTTTCAAAAATTTAAATCAATTACTTTGAAAATATGTTATAAATGTGTTTATAACAGAAATTCGGTTAGGAATGACTTCTATGATCGATATACAAAGTAATCTTTAATAAGTAGAGAGAATATTGTGAATAAATATTAATGTTTTACAGATATTATCATCCATTATCGAAGAACGTTGAAATGAAATTTGGATCGATTGGAAAGTATTCAATCGTACGGAACAGTTTTTTATATCCGCAATTGCATATATCACGAGTCATTATTTGACGATTGAAATATTAACAATTGCAGTAAACTATCCGTGAGCTTTTTTGTCTGTTCACTAATACTATCGATCGTTATAATGTTCTAAAATAACGCAAATTATCTTTAATGCAATACCTTGATCAGCCGTTCCGTCGAAAACAAAATGGCTACTAAGCGTATACGAGAAGATTCGTTACGTCATGTGTACATCGAGAAACTTTGCATCCCTGGGAATATAAGTAAGTACAATTTTCAATGCACTACTATCTCCGAACATATTCAACGAATGAGAGTATAAGGTTTGAAATAACCTATAATGGTACCAAAATGCATCAAAGAAGAATCTAACCAATCAAAGTGAGTTTAAGAAAATAATCTAATAATTTTCGACGAATGAGCGTACGATATTTGAAATTACGTAGCGAATGGTTATCGAAATATATCAAAGAAGAAGTTAACCAATCAAAGTGAGTCTAGGAAAATTCCTTAGAAATTTTCAAATCTAACCAATGAAAAACGGCTTTTCTGGTAACTAACCTTTTTATAATATTTTAATGTTTCTTATAACATAGTAGTAATAAAAAAATTGTAATCGAACGTTATTTTTATAAATTGCAAATTATTGACTTGTATATGCGCAAAATATATTTCGTTAAGATGTATTCGATTAAGCGATACGTTGCAATAAATAATAATTGTTCATTATTAGAAGATGGAATGATAGGTAAGAAGAAACTCATTGGATAATGCTCGTTAACCTATCCTTTTTGATATTTCGCGTGAACTATACTTCATTACGATTAAATATTTTATAAATGCAGGTAAAGTTACGTTAAAAAATCTCTCTCTTTCTTTCTTTTTATAATTGGATTATAATTAGCATATACAGTTTCCTGTAATAATTCCAATGATATTTAAAATAAAGTAAGACTTTAATTGTCATTTAAGAGGACTTTCGCTCACACAAACATAATTATGAATGTGTATGAATAAGTAACCTCTTTTCTCCATGACTTAGAATTTAAACAAGATAGAAACTTTAAGGAACGTATAATGAGTATTACGTTTTAATTCACGCAATATTTTGATTAATCCAATTAATTTATTTGTACTTTCAACAACAATTACATACGTAAGTTAACAGTACGATATTTTTCATTCATCGTTGTAGATGATTTTTAATGTTTAAAAATTGTTTAAAATCATTTCATTATTCTTTCTTTTTCTTTCCATTTAGATTTTATTACAAAGATGATAAAATAGTCTTTAGAAACTTGTAAACCTTTTCTTGCGAGCGTCGTGCAATCTCGTAGGAAACAGCAAAGAGATTACCCACCGTGAGAATGTAAAGGTACCATTCGGTACCACTCTCTGCTCTGACGACGTCAGCAAACAAGCACTCGTCTCTTTTTAAAGCGAACCAAGAGACACGAAATAAAAAACAATGCGTGCTTTGAACATTCCCGGTGAATCTGATTCCCTTTTTCCTTTTTTCGCACGTACGTACGTAAGTAAATGCATATATGTGCGATACTTTCAATTAGATATATCGCGAAAAAATGGAGGATAAGAATGGAGAACAAAAATGGAGAACAAAAAAGAAGAAGAAGAAGAAGAAGAAAAAATAACAAACACAACAACAACAAAATGGAATAAATTATTATTTCTAAACTATTGATGACAATTACCAATCTATCCATCCAGAATGTTACTATGACGTATAATATTTCTACACGAGGCCGCATAACGGAATTTGGATCCTTGACATTTTTGAATGAAGCGCTTCTACGGTCGATCCTAGTCATTGAATATTTTTCTATTACTTTATATTCCAAACAATTTACTTGTACTTTATATATTCAATATTTCAATTAATTTACAGATATATCACACGTACGAGATTCCAATGATTTGTAATATCAAAAATATATTAAAAAAAAAAAAATAGACGAGGAGAGATCTACGGATTTTCATTTTCACGATTAAATTTTTTACGTAAGGATTTTATCATCATCTGTGTACATTGCTTATTGTGTACGATTTGGAAATCGTATATAATACCTTGCACTTTTCGAGACCTAAATATACGCGGAATCTCGAGGCTTGCATCGATCATTCAGAGATTTAGTAAATATACGTGTGTAATTCCTCTTCCCCCTCCATGGGTTGCCCTCTTATAGATGTACTCTCTTCTGGTGTAAGAGGAGGACTCCGAGATTGGTTCTCCATGGAGATCGGAAGAATAAAAGGAAAGAGAAAGATAGATAGATAGATTAAGAATTAGAAAAAGACAGAATGAAAGAATGAAAGAAAGACAGAAAGAAAGAAAGAAAGAAAGAGAGAGAGAGAGAGCTGTGCGGGCGCAGCATCGTATCGTTTATGTGTGTATGCTCGAGTCATGACCTTGCGGCATTTGGTACCTGGCCGTGCCAGGCGGCCGTTCATACACACATACACACACACACACACACACACACGTACATGGACGCATACAATCCCACACCCAATTCAAATGGCGAACGATGGAAGGAACACGAGCGCGCAACTTGCCGGGTTCTCCGCTTGCACATGAGCAAAATAACAAAGTACCATCTCTTTCTCGTTCTCCCTCCAACGATCCGCGCGCGCACCTTCGCTAGCGCACACGTTCTTGCCCTCTCCTTTTTATATTTTTTTATTTTTTTTTTTTTTATTCATTTCATTTCGTGTCGCTGCACACACACACACACACACACATGCCACGCGACTAGTAAAGACACAGGTGCGCGCACTCGCGCGCATATGTCACACTTCTTGTTCCTTTTTGTTTTTGTTTTGTAAGAAATCTATGCATCCTTTTTCGTTTCTGCATAATTTTATCGATCGATTTTAATAATCCAACTAATTAATACGCTATGTATTTATAAATATTTCGATCGATTATAATTAAAATAGGCAAACGCGCAGGAATTGGCCAATCGGGATCCATTAATTTTCA
Source organism: Polistes fuscatus (assembly GCF_010416935.1). Lineage (NCBI taxonomy): Eukaryota > Metazoa > Arthropoda > Insecta > Hymenoptera > Vespidae > Polistes > Polistes fuscatus. The sequence goes on from NW_025113118.1 coordinate 8,576,493, forward strand.
TCAGTTTGCCATTTGGATCCATCATTTGATCTTTGCAATGGTTTTTTCTTCTTCTTCTTCTCCTTGATCCTTCTTCTTTCATTCTTCTGTGTTTGAATTTATTCTTTCGTTTCTTATCGGGTATATGCATCTCTCTCTTTCTGTGTGTGTGTGTGTATATATATAGGAACCTAGCGCGCTAGAACATATCTATTAGATCCAGCGAAATGCCAGAGGACTCCACGACCTTTCCTATTGTCTCTTGCGATGTCGCGGTACCGTGAAGGCGCCGACGAGAGAAATGCAAGCGAAGCCACCGTGGCATCCGGATTTCTCTCTCTTTTTCGTCCTTTCATTCCTTACCCCCATACACAGAGACACACATACATTCATACATAGATAGATATTGTCTGATATGAGGCTTCCTCGGGTAGCGTTTAACTCGTCATCTGTCACACGGTATAGAAGCCACGAAACGATTCAAAGGATGTTACGGTCTTACGTCGACGGAACTAATTTTCACGAGAAACCTTTCTCCTTTCTCCCCGTTTTTTTTTCTTGCTCTCTTTCTCTCTCTCTCTCTCTCTCTCTCTCTCTCTCCCTCTCATATATTTTTTTCTATTCCTGTGTGCGTTACAAACATTTTCTAATTTCCTTATTAACTATTTCAACTTATATCTGTTTTAGGTATTCATTTGTGCTCACACACTTGGTTCGGATACGCAAGAAAAAAAATACAACTTTTCAGATACGCAAAATGCGCAAAATAACAATATGTAATTTAGACTGAAGATACACAAAACTTACACAATCCAGACGTAACTCCATGTGCGAGATGACAAAGAGAAGAAATGCAACTCGGATATAACCCAGATATCGAAGTTGAGGCTATTATTCGGGTAACGAAACGAATGCGTTTCCTTTTTTTGCGAAAGGCTTAGAAAAACTGGAACAGATTTTTTCCGAGAATAAGAGGATTGAAAAAGGAACGAAAAATAATTTATGTAGGAATGCTTTGGATCTAGGAAAAGAAAAAAAAACATTTCATTGAATTCGGTTTTATTAAAGCGTCACGTGTGTAGTATATCTATATCAAAGAGTGTCATTTCCGAGGCACTTTAAATCCCGTGAATACGCTTTTCCGCACGTACCACGTAGATTTGGAAAATTCCGTCCGACGTAACTCTCCGAGAAGCCTTCTTCTTCTTCTTCTTGTTCCTTCTTTTTCTTCCCGCCTCCGTCACTTTTTCAATTTGTCCTTCCCGTCATTAGAAGCGTCGTCGTGTCGTCGTGTCGTGTTGGTGGTGGTGAGGTATATGTATGTTGTGCTGTGTGTGTGTGTATGTGCATGCATGTGATGGTTAAATGCAAAAGGCTTTCATCAGAGATATCGCGTATTCTCTTTATTAGATTATGTAAAGAAAATCTTTCAATGTTCAGAAATTTAATGGACCAATTACGTACGAAATATTATCTTTTTACCGATTATGATTAATTACGTTTGATTAGTCTTTTTTTTTTTACTTCTTCTTCTTCTTCTTCTTCAACAAATACAACAATTATATCGCGAGTACATTATCTTTTTGAGTAAACATTAAAGAATCGTGTCATTTATGATTGAAATATGAATTTTGGTTGTAACGCATAGTACCAAAATGATGGAACAACATGAGCATAATAAACAATATGGGCGTTTTTATTTAAAGTTGGCAAGTGGATAAGAAGAACGTGATATGAATTTATGAAAAGTTAACGTGTAGGTCGTTCATCGATTGTCTGGTCTTATCTTTCATTTCAAAGCCATTACAATAGCGTTATTCGAACGATTAGAGATCGCATACAGAAATATAACAACACGAATGGCATTGTTAATAAAGCCAATATCAATTTGCATTTTAATATTCGTTAAATGTGATCATCGTTCTCGGTGTTTAATTCGATTTAATATTGAAAATAGCACGGATAATAGTAAAGCAAATAAAACAAATCATCGATTATATTTTTTCTTTATACTTTTAATCGAAATTATTCTTGTCAAAAAAAAAAAGAAAGAAAGATCTGGAGTATAGAAAAGAAACGTATAAATTTCCAACTCGTTTGAAAAGATGGTCGAGTAAGAAGAAGAAGAAGAAGAAGAAGAAGAAGAAGAAGAAGAAGAAGAAGAAGAAGAAGAAGAAGAAGAAGCAGGTATATAAATAGGAACAGGTACCCTACACCTGTGAACCGTAGGGAAAGCCTACCTTAATTCAACCTATTTTATTACCATACTTTTTCTCACTGTATTTTTCAGTGTCCATATTAGTAACGCTTGTAATGAAGAAGAAGAAGAAGAAGAAGAAGAAGAAGAAGAAGAAGAGAAAGAATGAAAAAACAAAAAAAAACGCAGATGTATGCAAAGTTCTCACTATAGTCGATTTGCAGGTTACAAGATAATTAGGGAAGAGAAAAGGTGCTGATGACATTTGTGTAACAGGGAAGAGATAACGTTTGGAATGTGGTTGTTGCAAATGGTAAATAAAATAATTGACAATAATTAACAAATTTCATCTCATCGATTTCTCACATTTTGATCATTTTAATTGTTTGCAGATAAAAAAGAGAGAGAGAGAGATAAAATGAAAATAATTCGAATATATGCCGATAAACGGAAGGAAGAAAATACGAGAGAAAGAGAAAGAGAGAGGGAGAGAGAGAAGACAAAAAAGAAAAAAAAATGTTTAACAGGTAGTAGTGTATAGGATGGAAAGCGGAGAAGCATAGATGAGTTCTGATAGGTGTAGGTAGCGCGCGCGCGCGCACGTGTATGTGCATATATGTATAGTAGAGGAATCGGCGAAGATATCCGATCGGCGCGTCGATCGTCGACCGATCATCATCGAGGGTGCGGAGCCGCTTTGGCTTTGGAGCGTTATGATTGGTCGACGGTACTTGCTAGGTTCGGGGCCAACCTGCCGCTACGCGGTGTCACCATGTAGTTTGCCGGCGAGAGCGAGCAGTCAGTCGCTTCTTGTCCGCGACCGGGTTAACTTCGTACGTACGAGCCATGAATTGAGGGCTCGGACGATCAACAAAATTTCTCTCTCTTTTTCTATTTTTTCTCTCGTGCCCGTCGGGTTCTTTCGCGTCTCTCTCCTCTCTCCTTTTTTTTTTCCTTCACACTTTTTCTCCCTTTTTTCCCTCCTCGCCACTCCCCCCCCCCGTCAAGTCCTATCCTTGTCGAGAAGAGCGGTCAACGACGTAGCCAATAGCAGCAGTAGCAGCAGCAGCAGCAGCAGGTAGACACCCGCCGGTCGGTAGGGTAGCACCAGCCAGCAGTGCAATAGAGACAGTTGTTAGTAGTAGCCGTAGTACTTTTGAATCGTAAATATATATATATATATATATATACCGAGTATAGTGCGCGTTCTTCGTCGTACATTTTCGGGAAAGCTCGTAAGCGAAGGAAAGAAGAAAACAAAATATATATATATACATATATACGCTCGCGCGCGGGGTGAAATAGAAAATTTTCGTTTACACTTTTTTTTTCTTAGAGTCGCGTGAAAATTATCACCGATATTTTATCCCCCCCTCTCTCACTCCTTCGTTCGTTCGTTTCGTTTCGTTTTGTTTCGTTTCGTTTCATCCCTCGATCAGGGAAAGGAAAAGTGGGTGCTCGGGGGTCTGTGTGTTCGCGGAGTGCGGTGAGGGAAAACGAGGACGACACGGAGGTGTGCGATGGCGGTGGCTGCGCCGGAGCCACGGCGGCCGCGCACCGTCTTTTCTGGTGGTGAACGTGCTGCTTCCGGATGTGCTACTACGGACTATCACCCTCAAAGAACTTTACGGCTCAATCGGACCAATACCACCATCCTATTTTTTCACGCTTTCGTTCTACTACTGAGCTTTTTATTCGTTGCTAACGTCCAAGCCATCAGACTCGGTAAGTCTTTTCTTTTTTTTTTTTATTCTTTTAATCGGTCAACGACACCTTACAAGGCTAACTCTTACATAGTTTTCAATTTTCCCGCACTTTTATCTTCTTATCCGTGAGACCCAGTTACAACCGTTATACGATTGGTCGGTTTTTTTCTTTTACTTTTTCTATCCTTTTTCTGTTTGAACTAACAGTTTTGTCTATTTAGAATTTCAAATGGAAAGAGATGCAAATGGTTTACAAGAAGTTTCCTTTTTTTTTGCTTCTTGACCAAGGGATGAAAAAGATATTCGAAATGTTGGAATCTTTTAAATTTATTACCTCCACGATATTCATTTCTTTGAGATAGGTCATTCGTTTCCTTTTTTTTTTTTGAAAGAATCATCCCTTCTAATCTTTTCTATTTGACTCTACGCCTTTTTCTTTTTTTTATTCGTGTTATATATAACATACATGCATATGCATAAATTGTTAAATAATCGTCTAACGATCGTGGTCGAGATTTTGTTTTCGAGAAGAAACACTTTTTCTTTGCTTCTTTTCTTTTTTTCTTTTCTTTTTTTGTTAAACTTTAATTGACATAAAAATATTTGTGTATATCGTTCAACAGGCGACCACGCACATGTTTCGATCAAATGTTTTCATTCGTTCGATAAACACTCGTTATTTTATCACTCACTGACTTGTTTTTTATTCCTTTTTCTCTTTTACCTTTTTCTTTTTTCTTTCTTTCTTCTTCTTCTTCTTCTTCTTTTTAATATATTTCTCGCATACGATTCGCGCAAAAAATACTCAAGTTCATCGATAATGCATGCTAGTACGATCACGTATAACAGCATTTGCTATTTTCAGCTTGCTGGTATCATTAGAACGATAATACTTCTCGATAAAAAGAGACTTTGAATGAATCGAAAAGAAACACAAGATATGCAATTACTTCTTCTAATTCTTTTTATCATTATTATTATTATTATTATTATTATTATTTGTACGAAGTATATTTATCATTTGTAAAAGAAAAAGGAAAGAAAAACGACACGGAGCGTTTGTAAATTCTCATTTAAATTGCATCGATTTCTCTCTCTCTCTCTTTCTCTCTTTCTCTTTCTCTTTGTATCTTTTTTTTTAAATTTATTTTCTACGAACAATGATCTACGAGTTGAATATTCAATGAAAAATTGACAGAGATAGCGGTGTAAACCAGCAAAATAATTTTCAATTGCGATTCACGTTGAAACACACACAACACACACACACACACACACACGCGCGCGTACGCAGTACGCGTGGCACGTGGCTTCTTCTCGTAAGTGAGAGAGAAAGACAACAAATATAAAACAAAGAGAAAGAAAGAGAGAAATTGAGAAACTATTCTTTTTGGATAGACAAGAAAGATCATAATCGGGGTTATACGAACGTCGCTGAGTTTCTTCATCGACGACGACGACGACAACGACAACGACGACTAAGACAGGACTACGTGAAACCGGTTTTCACGAGAATTCTTTCCATCGTCGTCTTTTAGACGCGTATCAAACGTTAACTTCATAATATGGACGGTCCAAGTTTTTGCTAATTTTCAACGAAGAATAACAAAATGTATTTATTTTGTAATGGGTGGAAGATCGTTTAAATTGTTCGAAAAGTTCATTGAATTCTTTCAAATACCGATCAACGATCGATGATCGTAGAAAAAGTTTAAAAAAAAAGAAGAAACAAAATAATAATAATAATAATAAACCACAAGGTGATTACATCTCGATTCGTATTTGAAAGAAAATTTTGATGAAAAAGAAAAATCGTATAGTTTAACAATAAAAAAAAATTCATTGATTTTTTTATTTTGACAGGGATATAACACGAGGGGTGTTAATTAAGGATGAAACAAATTTGTCTCTTAATAATTAAACACGTTAAAGGGAAATATATCGAATATGTTGCGTTATTTTGAAAAAAGAAAAAGAAAAAAAATAAATAAAATGAGCAAAATATGTTAGTAGGAGGAAAATTCGGTGCATTTGACGACGTGTGTTTACACGGTGTGTTGTGCCTCCTTCTAAACTTAAACCGGTTTCTTTCCTACCTTTCCATGGGTATTGTAAAAGATCCGAAAAAAGTAAACGGCCGAGCCATTATACCGAGATGGATATGACGACGATGATGGTGTTCCTCCTGCTGCTGTTGGTAGAACCATAGAGTGGGGATTGTTGCTTGCTTGCTTGGATGGATGGATGGATGGATGAAAAGGTTGGTGGAATGGGATGATGCTTCGGGAGGAGGAAGAGGAGGAGGAGACTAGTCCTTTGGACCTGCCTCGTCGAGCCGATAAAAAGGAAGGTGTAACAGTGTTGACCTTGGTTCCGTTGCTTGTCCTCCTCTCTTTCTCTTTCTCTTTTATTCCTTTACTACGTTTTTTATCGATGAAGTCAAAATTCTATTTTTTTTTTTTTTTTTTTAAATGTCGAATGGTGTTCGACACACGACATATACAATATTATTAATTGCAAATATTTATTTGATAAAAAAGACCACGTACTTCCGTTTTGGTTGATAATTTTAATTATAAAAAATGTAATTCGTAATCGTTCGATTTGTTTTATGGTATGCACGTGTCACAAGCACTCTTTTTTTTTGTTAGAAATAAACAACTCACTCTTGCAAGCTCGTTTGTATGAGGAAGTATGAATAAACATTGTAATTACGTTGAATTTTTTATGTTATATGACTGTTATTTGCCGACTGAAAAGATACAACGCAAGAATGAGTGCATGTTATTCATTGTGTATTATAAGAATATGTGTAGAACCGCGCGCGCGCGCGCGCGCGTGTGCGTGTGTGTGTGTGTGTTACGTATGAGTGTATGTGGTAATAAAAACACAAAATGAAGAACGATAAGAAAGATAAATAAGAATAAGAAGAAGAAGATGAAGAATTTTATTTTATTACGTATTATTATTCAATGTGACAAATTAATTTACACACATTTTTGTTCTGCTTCGTTTCATTTCGTTTTCATCGTTTCCGTGACACGTAACTCAATTCCTTGGAATGAATACCTACAATAATTTTTTTTTTATCTTTTTTCTTTTTTGAAGAAGAATTTTCCAATTATCTTTACCACTTCTTGTTTTTTATTAACATATCTTTTTTTTTTTAATATGATTTTAGATATTTCATTGATAATTAATTGGTTTAGATAATATAGTATGTATATAGGAAAAAAAGAAAAAAAAATATCATGAAAATTGTTTAACGCGTGCTAATCGTAACGAAACGATTGTACCGGAACCGATCTTCCTTCTTTCCCTTCTTGTTATTCTTCTTTTGCCTTTGCATACATAGAATTCACTCACGCTCAAAGATAAAAGTGCTCGTTCTCATTCGGCCGTGACTTCGAACGTGCTACGTTCTTAAGTCATCCAATCACCGGGCGCCATATCCTGTCTTTCGATCAGCTCCTTAAACGGTTCTTTACTTTTTTTTATTTTATTTTATTTTATTTTATTTTGTTCCATCGAAAATGTTACAATTATTTATATCCTGGACAAAAATATCTAACGATCGAATTTTTTATTTTATTTCATTTTTGTTTTTTTTTTTAAACGTTTAATATTTCAATCTGTTATTCATATTTTTTGTTGAGTTTTTTTTTTTATAAAGTCGCCATTACGTGAGTTTTTATAAATTCATTTACATAAAAAACAAATTACGCGCACGGTATTTGGAACAATTTATTATTATTTGTTTTTTTCTTTATATTAATATTTGACGTTTTTAAATTTTATTATAAATGTTAAATGTCGTAATTACGAAAACTTTATACACCAATATATATAAATAATTTATGTATCATATTTTTATATTATAACTTTTTTAACGAAGCATTTTTGAGTTTGCACATACACACAGAATTTTTCTCTTATTTTTACTTATAAAATATGCAGGCATCGTTATGCGGGATACCACCCTGTATATACAATAATGGTGCAATGCACGATTGCACCGGCAAAGAAAATATTCTATATGTATAACATGTAGTCAACTTTAAAAAATTCATCTTCTTTCTTGAAAATTTTGTCAATTTACATTTAACATTTCTAACACTGAAACAATTATAACTTAATCTTCAGCATTTTTCATAAAATCGAAAAATATCGTAAATATTTCAACTTACGAATTGTAACATATTGAAGATGAATTAGGGAGCAAGTGAAGGAAGAGGAAGAAGGGGTGAAGGAAGTAATCCTGATAGGATTAATGAAACTGGAGGTAAATGTGGAACTTTGCCAACATTTGAATATTCGTCGAAAAATGTTGAAATATTTCAAATAATTAAGCCAGTCCGATGTACATTTTATTTCGATTAACAAAGTTCACGTTTATTAATAATCGTGTGTTCCTGTGTTTCTTTCAAATATTTTGTTTTCTATTTACTAACGAAAAAGAAATCGAGGGGGAAAAATATGAACGAATAAAATTCCAACATTTAATTATCTCGATGTGATCCATTGAAATTTCATTTGTTCGTTTAATTTGTCCAGCAGATCACATTATTGGTTCATCGATAGTCCTACATTTTTTTAAATAAATTAATATTAATATTTAATTTTCTAGTGTCAAGTAGAAAGATTTGTTTTTCTTTTTTTATTTTCTGATTTATTCGTTAAAACGTGAACATTTAGTCGAGGAAAGCATACAGGGGTTTAATCCTCTTCCAGTTCTGGATGTAATCATGTTATCCATCTTACTCTGATGATTGCCAGGAAAGCCAAGGGAACTCGAAACCCCAGAAATGTTCTGTTTCCAATATCCTGACTAAGGTGGATTAGCTGATTCAAAACGAACTTCTAGTTTTATCTCATATTAGTGTATCCATGTGTATATCCATCCAACCATTTAGGAGGATCCAAACGTTATACTCAGTTTCTGCTTGGCAAAACGTAAATCTTACATTCGAGATAAGTTTACGTAAATCATAATAATCACGAAAGAGCACGTTCTGTTTTCTTCTTGTCGCACAAATATATATTATCTGTAAAAATAATTATGATAACGAAGAGAGAGAGAGAGAGAGAGAGAGAGAGAGAGAGAGTAATTTAACAAAATTGGAACTTATTTATTTTTGTGATGATTTATTTAAAAAAAATAATTATCATATAAGAGATAAAATTTATAACTTTTAACTTTTTTTTTCAACTTATAATTGTGTTATTGGCAAGGTGCGGAGTGTATGGTGGGGACAGTTGAATCGATTGCAGCGATCGCGGTGGTCAAATTTTCGTTAAATCATGCTTGATTTAAATGTAAACAATTAGATAATATAATTAAAAATGGTCCATAATAGTTGCTGTGTAGTTGAATGTAAGAATACTGGCAGAAATAGTAACTGCAAATTTTATACATTTCCAAGTGCTAGTTGGAAGTTAGAACAAAGGAGAAAATGGATTAATGCAGTTAAGAGAATAAAGTAAGTAGTGTATAACCTAACTTAATAATATGTTTACTCCAATTCACGTGTATGAATGAAAATAATTTTGTAATATTAATAAATTTGTGAGTATAATTTTGTGATTATTAGTTTTTCATGAAAATAAATTTATCAAATATTTGATAATTTTAAGAATTTTCTTTAATAAATAAATTATGGCAAAAAAAAAAATATAAAATAAATCGACTCGTAAAAATGTTAAAAAAAAATTAAAAATGCAATTCTTAAAAAATAATTTTTTGGAACTAAAAAAAAAAAAAATGTTACATTAGTAAAAACAACTATTCATTAATTTAAAATAAACTATTATTTTTAAAAATCTGTTTATTTAATTTTTTTTTATATATATTTATTTTTTTTATTTTTATTATGATAGTTGCAATGTTATTCCAACTGTCATTTGTATTGGTTACACCAGATAACCTCATTCCTCAGTAATAAACATTACTACTTACTGACACTTTTTATACTTACTTTCTTTGCTTTCAAATTATTTATTCACTAATTTATATTGCATTTCACTTTTACAATGCTGACCAGGTTAATATATATTTATTTACTAAAAATAAAAAATTTTTATTAATAATATTACACCTCTCCCACGGCTTTCGAGCATGATTTAATGCGGCCATCAGATGTCATTGTCATCGCGCACCTTGCCAATAATTGTTTATGAATATATATATGTATAGGGTTGCTTGGAAGTATGAACTGATTAAGTAAATGGGTTTATATTCAACAACAGAGGGGTAACGTGTTAAACATAAACTTATTTTTTAATTTAACATAACTTTTCTATATTCGAGCAAAAAATATATTATTATGAATTTTGTCCGACTGTTCAATTATGCGTATACGCGTATAAATAATTTAACTAATGACTTTTGCATTGATTATTATTATTATTATTATTATTATTATTATTAGTGGGTCAAATTTATATTAAATCGTGTTTACTCGAGTAAGAAGAAAAAAGAAAAAAAGGAAAAAAAATAAAAAAATCAGAGATCCATATCGGCAAAGATTCATGTTAAATGATAGACACTTAAGTTGGAGAGTGTTGAGACGGTAAAAAGGAAGTGGGACGAATCAGTGGGTCAATGAAACAACCTTCGTATATACATATGTATGTGTGTATATTTATTTATACGTGTACAACGAAGAGGAACGATTCGTTCACGGCACGAACGAACGGACTTTTGCAAGCTCTGATTCCTTTTGCGAGAAAGTTTTCGCAAGCACGCGATTCTTCTTTTACTTCTTTTGCTTCTTTTATTTCTTTTACTTTACCAGCATAAATTGGACTTGCTTTGTTAACGATCAAGAATCTTTCGAAAGGTATGAAAGTTGCTGACTCTGTAAATACCATCTTTGTAGGAGAAAGAAAAAAAAAGGAGAAAAAGAAATATATTCATTATTTAAAAGTAGATATGAATGCAAATTGAAAAATATACTTTATCGTATCGTCAGTAACACACAAAGTACAAGGGGAAAAAAAAAGGAAAAAGAAAAAAGTAAAAGGGAAAGAGAGAAAGAGAGAGAGAGAGAGAGAGAGGAGAGAGAGAGAGAGAGAGAAAGAAGAAATTATAAGAAGACCGATAAAGTTTTATAAATAGATTCGTGTATAACTTATAAAACTTCAAAGATCTTCGATTACCATTGGATATGGATGTCATTTGACGATCATGGGACTTTACGAGTTTCCTTTGGTGCCGCTATTTCATTTTTGTATTCATCGTGCGTCGTTTCCTATCGGTTTAAAAAAATAAAAAACATGGCAGGAATTTTATGGCTACGATTTGAGAGAGAAAGAGAGAGAGAGAGAAAGAGAGTTCGATTAAAATATGACTCTAACTTCTTTTTCTTTTTTTTTTTACTTCTATATATATTTATATTATTAAATTTTATTCAGTAATTAAAAAATTATCGTCTCTCATATTTTATTACTTTCCATGAAATCCCTTTTTCTTCTTATATTTATTCAAACACAATTTTATACAAATCTATGTCAATATTAACGTAACAATATGCAAAACTATGATAGTTAAACCATATTTCAATCATTGATTTAATATCTTTTTAATATTTCATTCTTATCACAATAAAAATCTTCTTTTGTTTTACATTTAAACAAATATAGAGTTACCTTCGTCGTTTTCGTGTCTTATGATAATTCGAAAGATTTCACTAAGCCATCACCATATCTGTATTATAATCCTGATTCACCTTATTTAGTAAGAACAATCAAATTTCTCTCATTCTTATAAAGTCGAACGAATGTTCTTAACTTCTCTTGGTGACCGAGTTTATAAAAAAGGTAAAAGGTGTAGTAGAAGGGAGAGGGGGAGGGGGAGGGAAAGGGGAAATTATTTAAAATATAAACGAGATACGAGAATAGAATAATTGAAATTTAACATGGTATCGAATTATCCTATCGAAGAAACAAAAAAAAATTAAATGAGAATAAATAACCGTATCGAGATAATTATAAACAAAATGAGAAAGCACCAAAAGAGTTTCAAAAATAATAGACAATTTTTATTCGATAATATAAATAATTTCGAATGCGAGAGAAAAAAGAAAAGGAAATATTTTAATTTTTCCAATTTTCTTGAGTGGCAGTTAATCGAGTGTTATTTAATTTACCGATACAATCAAGAATGAAATTGATCTATATTTTAATATTATATTTCGAATAAATTAATTTCTTCCTGCTTATATATATATATTAATAACTTATAATAACTAAATAATTAAAACTTATATTTATATATATGCCTATAATTATGAAAGTGGTCTAACAATAAGTCAAAATTTAAAAAAAATGAGTTTATCAGTTATATTTACACCACATTATTTTAAATTAAATTAATTCAATATAATTTTCACGATATATCGTCAAAAATGAAATACGTTAGATAGCGTTTCTTATTTCAATATTACATAGAATTCATTTAATGTTCAAATGTAATTATTTAAATAACTCGAAACAAAAGATACGTGACTTAGAGACCACTTTCATAATTACGAGCACATTTAAAAAAAGAAATAAAAATAAAGAAAGCAAGAGAGAACAAGTTGTCTCTCATCTCTTGATAAATATAACAGAAACAAACAAACAAAACAAAAAGAAAGAGAAAGAAAGAAAGAAAAGATAAGTAAAAATAGAAACGAATAAGGGAATAATAATGATTTAATGAGATTATTAGAAGCTGGGTAGGAGATGTAAGAAGAACGATGATCCTGATTAAATTCACGGACGAGGAGAGTAGAACGTGAGAGACGACGGTAAAGATGCAATGGTGTGGGTAACGGAGGGTTAATATGTAGGGGTATAATAATCTGTTGGAGAGTAAAGTAGTATTAGTATTAGTAGTAGTAGTATTAGTGTCTGTTAGTAGTGGCAGTGGTGGCAATGCTTCGTCGAGAGTCGATTTTACTCGGCAGGTAAAGAGTCAGTAGGCGGAGCGAGGTTCATTCACCTCGGCCTAGCGGCCGACCGGATAGCGGGACCCTGACTGCTTCTCCATTGGGCCTGTCCGATCAGTACCTCCCTCTATAATACCTACATAATATATATATACAGTATATATATACATAATATATATAGTTGTATATTAATCTAGAAATATATTTATTATATATTTTGAAATATATTATATTATATGTGCTTGCATCTAAAGTTTTATTGTGTATCAGTTTTATAGGTTTTTTTTCTTATTTTATCATTTCTAGTAGTATCTACACAATATATGTATATATATATACATAACATATATACAGTTGTATATTCATTACATATTTTGAAATATATTATATTATATGCTTGCATCGAATAATTCATCTAAAGTTTTATTGTGTATCAGTTTTATAGGTTTTTTTTTCTTATTTTATCATTTCTAGTAGTACCTATCATTTAACCATCATACCTATCATATCATTTCTAGTAGTATCTATACACTATATATATATGCATAACATATATACAGTTGTATATTAATACATATTTTGAAATATATTATATTATATGCTTGCATCGAATAATTCATCTGAAGTTTTATTGTGTATTAGCTCTATGGGTTTTTTTTATTTTAATTTTGTATATACATATATATATATATATATAATTTCTGTAGTAAAATTTATATTAATCTATATATGATATTATTTATAAATGTGTAAGTATTATATATTAAACATATATTTTATTAAATGTTATAATATTATTTAAATGAGGGTAGAAAGTTTGTAAAGTGATATATGAAGTTATATCGATTTCTTGGTTTTTTTATTTAATTTTATAATTTGTTAATAATATTAGTATAATGTAATTATTATACGTATACGCCTATATTACTTTAATATTTTATATTATATATGTATATATATGAATGTAGAGTAGGTCAAATGTTCTAGTAATTCGCATTTAGTTTTACAATTTCTACCCAAAAATTATATTAAATTACAACAATCTTAAATATAAAATTAGCCTAAATTATATCAGATTCTTAAAATCACTTAAAAGAACAAATCACAAAGTTCACTTATTGTTAGGTATTTTTGGATCACCCAGTATGCAGGTGAAAATTGGTCTTGGCATGACTCATTCTTAATCTTTTCTGTTCTCCCCCTTTTTTTTCTTCTTACAGGAACTGTGTACCACAATAATATCTCATTTTTTTGTCTCCCCACTTCCTCTTTCTCTTTCTCCCTTTTAAATCGTCTAGCCAGGAAATCTGGGATTTAGAATCAACTTACACATTACTTACACGTTGTTATAGTTCTATTCGATGAGTCGTTTCTATCCTACCGTGTCGAACAAGTTCTATTCTCAGAGTTGTAACGCACAGGATTACGTCTACCAGCGAAAACGTGTTGTAATAAGTAATCGAGCGATCGTTGAACCATATGGAAAATTATTTCAACCAGATGAAAGGAGTCTGTGTGTTATTTCTCTCTCTCTCTCTCTCTTTTTCCTTCTTTCTTTTTATTCCCTGTCTTTTTGAATTGTAAAGTAGAACTTTATCGTCCTGACAAATGGAACGAACGTAAGCTATGGTGTTTTCAAGCGAGCATCGATCAAAAGAATATACAGGAAAAGTCGTCGTCAAACTTGCTGTGAAAATCAATGCAAATTGATTTACGTCATATTTCGAAAGCTCTTTCTCTCTTTTATTTTCTCTTTTTTATTTCATAGCGTATAGTATATATAGGTATTCTCTCTCATTTACATATGTTCTTACATTTTTAATTCTCTTTTCCTAAATTATCACACAAACTGTAGTTTATCTATTTAAAAAAAAGATTTTTAGACAATTTTATCTAATCTATTTAATCTTATAATCTGTCCGAATAATTAAAATTTTTCATTTGTACATTCGATTCGGTCTGATATTTCAATTACAGGAATATCTTTTTTTTTTTCTTTTTGGGTGTGTGTATCCTGTGTGATTTTATATTTAATTTAATTACTTTATTTATTTTTCTTTTTTTTTTTGTTTTTAAATTCGAACGAGGTAAAAATATTCAATCGAATATTTCGATGCGCGATTTCCGATTTCTAATAATCGTTTTCTTTTCGATTCGAATGAAATTCCGTTGGATATTTTGTTGGAAGGGGAAGGGAAAGGGTAGGAAAACTTTCGTCTTAATTATTTACAACGTTAGAAAATATCGTGTTGGTATTATATCGAACGTGAAAGAAATGTTTCAATGGAACATCGAGTTCGAACGCTTTCTCGGGGATAGAGAGAAATACCAAGTTCTAGTATTTACTACGAAGTCGCACGATTTCCCATGACGAGAGAGACCGATCAAAGGTGAAACTTGTAGTTCGTAAACTACAAAACCGCTTAGTACGGTCTTTTCCATAAGTTTTCCTCAAATACTAACCAATTTTACCGTACTCTCCAATTTATCGACTATATAATTTCAATATAATTAAAACTTGATGTTTACAAAGAATAAACCGATAGGTTGTTGAATTTTATATTTCATTTCCATTCGATTTGTTTTCAATCTAAAGTGTATTTCCAATAAATTCACGTTTATTTCATAAATAAATTTAAATTCATCCTTCTGTAATATTCCGAAGTGTACTTTCCATTCAAGATAAGGAGGTTTTTTTTTAATTAATATTAGTAACTCGATATATCGTTATATTTTATTTAAAAATAAAAATTTAAATCGTTAATATTTTATTTAAAAAAGAAAAAAGAACTTTTTTCATTGGATAATACTATTGTGAGAAATGGGAAACCTATTCCTCTCTTGTCAGAATTGGTTTTTACGCTTTTACATTTTCTTTCGTGTGTTCCCATATATTAGTAAGAGAAGAAAACACCGTATGAAAGAAATAGAGTAAAGCGAGCTCCCAACGTCAGCCATAAAAGTTGTTAATTAAAATTGCTATTAAAGTGTCGCACGTAGTAGAGACTAGCAGCTAGTTTAGATGCTTAAGTTCGAGCTTCAAAGACATAAACGCGTGAAAGTAATTCCACACGTCGTACATTTCCTTCTTCTCATTCTCTCTTACCATTGTTCAATCTTTTTCTCTTTCTTTTTTTTATTCCTTTTAGTCACGGATTTCCTCTCTTAAATTACAATATTTCCTTTTGTCTCTCTTCATTCTGATATTTGAAAAATGCAATTTAATGAGTTATAGTAAACTAGGATAATCGAACTAATTCTAGGATATAATATCGATTTTCGATTGGCTTTCTGTTCTTCTCTACTTCGAGTGAAAGTATATTAAATCTCTCTCGTGAACTTATTTTATTCATCCAGAGAGATAATCAAACTATATAATTGTTAGATAGAATCAAAATTAAATAAAAAATTTCTTGATATCGTTTAAATAACGTTTATAAAATGAAAATATTCATTCTGATGAATTTTTTCTTTTTGTAAGATTATTAATGACAATAGAATTCAATATATGTTCAAATAATTATGACACGATCATTTGAAATGTTACATTTGTTTAAGATAACAAAATAAAAATTTTAATATAAAATCGTAACGATCATTTTAATTTGTTGTTTTATCTTTAATACATTATCGTAATTATTTGGACGTATTTAGTTATAAATACAAGTTTATATGTAAAAGTTAGTTGGAATAGTGAAGGTACTATACTAAAACTAGCTAGCATGGTTAGAGGATTCTAACTGTAAACGAGCCGAGCACGCGTTCCTGAAAGCAACGCGTGCGCATTTTAGCGGTTCATGGATTACATGTAAATGCACCTGTCTCTCTATTGGCTAACGTGTTCGAGGTGCCCTGAAAGAAGAAGATGCGTGGACTATCACATATCGCGTGTTTCCTCAGAAACTTCTCGTTACCATGCGTTCAACTTGGTTATTATTATCATCAATAGACAATTTCTATGTTATTTCAATAATCATTGATATGCAATATTTTTGTACAATGTTTTCATTTGAGAACGTATTCAACGTACGCGTTATACGATCATTTCATATCTGAACAATAAAATTATAAAGGGTTGTCCCGAATACCATCAGCTCGTAATAATCATTGTGAAACATATTGAATCGTGTACAAAGTTTCCCCCTCCTTTCACCCCCTCATATTATATTCGAATAGAAAAGCGAAACCATTGCTAAGTAAAGTGCAATTTTCAATGATCAATGCTATATAATCTTTTACAATATATTTATTTGAAAATGATATTATATTATAATTATTGTTACTCGTGTCAAATTTAAAGTGTGTCAAAGGTTCGTTGATCGTTTTGTATTAAACAATAGTTCTGAATGTTAATTATATAATTTTTTCTTTTTCTATTCTAATCGATTTTTATAATCGCACGAGATAATAATTCCAGAAACTGGAAAGGGGACGATTTTAACGATTCGATTATAAAAGAAATATTTTTAAATAAAGAAACGATATATAGAATAAATACAATTTTAAGAGGATTCAAATTAAATAGGATAAAATAGGATTCTTTCTTTCCGTTATCGCAAGGGCATTGACTTCGAACGAATAATTCTAATCGATTCAACGTTAAGAATATATATAAAAAGAGAATAACGCATACATAGACTGACTTTGGATATTTATTGCTATATTTTTTCTCTTTTTTCTCTTATGTCTGTGTCTGTGTCTATGTCTGTGTTGTAAGTGTCAGTCGTACGAATTTGGTGTACCAATTCGAAGAGCAGTAAGTGAGACCAGCTTCGAGTGTCACCGACCTCTGCTTTATTTCCGTACCACTTGCTAATGCCAATTCGATTACCACTTGTCAATTATTCCAGACCGGAGAGAAGGTTTTAACGAACTCACCGATATATGTCTCTTTTGTGCTGTTCATTTATGAGATTTGTTAGAAGTATCCTGTGACTATTGTCCTATCTAATATCATATATTTTAGTTACTTTTATTTTCTTTTTCTATTACTATTACTACAAATGTTGATACGTACGAGCAACCCAACAAACAACTGATATAAAGTTAAAAACAAAAAAGTTACATTATTACTGACGATAGAAAATGATAAATAAATATATAAACATAATTTAGTGACTACAATTGATAATTACAAATAATAATACATTATCTTTATCATTAACTAACTGTAAAGATAAAGAACAAAGTATTAACAAATAATGATAGAAAATGATAAATAAATATATAAACATAATTTAGTGACTAAAATAGATAATTACAAATAATAATACATTATCTTTATCATTAACTAACTGTAAAGATAAAGAACAAAGTATTAACAAATAATGATAGAAAATGATAAATAAATATATAAACATAATTTAGTGACTACAATTGATAATTACAAATAATAGTACATTATCGTTATCATTATTTAACAGTAAAGATAAAGAACAAAGTATTAACAAATAATTATTAATAAGTAATTTGTTTGAATCCATTATTGATAATAAGCAAATAATATAACAATCTAATAGGAATAAGAATGAGTATAAAGATAAAGAGAAATATATTAGCATTGTTGTTTAGCCAGGATTGGTATTGCCATAGTTGTCTGGCCTACATAACCATAGGAGTCTTTCGACCAATGAGGACTTATTGTACAAGCTTGTTCTCTGTGATTCCACCTATTACGGGATGCGTTTAAGAACGAGACCCCGAGTTCTAGCTGTGCTATGTTGTAGTAATGTACTTTGTGATCTGGTATAGTAATCAACCATGGTGTTCTATAGCAGAATACTATGTTACTACGTTACATAGACGTTAGTTTCGTTTAGAAACGATATCCCGGTCTTTTATTGATGCTGCCAATCAGGTAATCGTGAGGCATGCACGCGCTTGCTTGCTACGCTTCATCAAAGCTCCTTTTTCCGTGGCCCAGTTTTGCGGTTAATCGGCCTGAGAGGAGGACTCCTTCTTCTTCTTCTTATTCTTCTTCTTCTTATTCTTTTTATTCTTCTTCTTGTGTTCTCTTTCTCCTTCTTCTTCTTTTTTTTATTTCATCGTCAACATTTCCTTCTTAAGGTGCGTTCGTTCGATCGAATCGAAACCAAATCTTCTCGCGAACGTTCCAGATTAAAGAACCGGATTTTTAACGTGTTATTATTTATAAATGCATTTAACACATCCTAATTTTTATTCTTTGTGTGTGTTTGAGATAATTTTTTATTTATTTTTATATTAATATCTCACTTTTATGCATATAAAGTCATTTTATTGAGCTTCCAAAAAAATTGCACTATCTGAAATTAACACAATAAACGAATGAACTTTTGGTTCACCCTAATAATACGAAAAACTTTTGATTAAAAATTATAATTTATAGAAGTATCATATAATTGAATATTATTTTTTACGGTTACAAACTTTGATTGATAATATTATACTTAAGATTGTATTTAGAATTGTACGATGAATCTTTCCATGGGTCTCCGTTGTCACTTCAGGGCTTTGCAAAGTGAATAAAATTTAAGTAAGAAACTCGGTTCATTTTTAATTATACATATACATTGAAAAGTTTTCTAAAATTTTATTCATTTTCTCAGTATCTTATTTATTATTAGTAAAATGTAAAAACGAATTTGATTATATTAATTATTCAACCATAAATCGAACTTACAATAGATGGTAACATCCTATTTTTATATGAAAATGATCTTTCCACTTTAATTAGATTGAAATTTGTGACTATTCCGAGCACGAATATCGAATGATAATAAATTAATTGTTGATTTATTATTACCGAGTTAAACCTCGACAAGAGAATTTAATTCTCTTATGCGTATTAGTACTTCCGTTTGTTTCGAAATAGAAAACAACAATAATAATAATAATAATAATGATGATAATATAAAGTTGGAACCATTAAATTACAGTTCTTTAATTACTGTCACTATTAATGAATTAAGTTAATACGCGAAAAGAAGAAAAATTATTGAAAAAAAAAGATCGATTCGATTCGTATGAGAAAAAAAATAATTGCAAAATGAAAATAACACGAGAAATATTTTGATAAAAACGAAAACAACAAATTGAAACAGAAAACAGAAAGTATTGGTTAAAAAAGAAAAAAAAAATAAGTTCCTTGCAACATTTCTAAATTACCCGATGTAAAAAAAAAGAAAAAGAAGAGTAATGAGTTGTCCATAATTTTTGTTGTAACTCAGATTGGCCTTCGTGTTCATTGGCCACTAAAGGCAGGTTTACACGCGAGAAAGGTTTAAAAGCTCAACCACAATACCACCTATATTCCAAGTATATACTTGAAGGGTATTTGTTGGCGAAACGTTTATAGTAATTAGTACTAGGCGTGCTAATTCACGAACACGCTCGGCTCGTTGCACTTTACGCGTTGCACTTTGGGTTTACACGTCACACGTTGTACGTCGCGTTACGTGAGATTGAAGCAAAACGAAAAACCATTATAAACGTTATTTCTTTTCTTTCTTATTTATCGTTCGATACTTTCTATATATCCTCCTAATAAAAGAATTTTAAAAATAATTTGAAAACACAATCGCCAATCGAATTGTTACGTTCTGTTATATTTGTAAAATCAAATCGATCCGAAGGATTGAATTTATTTAGGTCAAATTATATATATACAATTGTATGTTTATTAAATTACTTATAGGAAACCCGATATAAATAGATTTTGTAATTTGCAGCGATTATTAAATTAAAGTAACTTAAATATATTTCATCTTTTTCATCATATTTTTGAACATTAAAAGTGCATATTCTCAAATTATATCATTTCAATTATTTTCTATTTTATTTATTTATTTATTCATTATTAATACACGATTATTACATATAGATTTAATTAAACACGTATTTGTGATATAAAGAAAAAAAATGCTAACACTTTGTCTCAACGATCTTACGTTTATTATTTCGTTTGTTTAATCATCAATCTTTCATTCTTATCTTCGTCAATGCTTTCTCAAAAGTTTCGGCAAAGTTATACAATAAAGGGGATTACCTTTCCCCCATTAAATGCACATTCCAATTGTTCTGTTCCTCCTTCTCGAACAATATTTCAATCTCTTACTACTACCAACTCCCTTATCCGTAATTTTCTGAAATTAGTAACAATACCTAACATGTTCTAAACGTTCTATTCCTAGTTCACATAATCTACAATCTTCCATTCTGTGTTCCTGATTTCCCACCTCTCCCGATATTCCCGCATCTAATCCATACCCCCACGTACGTTTCCTTATCCCTTCCTATAATTCCTTCCTGTTCCTAGAGATTTCCTTAGTAGTCCAGGATTCCTGTATTGTCTTTCCCTTTCTTGTAACTTTGATCATTCCATCTATTTGACTTCAATTATTTTATCTAATTCGATCTTTCAATATTTCTGTAAAATCTCTTTGAAAAACGTTGCCTTTGTTCTGAAAACGTATTAAAAAATAATAATTATAATAATATTTCTTACAAATACAACGAAACAATATAGTTACGTAAACGTAATTTCAAAACTTACGTAATATACTATTATACAATAGATTAAAAAAAATACGATATTCGTGCATAGCATATTTCCGTCTTTACCTACGACTTTATGCAAAGATGAAGAAAAAAAAAAAGAAAAAAAAGTAAAAAATAATTTAGATTAGGAGAGGAAGAAGAGCGATGAAATTCTCGGAATTTCTGCTATCTTTCCAGAAGAATGCTCGTTATCCATTGAACCTTTCCTCGACACGAAAATGCAATAAAAGTGCAATGATTCGATATAACGGGGTCATCTTGGAAATCCAAAGAGATCTATTTGGCCTATTGTCGATCGTTCGAAAATAATTAGATCAGTCGTCGTCATGGCAGTCAACGAACGTCATTCAAACACACACACACACACACACACATATATATATTACTTTATGTATATATATATGCAGCTTATGCCATTCAAGTGTTCAATGTGTACTGATTCTGTTTAGCTGTTACTCCTACTCTATGTACAAGGTCACGAGTAAACCAATGGCGAGCATTGATGATCTAACGAAGGGAGAAAATCTTTAAAGGGACGTTCACACTTTCTCGTCATCTTTTTTTTTTCTTCAATACATACAAATATATATATGTATATACAAATTTAATGAAAAAATAAATCTTTATGGTTTTCGAGATGAAAAGTCAAAAAGAAAGGATAGCATTGATTAGGTTAAAAAAAAATGATTATATATTAGATCATTAAATATGAAACGTCCGATCATTCCCTACTGCTTTCAATTAGAAATCAGACATTTCATATTTAATGGTTTAATATTTATTGTACACCTTAACAGAGAAATAAATTAGATCGTACAAACGTGTAACACGAGATGCATCATTTTTTCATGAGGAAAATGAAAATGTTTTAATTGTTTTACCTAATTCGTATTAGAATTTTTATCTGATTCGTTTTTAGTTTTCACCATAAGGATATTTAGAAAATGAAATATGACGTTTATTCGATAGAAATGATATTATGATCTTATAATAACACTTTAAGGAAATGAAAATGTTGCATTATTTTCCTAATTCGCATTAGGATTGTATATCTATTTTCTCTCGCTCGCTTTTTATTTCTTTTCTTTTCTTTCTTTCTTTCTTTCTTTCTTTCTTTCTTTCTTTCTTGACAAGCGCATTTGGTATACCAGTCGTGCACCATTTAAGGCCAATCGGTAGAAGCACTTTCTATGGTACGAGCAAATTTCACGTTACCAACGTGACTTTCTGGCCGTGGACAGAAAGAAATAACACGACACCAACACCAACACCAACACCAACCCTGGTTGGTTGGTTTTTTTCATTTACTTCCGCGATTTACAATTTTTTTTTTATATTTCCTATAGTAATTTATGTTTGTATGTGTGTGTTCTATTATCAGTCGTCACTTATTCGTTACTATTGAGTGTGAATGTTTTTTTTTTTGTTATAAATTTTCTCTTCCGCTCTCCCCCTCCCCCCTCCCCCTCCCCCTCCCCCTCCCCCTCTTGTAGTAGCAAATGCCATTCGACAAACTGGTTCTCTTCGATTCTACGAAATCTAATCTAAACGAATGAGAAAAGAGAATCACGTCGAGTGTTCTCCTAACCTCGAGAAAACCACTTTACGGGGAGTTTGTTGTTTTTTTAAATGTTTATTCAAACGTAGAAATGAATAAATCGATTAATCAATCAATATTCGAAAGATATAAACTTTAGTTTCCTTGAACAAGTGTCTTGGCAAATCTTCTTCTTCTTCTCTTTCTTATGTTTTTCTTTTTTTTCCCCGAGTCTAAATCCAATAACATTTTTTTTTTTTATTACCTCGACCAATCTTCGCAAACGAATATATTTATTTATCGAATAATTTAACGAACACGAGAGTATATATAATTTTTTTCGTACATTTCTTTGCTATCAATTTGTAAATGGGAAAAAAAATAAGAAAAAAAGAAAAGCACGAAACGAAAGTTAAATCGTAGAAAATTTGATTTCAATCAACAAATGCAATAACCAGTCCCGTTGTTTTGCGGATGAACATTTTTCTACATCGTTGGGGGGAATTGTTAAAATTTCTATCGAACATTTTTCTCAATTTTACGATATACATATGTATGCATAGAATGTATTTTAAATGATTCCGAATGAATTGTTACGTAAAAAACTCGTAGCGTTAAACTTTTGTAAAAAAACAAAAAACAAAAAAAAGAACAAATTTCACAGGTCATTGAAATTTATCTCGCGGGTTTTTGCGATTTTGTGTGAACCGGGTTGTTGTAAGGTTTTTTTCCGAAAAAAAAAAGAACTGAATACGCAAAAAACGTAATTCGGTAGAGACGATATTATTTTTTTTTTTGCTATAAGTAGATTCGATAACGGGAATTTGTTGGAAAAAAAAAAATATGCATATTATTCCCTTACTCGTACGAGTAAGAAGAAGGTAATTTAAAAAAAAAAAAGAAAAAGACATTTCGAACAATCCTAATGAATGCTCCTTTATGGATCCTCCGGAGATTACGATGACTCTAGTAATTGCACCAGCAATCGAAGAGGATGAGGAGGTGGGCAAGGGAAGGAGGGAGGGGGAGAACCAAGAAGAAATTAAGGTCGCACGTTCGCACCTCGTTTCGATCTTTCGATAGTGATATTATTCTAGGTCGAATTCGATCTTATTTTCGAACGGAATACTAATGACAAATTTTGCGAAAGATCATAGATGATAACTAATTGGATTATTTGAATCTTTAAGTCAACGGTAACTCTCATATTCAAAACGTATTTATTTATTTATTTAATTATATTTTATTGACCCTAGAGCCTAAGCTCCCTAAAGGCCATTAATTACAGTGTAGTACAATACTGAATATGATATATATACATGAAACAAAACGGAAATTAAAATTATGTAATTATTATTATACTTATCATTATAATTGTAACGCACTGAAAGTATATAAAAGTAGTTAAAAAAAAAAAAAAAATTGTAGAATTTGAATTGAATTATTAATATTGTCAAAATGGTACGCGAGAATTTTTCGCAATAAATTATGCAACCATTTATGCGTATAATATGTGTGTGTGCGTGCGTGGATGTTTGTACGATACGTGGGAACTTGGCAATTTTCTCGAGACTCGTTTAAATGTCACACAATGAGCCATCATCATAATCATCATTATCATCATCATCATCATCATCATCATCATCATCATCGATCGATCGATTAATCGGATGTTTATCTTTTTCTACATTACACGCGTTTATGATAGTCGATGAAAAATTCCACGTTCAATGCCGTCATTTATAATGCATTTTTCTTTAGAAAGAGAAAGTGTCAATAATACGCATTCTTGTCATTGATATATTCCATCGAATAAAAAAAATATATTTATATATATATTTTATATAATATACACTTTAATGGGTTAACATGTTTTTAATCTAACGTAGAAACAATTGGTTATACGATTAATTCAACGATATATTCTAACCATTTTAATTCGTACAAATGAAAATTAAAGATTTTGATGTGAATATTTTAAACATTTTTTTCTACTACGAGTTTAAATCTGAGTTTAGGAAATAAATAAATAAATTATTAAGGGGTTGAATCTGATGAATACGAAGAAGATGGGTTGGTCAATCATCAATTCGAATTGCAATTCATCAATTTTGTTCGTGGTGATTGACAATGTGTCAGAAAATACTAACACATACTATTATTATTATATACTAATAATCAGAGATTCCAAAATGATTGAAATTTTCTTGAATTATCTTTCGTAGCATTTAAAATCGCAGGTATCGGTATAACACGACGATGATTGGTAATTAAATAAACGATTCTTGTTTAATCATAAAACTTTTCAACCTACTTTCCTTGCCATCGAATTTGCACAATTTTTGATAAGGAGTAAAAAGAAAAAGAAAAAAATAAAGAAAAAAAGGAATGCCGCGAGGAAAGAAATTTATTTTTAAACGTCCTACTTTGAAAAAAAAAAAGAAGAAAAAAAACTCGTCGGAAAGACATTAATATTTATTAAATACCTGTTTCTCTCGTATATCATTTTTATTGCGATCGTGTTAAGGAAAAGAAGAAGACAAAGAAAAAAAAAGGAGAGAAATAAGGAAAGGGGGAGGAGAAAAAAAAAAAAAATTTTAAAAGATTATTAGGATTAAAAAGCTGAATGAATCACCATTAAAATACGATCTTCAAAGATGTTCAGAAGGGCAAATCAATTTTTAAATTGTCAAGTCATTTTCTTAGTAAAAAATCAAGTTTCTTCTTATTCTTCTTCTTTTTCTTGTTTGTGTTAATCGTATTATACTAAAAAATAATATAATTTATCTGACAATATTAAAGATTGTTATTACAATTATATGACATTTTCGCGTGTAATCTAATAACACGTTACGAGCTAATGAACGATCGTTTAACTTGTCGTTTAAAACGATAAGCAGAATTACATATGTGCGTAATTAACAAATTTGCATCGGTTGTACGGAATTTCTTTTTTTTCTAAACTTTCCAAATAAAAAAAAAACAAAAAGGAAAAGAGACAAACGATCCGACAAATTGTTTGTTCACGTCAAATGAAATGAATTCGATCAACAACGTGTATGGAAGAAAGAATTAACAATTTCCCAAGAAATATATTTTCAATAATTACAATGAATTCGCTAGAGGAATACATTAAAGATTTGTTTGTTTGTTTGTTTTTTCTCTTTCAACAAGGAAAAAAATATTATTATAAAAATAAAAACGGCAGGAATTTTCTTGACAAATGAAATTTAGTCATTTGGAAATCCTGGTGATTGGGTAATACCGTTAAAACCGCTGGCATACAAGGAAGGTGTTAAAAAATGTGTGTGTGGGGGATATTACGAGAAATAGAAACAGAAACGGAATGAGATAAAAACACTCACAGGGTGAGAGACAGAGAAAGAGAGAGAAAGAGAGAGGAATAGAGAGAGAGTGAGGAAGAGGAAAAAGAGAGGGGAAAGAGAGAGATAGATAGAGAGAATGGTGGGTTCATTCTTATGCTACTTGACTAACATACTTGTAAACCTCTCTAGTTCTCTTGGTACCAGCCAGTACGAGCCAGCGCCTACGTCACTTTTTCTTCATAACACGAATCCGTCTTCCAACGTACCAATTAACTCGCTCATTCGTTGTTGTTGTGTTGATGTTATTGTTATTATTATTATTATTATTATTATTATTATTATTTCTTTTTTTTATCCCTCCCCTTCCTCCCTTTTAACCCTTCTATCTTCTCAGTTTTACTTCTTCTCTCATTCGAAACTTTAACTGAAAATAACAACAATAATATTAAAAAAATAATTAACTTCTATTGGTATTCATAATTTGTTACATAATCTTTTTATATTTTTCTTTTTTTTTCTCGTCGATGTTCAATAAGAAAAATCGTTCCAACGGGGTTTTTGTGATATTTTTATATATAATTATTATATTATAATTGTAATTATTATATTGTAACTATATTATAATTATTTTAACGAGAAGTTTGTACGTTTATTTACGATAAATATATATATTTTGATAAGAAATAATAATGAAATAAAATGTGTGAATTTGGCAAAATTATTTTATATTTATCTTTTGTAAAAATATATCGTAATTATATCTATTATGAATTATTGGAAAAGGAATCTTTTTAAGTCGCTTAATTTATTTCTGGAAAGGAATTAAATAAAAAATAAGAGGAAAGAAATATATCCAAATTATCTAAATGAATCTCTCGGTATTCGTATAATCATTACACAATCTTTTCCATCAATCAACAATAATCGTTCAAACGAGTCCTTGATAAATCTACAATTCTATATATAAGTATAATAATTACTCGAATGTGTGCACACATTATTAAGTTACGAACGAAAAAAAGATCATAATAATCAATTATAACAAAAAAGAAAAAAAAGAAACAAAAAAAGTTCTCTCAATATTTTACCCTATCCTTTATAAAAAAGAAAAAAAATAAATATTAAAATGAACGAAAAACAAAAAATATCTTACAATTCGAAGAAATAATCAAGTAAAAAAATCTCATAAATTTTCAACCTATCTCTATATTCAAAAAATATCAAATTTATTAATGAAACAAAACGGAATAAATCAATCTTATGCTTCTTCGTATACAAGAATAAAAAAAACCATTTCTCTATTCGTGGAATTATAAATTGTCTGGAAATAAATTGTAAGGAAAAATTACGATCTTATCAGATAAAGATCAAAGTTGTTGATCTTACAATCAAGAAGAGTAATAGTAGAACTAGTAATAGTAGTGTTAGTACTATTATTAATGATAAAATAGTAGTAGTAGTAGTAGTAGTAGTAGTAGTAATAAAAATGAACGTTTGGTTAATGCTTATGTTAGCAAGTGCGCATTCGGTGCACTCCTGCATTGCACCCGTCCTCTCTCGATGCATATTCCCTCCCAACAGTTTCTGGTACCAGGCTGCACAGCCTGGCACGAACGTTGCTGTTGCCTGCCTGCATGCTGCATGCTGCATGCTGCTGCTGCTGTTGCATTTCCAAGACCGTGGCCCACCTCTTCTTCTCCTTCCTCCTCTCAACCCGTCTCCTTCCCTTCCTTCTTCTTATCTCACACAAACACACTTACATACATTTAATCATTCGTATGAGGCGGTATATAACACACTTACTTGCTCACATACAAACATATACGATATACAACCACATTTATGTATCACTCACCTATACTATTTCTTTTTATTCTTCTTCTTTCTTTCTTTCGTATTTGACTCTCGAAGAAACCGTTCTCCACTTTTGTTTGTCTCTCTAACTCCTACTATAAGTCTCTCTACTCTTTATCCAACCAGAATGAATGATTTCTTTTTTTCCCTACTTCTCCGCCCCCCTCTCCATCCCTCCCCTTTTAATGCGATTTATTATGATTTATTCTCCTGTTTTTTTTCTTCTTCTTATCATTATTATACACATATGTAGGTACATATATACGGAGTATGTTAGTCAGTTTACTCTTTGGTAACTTTTAAAATGTACTTATTTATTATTGAAAATATTAAACTACGTTTATTGTTCAATTGTATTATATATTGTTGATGAAGTTTCTGAAATCAGTATTGTGGATTATTATAATCAATTTAATAGATTCATTGAGTCATAATTATTGAATGTATTGCTTCGTTCGTAAACAAGATATTAGAAAAAAAAAACTAAATGAATAGTTTTGATGCAATCCTAAATTGATTAAAATCCATTCGATTTGGTAAGTGACTTCCGTGAAATTTCTGATTTAAGTATAACGTGAAACTAATGAAATTTATGTGTCAGATCAGAATTATTCAAAGTTTCTGTTCGTGATCTCTTGAATGATTTTGAATAAATTATAATTTAACTGAATTCTTGATGTGTAAGAGATTGTTATTGTAGGTGTTTAAAAAAAAAATGAAGCTGCCTTTGATATCATTAAAAATAATATGGCTTAAGAAGAAAAATTTTTGTAGCAACGTACGTGCCTGTTTGAATCATTCCAATTTTTCTTCGAACAACATTTGATGTTACTTTAAATCTTACTTTAATAAAACAATCCTGTATATTTAAGTAAAATATTTGTTAAGTTACCAAAACGTTAATTGACACACTCTGTGTATATAAATGTATTAGGTGTGATTTTATCATTTTCCTTTTGTTTCTTTATATTTTTGTATTATTTCTTATTTCACGTATATGAAGAAAGAAACACAAATAATACTACTTCCTGAAACTTCTGTTTATTTTTTTTCTTATTTATGATGATCGTAGAAATCTGCAGAATTAGTATCTTTTGTCTTTTCTTTCTAATTTTTTTTTTAAATAGTGAAACTGAAGAAATTAGTTCTACTCGATATGTCCTTTAGATCTTTTCTAACATTAGATCACTTCTAGTTTTTTTTTTCTCCTTTTGAGAATGAGATACGACATAGTTTTGCAAGATCGGTGCCTCGGAGACTTGCTTTCTCGTCCAAGGACGAAGGATTCAAGGATCTCTATAATGGAAAAGTTTCTATAATAGTCTCTTTCTCTCTCTCTCTCTCTCTTTTTCCTTTTCTTTTTTTCATTTTTTTCTTTTTTCCCTGTCATATCAGGTGATCTAGGTGAATCTAGGTTTTGAATTTTTGTATTCTTGATAATTTTCTTATTCTGCAAGTGTGACACGTAAAAGGAAATCTTTCTATTACTCTGGAGAAATAACGAAAGATAAAAATCAATAATATTCTACAAATAATTTTTCGAGATGCATTGAAACATCTTTCTATCTTTCCTTCCATTCTCTTTCGAATCATATTAAATAATTTATGAATGAAACGATTTTTTTTTTTTGAACGTAAAGTTATTTTAATTTTAATTATTTTCTTCCTATTCTTCAGATCTGACATGTAAAATAATATTCTATCTATCATAATTGAAATGAACTAAAGGATAGAATTAAATATTATAAATATCCTACGATCAATAATATTCTAAAATAATTTGAATGCATAGAAAATATATTTTTCTTTTTCTCTTTTTTTTTGAATTATATGAACTAATTGTAATGAGTACATTTTTTCTTTTTATTATTTGTTTCTTACTTTTCAAATCTGACATTTAAAATAATATTCTATCTATCATAATTGAAATGAACTAAAGGATGGAATTAAATATTATAAATATCCTACGATCAATAATAATCTAGAATAATTTGAATGTATAGAAAATATATATACACATATATATATGCATCTCATTATGTATGTATTTGTCTCTCTCATTCTCTCTGGTATAATACACTTTCGTCAGTTGCTCGTTACGGATATCGTCAGCTTCATAGTTATGTTACTAGCTAGGTCCAATCATCCATGTATGTGGGACACGCGGATATTCCACACAAACATAATCGATCTTTCGTGTATGCACGTATGCATGTATATATTTATCTATGTATGTATATTACTCAATGAACGTAAACTCGACTCGGTTGGAACACGATTTAGTATCGAGCTACAGACGAATACTTTCAAGATACACACATACACACACACATTCATACTTATACAGGATGTTCCAAAAGTCATTTTATCGAGAAAATGAAATCCCAAATGAAATATTAATCAAAATTCTATATTTTATTATTCATTCATTTTTCAATTTACAATCATGTTCTTCTATCATAAATTAAATTTAATTAAATACTAAACACAAATTAATTCGATAACGAAATGAAATATTTTTCGAGATATTATAATATCATCAATATATCGATTATCGAATATAATATAAAGAAAAAAGAAAGAAAAATAATATGTGTGCGAACGTCATTTGGAAGTAATATACATTACAATTTCACGCAAGAAAATTTTCAAATACTCGTATTTAATTTCACAATTTTTCAGGACTTTATAGGATTACAAAAAAAAAGTAAAATATGACTATAAAGGAATAAATTTATAAAAATCTCTTGTATAAAAGCACACAAACGATAAGATGACAAGAAAAGTATATCTTTTGTTCTTAAAAAGAATTTCAAGATTCGCATTTGAAATGAAAGCTAATTGATTCCTTCGTTAACACTTTGTACCAACACAATTATTTTTTCTTCTTCCAATCTTTGGTATTACATGGAAAACAAAAAATTGAAATATTCTTTAACAAAGGCGTCAGACACGATAAAAGGAAAAAAACATTCTCGTAGGAGAAACAACGTTCCATCAAAGAAAACTTGTCTCCTTATTTAATACACTCGTTGAGAATGTTCCCCATAACGTAGGAAGAAGAAGTCGTGTCACCGACACGTTAGATCGTGTAGGATTATAATACATACATACATACATACATACATACATACACATATACATAAGAAACATGTAAACTATACTTATCCTCGGTTATGCTTGAGAACAAACTCACATTAGCGCAAAATAATTCTCGAACGAACATCGAATACGAAACAACTCGAATTACAAATGTTCGTTTGTTCGTTTCTTGGAGTTTTTATTCTCAAAATTTAGTATCGATCGTTTATTTATGAAAAAAATAAATTATTGTATAGGATTTGACTATGTTAAAAGATTGAGGACTCATATTTCAGGAATAAACAAAAATAATGTACGATAGGTATAAATGTGATCATTAATTATATTATTATATAATTGTTAATTATATTATTTATTATAAATATATATATTTACTCGCGTTTCGTTTTAATCAGTTCACTATTAATAATACTCGGGGTAATAATACTTCGTTATTATCGATTACTCGTGAGTTCAAAATTACAAGCACGTAATTAGATTTTCATTTTTGAAATTATTCGAAAACAATTGTTCTATTCGATTCCTATCGACAATATCGAAGAATTTCTTGCACGTGTACGAGAAAACTGTCAACGTATTCGACAACACATATTTGGAATTTTGAAAGGGATCTCTGAATTCGATGATACGACCGCAAGTATGCAACGATGCAAATCAAAAGGAACGTGGTGGTTCATTATGAACAACTTCTATGAGAAGATAAACTTTCGGGGATTATTGAAACATAAATGTGACTGTAACTTTGAAACACTATCAAATATGATGTTACCGTAAATTTCTGTTCGTTGTTTTTGCATACCCTGTGTGTCAACTTTTCAAACGGGTTTCCTATCACGTATTACGAAACGTTCCGTATTTAAATAAAAAAAAATTATCTTATTTCGTAATCAGCAGAAATTAGTTATGAATTTTGAAACGTTTACACGAATGTCGAATTTGTCCTTGATAATTAATTCACAATTTATATGGATTACAATTTTTATCTGTATCGATAATTATGATAATTATTCTGAATATATCATAATGTTAAATTATAAATAGGAAAGTATAATAAGAAAAGTAACGTTATAATATATAAATCGTAAAATTAATTCTTGTGTGTGTGTGTGTGTGTGTCATTTTTTAATTTACATATTGATACTACTTTTTTTTTTTCTTTTCGATTCAATCCATTGTCAGGAATTATCGATTCGAAGGTCGTAGTTTGTATCGATAAGTTCATAAAGATCGATCCAATATCTGTCCATCAAAGAATTGAACTTTACAATTGTATTATACTTAATAAAAAAAAAAAAAAACAAAAAGAGATATTCTATATCCTCCCACGCGAATTTTTCTTTGTAAATTTTACCATAGCAAACGCTTTCTCTTCCGTGATGATATATTAGACACGTTGAAAGGTCGTGGTGGACGTTTTTTTCTTTTTTCTTTTTTCAGTCACCATTTTATGCCTCGTCATATCGAGATGACGAATGCGGAATGTTAAATGCGTTAGATAATTTGCATAACTGTGTGCACGACCGTGAAAAAAAATAAAAAAAAAATATATATATATATACACTTCATCTTTTTCGTAAAAGATACCAAATCCTTTGTAGGTTTATTTTCTTTTCTTCTTTTTTTTTAATTATCCTCAAAGAAAAAGAAGTTTCTTTCGATTCCTCTTCAATCTTCTGAAAAAAGAAAAAATAAAGAAAAATAATTGTCGTGCAATTAACGTAACCTCTACCAATTAACTTTACAAATCGTAAGTGAGAGGTGGAGGGGGGGGCGAAGAAAAAAATAGACTGCTAATTAATTTCTAACTTCTCGTTAGCATTCAAAGTTTTTATTTACTCCTCCTCCTCCTCCTCCTCCCCCCTCTTCTTCTTTTCCTCTCTCTCTCTCCTCCTGTCTACTACTTCGTATAATTGGAAAAAAATTCTTATTTTTATACGCAATCACAGTATCATCGTTTCTTTTATACACTATGAAAAACTTTCTCCCATTGACTGATTCTCAAGCAATAAAATGCTTACGATATTTCTTAGCGGAAGGATTCTTTTCGCAAGTTGAACGACCGTGAGCAGAGAAAAACACGGCAAAGGGGATAGGAGGCGGTGGTGAAGGAGGAGAAGGAAAAGGAAAAGCTTCTTCTCGCTCAGTTTTAACTATGTTACTCGACATGAATCCTATTTGAACGTCAGGTCATATAAAAAGATTCTTCAAAGATATTTCGAAAAAAAAAAAGGAAGAAAAAGGATATTTCTTTTCAAGTCAAAATTGGTCGACGAGATCTAACATAAATTTAATCATAATTTCATTGCGACGTATATTCAAATTCTTATTCGAATATATAAAATGAAAATAAAATTAAATATCTTTTTTCTGTTGTGGTTTTTGTTCTACAACAAAATCTATGATAGTATTTATATCAGTCAAATGAATATATATATATATATATCTTCTTTTATATTAACCATAGAAAGAAAAAAACCAACAAGAAAAAAGATCAAATTACTTTTCGAACACAAACAAATTATATTAGAAAATATTATTGTAAATATATTATATAATTGAACACGAGATAAAATGCAAATAACACAGAATAGGAAAAAAAAACCAAAAGAGGAAAACTGTTATTGGATTTGAACGTACAAGGGGTGTTGTAGTTAGAGAAGAAATCATTTTCTTTGTAAATTCCTCTGATTTTCTTTAACAACATATAATTTAAAAAATATTACAAATATAATTTATATCATATAATAAAATCAAGAATTACAGGATAAACAAGGAAATCGTTGCATTTAAACATTAAATGTCGATGATAGTGGTACAATGGGGTGGGTCTAAAGTTTTAACAAATTTTATTTGAAATCCTTGTTCAAATCTTGGTTTGAAAGAAAGGAGTATAATTACCTAACATTATCCAAGACACACCATGCTCTCTCTCTTTCTTACCAAGAATCCATGTGGCGCAAGGAAAAGTGTTTTTGAAGAGCAGCACCACCACCACCACCAATACCATCACCAATAACAGTACCAGTACCAGCATCAGTATTATCGTTGAAAGAAGCCGCGAGTATCCCACGAGAAAAGATGATAGGAGAGGATGCTACGAAGATCCTAGCCGAGTTTCTCATTCGAGTTCTCTCAGTCGAGTTCTCTTAGAACGGCATTAGAAACAGACATTTCCCTGGCATGGCAGAAGGCATTGAACCTTTCACCTATCACGCCAGTAACATCGTTCTCGACTCGATTCCCCACCTCTTTCTAACCTCCTCCACTCCACCTCATCCTATCCCCTTCTCTCTCTCTCTCTCTCTCTCTCTCTTTCTCGTACTCTTTCTATCTCTTTATCTCTCACACTTACTCGACCAGCAAGCAGCTCGTTCACCATCCTTCAATTTACAGTGACTCACAAAAATAATTATATGCTATACTTATCTTACAATATTAGATATATATATTATTTATACGTATCATTTATCTTTATCTTTTTTTTCTTGGTCGTTCGATATATTACGTATGATAATTTATTTCTCCTTCTCCGTTCCACCAATCTATTCCTCCCCTGCTTTTACGTAAATGTCGTTAATAATAAACGAATAAAAAATATACATATTACCATTTAATATGTTTATTTATTTATTCATTCGAACGGGAGTACTTATTATTATTATTATTATTATTATTATTATTATTACAATACGTTGACTTTATACGTCATTTCAAATTCTTCGACTAATTTTTTTTTTTACGAGATATAATTCTTTGTATAAATTGTTCGACTTTTTTTTTGAGGTTGAAATATTTATACGACGATATAACAAACGCGTTTGTGTAAATTCTATCTTTTTCTTTTTCTGTTAACAGGCGATGGCAGCGGTTGTGGGCTTAACATGTTCAAATGTCTCGACGGAAAGTGCATACCGGCATTGTTGGTTTGCAACTATGAACGTAACTGCGAGAACGCCGAGGACGAGTTTCAATCGTGTCGTAAGTACAAACAAAACCATGTATTTACACATAAACGTTATATATATATATTTTCATTTTCAACCTACGAAGAACTTATAATAATTAACGTCGTTTGTGTTTTTACGAATAAAAAGGTGAGAGAGAAGGTGGAAGAGAAGGAATGGTAGGAAAGGGGGTAAGAAAAATTGTCGAGTTTCGTTAATCGTTTAATAAATATCCTTAATTGAATATAACTTCTTTCTTATTTTTTTTATAAACAAATAATTCATAACAGTCAAAACTTCATTCGATTTTCTTTCCTTTCTTGTATTTTTTCAGCAACAAGATTTTTGTATGGGGAAGGGGGGCGGGGTTGGTGGGGGTTAAAGATTTGTTTGCGAATTCTTTGATTTATTTGATTTGGTTTCTTCCCCCCTCCCCATTCCTCCCGTGTAGAAAAATTGCGACGATTCGGGACGTTCTCGTTTCCCATTTGTGCACTCTCATGCTTACCAAAGTTTTGAACTTCGAAGAAACGTTTGTTATGCGCGAGACGATGTTAAACCGGAAGGTAGATAGGTAGGTAGGTAGAAAGAGGACGTTGATGACCCTCTTTCAAGTGCGACGTGCAAAAGTTCCGCTAGTAAACCAACGAATCAACGAACGAACGAACGACACTCGACAAAATGGGGACCCACTGCCACGATTTACGTTTTTTTTTTAATTTCACCGCTAAACCAGAGACTTTTCTTTTTCTTCTTCGTTTTTATTTCTTACGTCAAAGAATTCGAACATATTTCTACCGTACGAATTTAATCGGGTTGAACGATGATGATGATGATGATGATGATTATGATGTTGATGATGATTCGACAATCTAATTTCTACGATAAATTTAATAATTTAATAATCATTTTTCTTTTCTTTTTTTTTTTGTTTTGTTTCATTATCCTACGAAATTCTTTGTTAAATGTAATTAATAAAATAATAAGATTGAAATCGTGTTAGATGGTTGTATTTATCGCATAGAAAAATTTCGATGAATTCGTTCTCGAAATTATTTAATTTCCGACACGCGATATTCGTCGAATGATCAAATCAAACAAAAACGTAGATTCTTTTTTAATCGAAAACAGGAAAACTGTTACGTCTTATACTTGATATCGATGTATAATAATAATAATTATTATTATTATTTTTATTTTTATTGTTACATTGTCGATGAAACATATCGTATTTTTTTTATTTTTTTTCTCTGTTATGTAAGTTAAATAATTATTTTACTGAATAAATGACCATCGCGTGTCGTCACTATTGTGTCTGTTATGCGGTAAACATTTTTTTATCTATTGATTTTATTTCTATCGTATTGATTGCAATTGAGATTCTAACAAACAAAAAAATCCCTTCGTTTAAAACAAATTTATATTTTCCTTTATAAATTATTCTAAATTTATTTCTATTGCGATTTATATATTTTCTCGCGTATTATTTAACTTAGAAAAATATATGTTTCAATCTCATCATCATTATGATTTAATTAGAATTTGATTTCTTTTTTCAACTGCAATAGTTTTTCTTTTTTTCTACTTTTATATCAGAAAATGATCCCTAACGCTTTGATTAATTTATATTTCTTTCTAATCTATTTCTACGAATCAAATTTGTTCTCGCAATATTTTCTCTATTAACGTTAATTAACTTTATATATAATATAATTTTATATATATAATGTATATTTTATTATTTTATTATTTTTTTTGTTCGTAGCACCACCCGATTGCGAAGTCGGTCAAATTACTTGCGGCCAATATATTTTCAACAAAACCTATTGCATACCGTTACATCAAAAATGTGACATTACGGTGGATTGCGTGGACGGTTCCGATGAGGATGGTTGTCGTGAGTATCTTTTTTTTTCTAAACACTTCACTTAATTATATTTAAAAACGCACACACAGAAGAAAAAAAGAAAACCAACAGAACGGTTTTCTAAATTATCCAATAATCGAAATAATAGAAAATGTTTGGATTAATAAATCATACATACTTCGATGTCTCCGATAAATAAATTTAGAAACAGATTTATCAAGTTGAACTCTTCTTTGAGATATCTGATGTGAATGTCTTTTTTTATTTTTTTTTTGTTCTTATCTTTTTATATCTCATCTTAAGTTTATTCGCAGACTTTCCTTTTCTTAATGTGCATTGCATGCGATATACATAACTCGTTTCTATGCGATAATTTCCATGAAGATGTATTATATACGTTCAACGATGAAACATAATTTTATGCAAATTACTCATTTAAAAGAAAAAAAGAAAAAAGATATAGAAAATGTTTTTTTTTAATCTTTATTATCCATATTCTAACGTGAAGATTGATAGAAATGATATTATCAATTTTTCTTTTTTTCAAATCATTTCATTGCACGTATACTTATATTTTGCATATTTAAATGCAAATTATAAATGACCAAACTTATCTTTACATGAACTATAAAGATTTACGTGAGGGTTGCTTGATATATATATATTAAGTCGTCTTACGTATTATTATTTTATAAAAGTTAATTTGGCCGACAAAGAAATGATTTCTATGTATGTTTGATTAATAATTGTTCAAATTAACGGCTTATAAATATTTAACAATAACGAACAAAATAACTACGTACAAATCAATGATCAGTATTAATAAAACAAAGAATATAATTTATCATTAATTATTGGTATTTTAATGCGAAGATAAAATAAGAATATTTTTACCTTGTTGAATTAAATGTTGTTTTCCCAATATGGCGTATAAAAATCGTTTTCTAACCTCTTTTCGGTAACAAATGAGTTTCCTTATACAAATGATAAACTTCAGCTTGAAATATGTTATTACATTTAGGTATCATTAATGAAATTGTTTCGTTTGTATTTGAAAGTTAATATTTGTTAATATCAAATTATAAATTATTCTTTTAAATGACGAATAAAAATTCGACCACATAAAAAGGGGTTAATAATCTTGAAAAAGATGTTTCGTAAGAAATGACTCGAGTATTAATTTTAAAAGTAAATGGGGGTTTCTTTATCAATGAAATATGAGTGTTGGCAACGTAACGATAAATAAGATACTATAGTATACTATTCGCTAAGGAATATGATTATAGTATGATATTCGATCGAAAGAATTTGTAACGATTAGACGTCGTATACATCTATAGTTATTATTATTATTTGTTAAACATTTTTTTTTATTTTTTTAACTGTTCCATTACAAAATGTGTGTGCACTACTTAATGTTAAGAGTGTATATAAAAGTCGATGAACGATTATTACATCAGAATGTGAATATTATTACGAGATTTCTCATAATTCGTATGTGGAACAGACATCATCCAGCAAAGCTAGAAAACTTTCCTAACTAATTCTAATGCCACATTCATTGTCGACTTAACAATAAGTATCCTGGATTAGCATGAACTTTATAAAGAGGAGCATCGTAAATACTTTCTCTTTGATGTATCGTCATAGAAAATTTAATATTCGACAAAATAATTCATTCCTTTTTGATATCACAAGTTCTTGCAATTATATACTGTTGAGTATTCTTACCCCAAACTGCAATCAAATTTATATCAATTTCAAATGTAGACAATCCTTAAATACGTTTCTACTGCAAATATGAATTATTTAAATATCACATTTGATACGAATACACCTGTGACTTGATGTACATGTGTGTAAGTTATATTTCATACATATGATTTCATTTTATCATTTCAAATTTAAATGGAATGTTGGGTGATATATTAAAAACTAGTTTCAGTAATAAATAAGGGAACCAAGTAATAATGAAAAATATTTATACAAATATAAACTTTTCTGATATAAATTTGTACTCATCTTCATAGATACTGTTCAAAATGATCATCCTTCAGTATTTTCGTCTAATTACGATTATAGATAAGTTAATCTTTCCCTTATCGAGAAGATTTATCATCTAAACTAATTATAAATTTACATTTGACTTGGACAGACTTTGTAATTCACTTGACACTACTTTCAGTAAGAGAAGTTAAGACAGCTATGCCAGTAGCTTTGCTAAATCGACCAGACCGTAATTGAAAGCATTAATGTAGCTTAGAATAATAATGAATACGTCGTTAAATGCGTGGGGCTACTCGTGTTAGTGATTCCATATATATATATATATATACACACACACACGTACACACATATATAAATATACATATATACACGTAACGCGTTTAAGATACTTTTCTAAATAAAAAAAGAAAACACACGTTGCTAAAACATTCAATAATTATATCATAATTTATTATTACGTATTATTATGAAAAATAAAAAGAACATATAATAATAATAAAACAAATGAAGAGATAATCAGATGATCCTGGGACATTAGGTTTCGTCGATGGCCTTCGTTTCCTCGCACGATATTGTCCTTTGTGATACATTCGAGGTGTATGCGCGTGTGTTAATTTCCGGTAGTTACAGTGAATGAGTCTAAAGAGGGGATTCGTTTCGTCTTTATGCACTGGTACAAGTGCACTCCAATGAATAAAACTAATTGAGGGGTTGCGCGTGATAACTCAAGTGTATCC
Source organism: Polistes fuscatus (assembly GCF_010416935.1). Taxonomy (NCBI): domain Eukaryota; kingdom Metazoa; phylum Arthropoda; class Insecta; order Hymenoptera; family Vespidae; genus Polistes; species Polistes fuscatus. The sequence continues at coordinate 8,616,217 of NW_025113118.1, forward strand.
TATTTTCTCGATGACGTAATTAATTTAAAAACCATTTTCTTGGCCTCTCTCTCTCTCTCTCTCTCTCTCTCTCTCTCTCTCTCTCTCTCTCTTTGACGTTATGGGTAAAAGGTTTTTACAGTGAAAGTTTTTCTTTTTTCTTTTTTTTTACCTCTACTACAGATTATACTTAATTATGTTATAATGAGCGTAATCGGTATCTAACGAAATCGTCTGTTTAATTATTTTCTTCCAACGTTACATATGTTTACACATGTACAGTAAGTCACAAAAGTATTCGTAATTTAATCTCTTATTGTCAATTTTAAATCATTGATATATTCGCAATGATATTTGAAGTATACAATTTTATAAATAAAAATATGCGTGAAAGGGTGGGTTTTTTTTTTGTAAATGGATCGAACTTTGACTTTTTTATTGAAACTCAAAACTTTTTGAACCAATCCCTCCTATATATTTTCGTATATAAGAATTTATGTTGTTACATTGCATTACGAAGAAATATAAATTTTGTTGTTGTTGTTGTTGTAAATTGACAATAAGGGTAAGGAATATTCTTCCGACTTGATAGAATAAAAATATGGTTGTTTGAAGTATGGTTATAAAAGTTTGAACAAATCCGCATACAGATTACAGAAAATGTCAGCCGGACGACTTTAGATGCGGCGGTACTCATCCTGAACTTTGTATACCGAAAGAAAAAGTTTGCGACGGATATTTGGATTGTCGTAACGGAAAGGACGAAGAAAAATGTGATAGCAACGTAAAGGCACCATGTCAACTCGACGAATTTCGATGTAACACCACGCAAAAATGTATAGAACATAGTGCAAGATGTAATCACAGGGACGATTGCGGTGACAACAGCGACGAGGAACATTGCAGTTAGTATTACATATAAAACACACACACATATATATCCAACAAAATGCAAAAAACGAAAATATCTAAAAAAAAAGTATAAAATTTCATAAATTTATTTATATTGTTATATCACAATCATAAAATGAAATTTATCTATTAACAAGGAGTTTGATTTACCAGTAAATTCTCGGAGGCAGCGTGGCCGAGCGGACTAAGGCGCTGGTTTTAGGCACCAGTCCGAAAGGGCGTGGGTTCGAATCCCACCGCTGTCAAACTTTTTTTTTTTAATTTTTTTTACAAAATTAATTATTAGAATTTATTTAAATATTCGAATTATTTAAATTATAATAAAATATATTTTTTCCTATATATTTTAAATCAAATCCTCTGCCATAATTACTAGGGACGTATAAAATATATACAAATATATTGTATATCGTGTTTTATACTTTTGTTTGATATTATAAAATTGCAAAAAAACAAAAAAGAATACTAATAGAATACAATAAAAAGGTCTATTTTATATTTTTCATTCTTCTAGGTTTTCCACCGTGTACGATAAACCAGTTTCGTTGCTCAAATGCACTTTGTTTACCTCTGGTATTTCGATGCGACGGTTATTTGGATTGCATCGATGGTTCTGATGAGAAAGGTTGTTCGGCGACAGCTTGTCCTAGCCACAAATTCATGTGTCCGAAGGGTGCACCAGGTGGTAAACCACTTTGTATTAATAGATCTCAGCTCTGCGATGGTAAAATCGATTGCGAGGATGGTGCTGACGAGGAAGCTGCTTGTTGTAAGTTTTGAAAAAAGAGACATTGAATTCTTCTTAAAAAAAAAAAAGTTGTTTAATATCGTTTCCTTATTTTTTCTTTTTTTCTAGCAACGAGCATGTGCGGATCATTGGGTTGCGAGTTCAATTGTCAACCATCTCCAACTGGAGGTGTTTGTTATTGTTCTCCTGGTAGAATACTAGCGAACGATTCAAGAAGTTGCATAGGTATAACAACTTGAAACAAATATTTTTTTACGAATAAAAAATCTGTAGATTTAAAATGGTGCCGAGACGTTACATTACTTTTCTTTCGTTTCTTTTCTTTTTTTTTTCTTTTTTTTTTTCAACAGACAGAGACGAGTGCATGGAGTGGAACTTCTGCGATCAAATTTGCGAGAACATAGATGGTTCATACAGGTGTAGTTGTGCACCGGGTTACGTATTACACGGAAGTAACGAGTGTCGTGCTCAGAATATCTCAGCTTTCGAATTATTGGTTGCCCAAGACCGTGCTATTTGGAGGATGTCGGCTAACGGGCAGGATCCAAGGATAGTTGCTAACACTACAGGTGCCAGCGGAGTTGACTATCTTTACTCGCGAAATCTTTTGTTTTGGAGCGACACTAAAACGAGGAAAGTGCATTCGGAATCTTTGAATGGTAACATGGCTACCTCTGCGTTAGACATATATCTACCAGTTTCCTGGGGCCCGGTATCGATAGCAGTTGATTGGATCGGAGAGAAGCTTTATATTGTTGACTCGGTCGTTCAAAAGATAGACGTATTTGAATTGGACGGGCGATATCATGGGATCGTACTTGGATCTAATCTAACTAGCCCTTCCGATATCGCATTGGATCCAACCGTGGGTCTTATGTTCATTGCCGACAGCAGACAAGTTTTAAGAGCAAACATGGATGGTACTTCAGCGTTTCCAATCGTATCCGAGGCAGCGTATAAAGTATCCGGTATAGCCGTCGATACGATAACACGAAGAATTTATTGGTGCGATGCGTTGTTGGATTATATTGAAACTGCCGATTATTATGGACGAAATAGAGTAATTGTGGTGAAAGGATCACAAGTACCGTCCCCGGTGAGATTGACTTTGTTTGAAAGTAAGATATATTGGACGGATAATATGAAACAGGCGGTAATGAGTGTCGACAAGAAGCAAGTGAGTAATTCTATAGAAACAGTGTTCAAAGTAAGAGATGCTAAGGCTGTTAAAGCTCTTCATGCATTAGCTCAGCCAGCCGTTTCGAATCCTTGCGGTAATAACAATGGTGGTTGTCAACACATGTGCATAGTTACTGCCGTGTCGAGTCAAGAGAATAGTTTGGGTTATCGTTGTGCTTGCGACATCGGTTGGAGACTATCGAGTGATCTGAGAAATTGTAATTTAGTCCAAGAGTTCCTTATGTACTCCCAACAAAGATTTATTAAGGGTCGCGTATTGGATCCGGTTATAGAGGGTTTCAGCGATGCGATATTGCCCGTCGTTTCAAGAAGAGCAAGATTCGTCGGTTTAGACTACGACGCTTATGATCAATACATTTACTATAGCGATGTCTTGCAAGACGTCATTTACAGGGTACATCAAAACGGTACCGGTCGAGAAATAGTATTGGCGAGTCAAAACGAAGGTGTTGAAGGATTGGCGGTCGATTGGGCTGCCAAAAATCTGTATTACATTGACTCGCGCAAAGGAACCTTGAACGTATTGAGCACGCGAAATGTAACTTACAGAAGAACGCTGTTAAAAAATCTTAAACGACCACGTGCCATCGTAATTCATCCAAATCAGGGATACATCTTCTTCTCCGAATGGGATAGACCAGCTAATATCAGCAGAGCACACGCAGACGGATCCAATTTGATAGTTTTTAAAAATCTAACTTTAGGTTGGCCAAACGGATTGGCCATTGATTTTTACAATCACAGATTATATTGGTGCGACGCATTACTCGATCACGTACAACATTCGAATCTCGATGGTACGGACGTTCGTACCGTTAATTCGAGATTAATACGACATCCATTTTCCATAGCTATACACGAACAGTGGATGTACATAACCGATTGGAGATTAGACGCCATAATTCGACTTCACAAGAAAACTGGAGAACAGGAATCGATTCTCGTTCGCGAGCCAGCCTCGAATAGACTTTACGGCGTTAAAGTATTCAGTCGTGATGTACAAGTCTATACATTGGGAAATACCTGTTCTATAAATAATGGTGGTTGCGAAAAACTCTGCTTTGCAATACCGCATAACAATACAAATAAGAATGTTGTTACTCCTCACTTGACTCAAGTTTGCGGTTGCCCCTACGGTGAAAGATTGCAAGCCAATGGAAAAACGTGCACGGCTGATCCAGAATTGGAACCACCCGTTCAAGCTTGTCCTAATAGTTGGGATTTCACTTGTGCAAATCAAAGATGTATACCGCAGTCTTGGGTTTGCGACGGGGAGAACGATTGTTTGGACAACAGCGACGAGATGCAAAATTGTACTAAAACAACGTGCGGTACCAACGAGTTCCAGTGTAAATCGGGTAGATGCATGCCCATGAGTTTCCATTGCGATTCGGAGAACGATTGCGGCGACAACAGCGACGAACTCGGATGTCCTAACGTAACGTGCAGCAGTAATCAGTTTGCTTGTGCAAATAACCGTTGTATACCAGCCACATGGAAATGCGATTCTGAAAACGATTGCGGGGATAGTTCGGACGAGGGTGATTTCTGTGCAGCCAAAACCTGTTCTTATTTCCAATTTACCTGTCCACGATCGGGTCATTGTATTCCTCAATCTTGGGTATGCGACGGCGACAACGATTGTTTCGATCAACAAGACGAAGCGGATTGTCCACCAGTTACATGTGTCAGTACGTTATTCAGTTGTGCTGATAAAAAGATGTGCATTTTAGATTCGTACAAATGTGACGGTATATCGGATTGTAACGACGGTAGCGACGAACTAAATTGTCCATCATTGGCCCCGGATCAGTGTAATACCGATAAACAATTCCAATGCGTTAGCTCGTCCATTTGTATTCCAAGAAGTTGGTATTGCGATGGTACGGCAGATTGTCCTGATAAATCTGACGAACCTCCTACTTGCGAACAAGTCGATTGTCATCCTGGCTATTTCAAGTGTCAAAACTCCCGATGCGTTTTCAAGGCTTACATATGCGACGGGAAAGACGATTGCGGAGATAATTCCGACGAGGACACGACTCTGCACGCTTGCGGACCACCGGAACATAAATGCGACTCGGAACAATGGAAATGTCCAAATATAACTAACAGATGCATCAACTTAACTCAAGTATGCGACGGTACATTCGATTGCCCTAACGGCGCTGACGAAGGAGTCGGCTGTGACTTGGAAGAATGCCAACATCAGAGTGGATTATGCAGCAACAAATGCATTCGTACACCTTTAGGAGCTCAATGTGCCTGTTCGGCTGGCGAGGAACTCGATTCCGATGGATATACTTGTCGGGATTTGGACGAATGCGATCCACCCGGTCGTTGTTCCCAGATTTGTATAAATAACAAAGGAAGTTATCATTGTAATTGCGTAGATGGTTATATTCTTGAAAAGGATAAGCATACCTGCAAGGCATTAAATCACAGCGCAGCGTTTCTCATTATATCCAATAGGCATACTATACTGGTTGCTGATTTGCAAGAGCAAGCTTTGGAGAGAGTACCCATCAACGTAGAAAACGTTGTAGCAACTTCTAGTAACATGCACACGGGAACTATATTTTGGTCTGACATGAAATTAAAGAAAATCTCAAGATTGGAAAGAGGCAGCGATCCGCAAGACGTTATATCAACCGGTTTAGATTTAGTCGAAGGATTGGCATACGATTGGATAGGTCAAAATTTGTATTGGTTAGATTCGAAATTAAATACGATTGAAGTAGCCAAAGAAACTGGGGAAAGGAGAATGGTACTTGTGAAAGAAAACATAACTCAACCCCGTGGAATGTGTTTGGATCCAAGTCCAGAAGCTCGATGGTTGTTCTGGACGGATTGGGGTGAAAATCCGCGTATAGAAAGAATTGGAATGGATGGTACGAATAGATCTACCATTATCAGTACCAAGATATATTGGCCTAATGGATTAGCATTGGATATCGCCAATAAAAGAGTATACTTTGCCGACAGTAAATTAGATTTCATTGACACTTGCTTGTACGACGGTAGTAAAAGAATCCAAGTATTAGCTAGTTCACATTACTTGTTGCATCCTCATTCGCTCACGTTATTTGAAGACACGATGTATTGGACGGACAGACAATTAAACAGAGTATTATCGGCTCATAAATTTTATGGATCTAATCCAACAGTCATATCACATTTGATATCACAACCGTTGTCTATACACGTACATCATCCAGTATTACAACCGATGTCACCAAATCCCTGCAATTCAACGAGCAGCGAAACGTGCGATCATCTGTGCCTTCTTTCACCGAGTAATCCATTGGGATATACCTGCAAGTGTCAAGCTGGTTACAAATTAGTCAAAGGTTTCCAATGCGTCCAAGAAGATTCCCCATATTTGATGGTATTGCGCGGATCACAAATCGTAGATATTTCTTTAACACCTGGCGATACTAAAACCGGTTACATAACTCCGGTTGTTGGAGTAGAAAATGGTCGGGTTATTGATTTCGATAGAAAGGATCGAATAATTTATTGGTTGCAAGGAAAAGAATCTGACGAAGAAAATGGCACGATATATACCATACCCTATGACGGTGGAAATAAAACAGAATTTCCAAATCCAGCTGGTGATTCCGGTATCGTTGGGTCACCCTCCACCATGGCTTTCGATTGGTTCGGTAGAAATTTGTTTATAGGAAACCGATATGCCTCCAACATCGAGGCTATTAAAATTGATGGAAAAACGAGATTTAGGACAATCGTATTAGCGAACGACGGCAACAGAACATCCGTAGCTAGGCCGAAATCCATGTGCGTCGAACCAATCGATGGACATATATTCTGGGTTGACGATGGTGGTTTTGGTATACCAATGAAAATAGGAAGAGTGAATATGGACGGTACTAATCCAATCGTGCTCGTGGATAATGTTGAAAAGCCGGTGGCCATAACGATAGATATTCCAAGTAAAACAGTTTATTTCAGTACGGAATATCCAACATTTGTTATGGCCATGAGCACGGATGGCAGAAACGTTAGGACTATTCTTTCAATTGCAAATAATATAGCTTTGCCAAAGGCTCTAGCTGTTCACGAATCTAAATTGTATCTTCTAGATCCTGTCTACGATAAAATTGAAAGGGTAGACCTTCCTAACGGTGACAATCCTACTACCATAGTCGACAACGACTCGGAATTAAAGACCATGATTATTTATAAGAAACGCATTACCGGATCACATCCTTGCCTTGTTAACAACGGTGGTTGCGAACAACTATGTTTTCCATCTTCGGGAGGAACCAGAGTATGCGCTTGCGGAATGGAATATCGTAAAGTGGACGACACCAGGTGCGAACCTTTCAAGACATTTGCTGTGGTATCTCAATTGGATGTGGCAAGAGGGTACAGTTTGAAAGATGCCAAAGAAGCTATGGTACCCATTGCTGGTACTGGTCATCACATTTTACACGTGGACGTCCATTATGCGAATAATTGGATTTATTGGGTTGAATTTAATCGCGGAATATGGAACGGAATTTTCCGTATAAGACCAAACGGAACGGAACTTCAACAGATTATTAAACAAGGAATAGGCTCTAATGGTATCCGTGGATTGACCATTGATTGGATAGCTGGCAATTTATATTTCGCCAACGTTTTCCCACACGATAATTACGTAGAAGTTTGCAGGCTCGACGGTAGCCACAGGAAAGTCCTTATAAAGACGATGACCGATGCACCCAGAGAACTAGCAGTTAATCCCATAAAAAGATTTTTATATTGGATCGATTACGGACAATATCCTAGAATAGGTAAAGCATTTCTGGATGGTAGTAATTCATCGTCCATCGTTACATCTGGTATCAGCACACCGCGCGATTTAACCGTCGATCCCGTGACTCATGATCTTTATTGGGTCGATTCGAAATTGGACACAATACAGAAGGTATCTTACACCGGTGGGAATCGTCAGATAATACGTAGAAATTTGCCAAACCCGATGGGCGTTGCTATTTATGGCGACGAAGTTTATTGGGTCGACAGAAATTTGGCTACGGTATTTAAAGCAAGCAAATATCACGGCAACACGAGCTTACCGATCCCGGTCAGAACGAATTTACCTAAATTAAGGGACATCGTTATATTCGATCAGAAAAATCAACCGTCCGATTTTACGAATCAATGTTCGATAGCCAACGCCGGTTGTGCACAACTATGTTTTGCCTTTCCCAATGATCGATTTGTATGCGACTGTGCCACCGGGAAATTGGCTAGTGACGGTGAAACCTGCGAGAATATGAACGAGTATCTGGTATTCGCTACGAGAACAGAAATAAGATCGATTGGCTTGGATCCACGTAATACGAGTCTTCCATTCAATCCAATTGCTAATTTCACGAACGTTGCTGGTATCGATTTCGATTACGCCGATAAAAAACTTTTCTTCACGGAAATAACGCCCTGGGCACAGATAGCATGGATGCAAGCTGAAAATCCATCATTAACCGAAATGCATACACTTTTAAACAAGGACATCAATCCAGAAGGCATATCGTACGATTGGACTCAAAAGAAAGTATACTGGGCTGATTATACTAATAACAGTATCTATGCGATGAACCTAGACGGTTCGCACATGGTAATGATAGCTAGAGTCAACAGACCCAGAGCTATAGTCGTAGATCCTTGCAATGGATCGCTCTACTTTACCGACTGGGGTCGTTTCGGTACATCGGGAAAAATTTTCCGAACTACCATGGCCGGTTCATTGAGAAAAGCGATCATCGATAAGGATCTATTACAACCAAGCGGATTGGCTATCGATTATGAGGATCGTATGCTTTATTGGACTGATGCTGTACGAGAAAAAATCGAAAGATCCGATCTTAATGGAAAGAATCGCGAAGTTTTGGTCAGCGCCACGATTTATCCGTTTGCCATTACCGTCTTCCGTGAACATATTTATTGGACTGATCTTCAACTACGTGGGGTATATCGTGCTGACAAATATACAGGTGCCAATAAGATAGAATTAGTCAAACGTTTGGAGTATTCGCCTAGAGACCTGTTCGTTTATTCCGCGGAAAGGCAAAAGTGTAAAGTCAATCCTTGTAATATCAAAAACGGAGGATGTGATCAATCTTGTCATCCTGGAGTTAATGGATCGGCAGAATGTAAATGCGACGATAATAGCAGGCTCGTAAACGAGGACAGAATGTGTGTGCCTAAGAACGTAACTTGCGAGGCTAGTAAATTTGCTTGTAGAAATGGTCGTTGCATCTCGAGAATGTGGGCATGCGACGGGGACGATGATTGTAATGACGGCTCGGACGAAGATACCAACTATTGTTGTAAGTTATTTTGCTAGTTTTTTTCTTTAGTTTTCATTTCATCACATCACGATTACTATAATGTGTCGATGTATCATTGTTATTTTATTTTTACTTTAGCTTATCACTCGTGCAGTCCGAACGAGTTCCGTTGCAACAACGGTCGTTGCATATTTAAAACTTGGAAATGCGATCATGAGAACGATTGTCGCGATGGTAGCGATGAAGAAGGTTGCGTTTATCCACCTTGCGCTCATGGCGAATTCACTTGCGACAATTATCGTTGCATACCGCAATCCCAAGTTTGTAATGGAATTAATGATTGCAAGGACAGCCAAACGTCGGACGAAACCTACGAGCGTTGTCCACAAAATACTACTTGTCCACAGAATTATTTGAAATGCGAGAAAACCAATATCTGTATTGAACCGTATTGGCTTTGCGACGGGGACAATGATTGCGGTGATAACAGTGACGAGAATCCTTTACATTGCGCTCAAAGAACATGTCCTCCCAACAGTTTCCGTTGTCCGAATCACAGATGTATTCCAGCTACTTGGTATTGCGACGGGGATGACGATTGTCTCGATGGTAGCGACGAACCACCCGGTTATTGTCAATCCGAGGGCAGAACTTGTTTCGGTGATTTGTTCACTTGCGACAATGGCAATTGCATTCCGAGAATTTACATTTGCGATGGGGACAATGATTGTTTGGACAATTCCGATGAAGACGAAAGACACCAGTGCAGTAAGCGTTTATATCAGTATATATTATTGTGCTTGAAATTTTTCAAAAATATTCCATTATTTAATGCACATCTATTTATTTTGATATCCATAGATGACAGGAAATGCGACGAAGAAACCGAATTTACGTGCACCGCCAATAAAGTATGGAACCGAGCTCAGTGTATTCCAAAGAAATGGTTGTGCGACGGTGATCCAGATTGCGTGGATGGTGCCGATGAAAATGTAACGTTGCATCGTTGTCCTGAACCAACTCCGTGCGGTGAAAATCAATTTACATGTAACAACGGACGTTGCCTTAATCGCAATTGGCTTTGCGATCACGACAATGATTGCGGTGACGGTAGCGACGAAGGAAAGATATGTAATTCGCAATACAAACAGTGCACGGCCCAAGAATTCACTTGTCAAAATTTCAAATGCATTAGAAAACAATTCCGTTGCGACGGCCAAGACGATTGTGGCGATCATTCGGACGAAGTTGATTGTCGTAAGTATTACAATGATTTTTTTTCTTTTTTAATATTATCAAACTTTACTCATTAGATGAAATATAAAAATGTAAAATTTGACACAGCATCTAAAACTAAAAATACAACTTGTCCGAATCCCGGAGAATTTATGTGCGCCAATGGACTCTGCATAGATCAACAATTAGTTTGTAACAAAGAACCAGATTGTGCTGACGAAAGTGACGAGCCAGCACATTGTAACGTCGACGAATGCGCGCGTCCAGAATTGAACCAATGCGGACATAGATGCGTCGACACGCCAACCAGTTATTACTGCGAATGCAATCCGGGATATAAATTATTGGAGGATGGTAAAGCTTGCGCTGATATCGATGAATGTATTGAAACGCCTCAAGTCTGTAGTCAACAATGCGAGAACACCCCGGGTGGATATTATTGTAAATGTAACGAGCGTTGGTACGAGAGAGCCGCCGATGAACATACTTGCAAAAGGAGAGACAAAATAGAACCATGGGTTATATTCACTAATAAATATTACGTTAGAAATATGTCGACTGATGCGAAAAGATACAGTTTGATGCATCAAGATCTTATTAACGTTGTTGCTTTAGATGCCGATTATCATACGCAAGAAATGTTATACTTTTGCGATGTAACTGCTAAGACTATATACAGGTATTACACTAATTATTATAATATATTCATATTTTCAAATGTAAAATTCGTAATAGAAATGATTCATTCGAATTGTTGGGTTTACTTTTCTAGAGCACCTGTAGCCGGTGGCAAAAAAGAACCGATTATACGTCACGATAGTTTAGGATTAGAAGGAATTGCTATTGATTGGGTTGGACGAAAACTTTACTGGTTAGATCGACATGCAAAACATTTGGATGTTTCTGAATTGGATGGTACCAATAGAAAAACTTTATGGTCTGGAATAGCTGATCCAAGAGCTATCGTGGTTCATCCTGGTACTGGATATTTGTACTTCACTTCTTGGCATCTGCAGGTATTAAATGCATGAGATTAAATAGTGCATTTAAGAAAAAAAATAATTTTTCTCTATATACGTTTTGTTAATTTCGATATTTGCGTTCTACAGGCATATATTGGAAGACTAGGTATGGATGGTAGCAACTTTTCTCGAATTCTTACATGGGAAGATAACATCGCTTGGCCTAATGCCTTAACTATAGATTACTTTACCGATCGCATATTCTGGGCCGATGCTCATTTGGATTACATAGCATTCGCTGACCTAGACGGACACAACAGAAGAATCGTTCTTTCTGGTCCCGCGGTACCGCACGTTTTTGCTATCACAGTATTCGATGATTATATTTATTGGACCGATTGGAATCTCAAAGCTATCAGTAAAGCAGAGAAATTCTCTGGTGCTAATTTACAAATACTACGAAATACAACCCACAGGCCTTACGATATTCTCATATATCATCCATTGCGTCAATTGCCTTATAACAACCCATGTGCATTAAATAACGGTGGATGTTCGCATCTCTGTCTTATTGCTCCACCAGCAAGTTCTTATTTGTTGGAAGGTTACGGTCAACCTGGCGTAACCTCGGCTAAATGCAAATGTCCTAATCAATTCGTTTTAAGCAAGGATGAAAAAACTTGTATAGCTAATTGTACAGCTGGACAACACCGTTGTGGTCCGCCCGATGAAAAATGCATTCCTTGGTACTGGAAGTAAGTAAAATTATCATCTAACAAATCTATTTGCCTTTCACTTGTTAGATAATATTTTATGATTTAATTATTTCCTTAAAGATGCGACGGAGAAAAAGATTGTAAAGACGGATCAGACGAGTCTGCCAGTTGTCCTACGCGTCTATGTCGACCTAGCGTATTCCAATGTGCTAATGGAAATTGTACTGCTAGCGTAACCGTGTGCGATGGTGCCGATGATTGCGGAGACAAAAGCGACGAAGCTAATTGCTCATTAGAATGTCCGGAACTTGAATTTAAATGTAAATACAATGGTCGTTGTATACACGATTCGTGGAAATGCGATGGGGATGCTGATTGTAACGATGGCAGCGATGAAGATCCAGCTATATGTTGTTAGTATTCTAACGAGTATTATTATTGTTGCAAAACATTTCATCAATTACTTACTTGCACGCATAGTTTTTTTTCTTTTTTTTTTTCTATAATACTTTACGTTGTTTAGATAACCGTGCATGCGATCCGCTTACGGAGTTCAGTTGTAAAAATGGAAAATGTATACCAAAATTATGGATGTGCGATTTCGACAACGATTGTGGTGACGACAGCGACGAGCCTGCTTATATGTGTCGTCAAAGAAACTGTACTACAGGATGGCAACGTTGTCCAGGACACGCTAATTATCGTTGCATACCTAAATGGCTTTTCTGCGATGGGAAAGATGATTGTCGCGATGGTTCAGACGAACGTCCCGAAAGTTGTCCAAAATGTGATCCTAACATGGACTTCAAGTGTTCGAACAATAGATGCGTACCAAAGCAGTGGATGTGTGACTTTGCCGACGATTGCGGTGACGGTAGCGACGAGGCCGAATCCGTTTGCAAAGGAAAATATCGACAATGTTCCGAATCAGAATTTAAATGCAAAAATGGCAAGTGCATATCTTCCAGATGGAGATGCGACAGCGAGGACGATTGCGGTGATAACAGCGACGAAATGGATTGTCAAAGATACGAATGCGAGGTGCATACAACAATCTATTATTTTATTTAAATATCTCAAACATTTGTATGTGTGTTGATTCGATTAATATTAATTATTTATTGTATAATAATTTGCTGTGTGTTACGCAGAGCAATACATTCCAATGCGACAGTGGCCATTGCATTGCCGCTTATTTACAATGCGACGGTACGCGTGATTGTCGTGACATGAGCGATGAAGTTGGTTGTCCACCAAGATATCCCGGTGGACGATATTGTCCACAATCACGATTCGAATGCGAAAACAAACTTTGCGTATCTTTATCCGACAAATGTGACGGAAGCGATGACTGCGGTGACGGATCGGATGAAAATCCATCCATGTGTGGTAAGTTTGTTGTATTCTTTTTTTTTATAATTATAACTAAGCTATATATTACGCTTTCAATATTTATTTATTATATTAATCAACGATATCCTCTTCGTAACAGCCAATTTCAATTGCGATACATTGAGGAGATTCCAATGCGCCAATCACAGGTGTATCGTTAGATATCAATTATGCGATGGAATAGACAATTGCGGGGATGGTTCAGATGAAAATAATATGACCATGTGCGCTACTAGAATTCGTTCTTGCGATCCAATTACGGAATATCAATGCGCGAATAAGAAGTGCGTGGAGAGAACGAAATTATGCGATTTTGCCGACGATTGTGGAGATTCGTCGGACGAGTTGGGATGCCGTAAGTTATTTCTCTGTCTTTGATTTTTTTTATTTCACAAATACGAATCTTGTGTACCTAACTTGCGTAAACTTATTATTAAAGATCACTTCAAGCCTTGTTTGGACAGCAACAAAGGTGGCTGCTCTCATTATTGTCACAATATAACCGATGGCGGATACATTTGTGCTTGCTACCCCGGTTACATAATTTCCAAAGCTAATAGAAAACGTTGCGAAGATCTCAACGAATGTGCGACAGGGCAACATCAGTGTTCACAAATCTGTACAAATATTAACGGGTCTTACGCGTGTTCTTGTCGACAAGGATTCCAATTGTCGGATAATTTGAGCGGAGTTTGCCGAACCGAAGATGACGAGGCTATGCTTCTGTTTGCCAATGGACAAGAAATGAGAGCTTACAGTTTCCATAATAAAGAAGAGATAGATGTCATTTCTCATGAAAAGAGAATACAAGCTGTTGATATTGATCCAGCCAAGGAATACGTTTTCTGGATAGATTCTCACGACAATACGATTAAACGTTCCTACATGGTAAATGCCAAGGATGGTAAAGTAAAAATTGGTCATGCACAGGATTTGGATATGAAAAGTAATTATATCGTTTATTAATTTCTTTTCGTTACGCTATAAAAAATAATGACGATAAAACTTATCGAATATAATTTCTATTTTCTTGTTCGTTTTCTCTTGCAGCCGATTCAAAACCAACTGGTTTAGCGGTTGATTGGATTTCTGGTAATTTGTATTGGAGCGAAGTTGACGATACCGGTGTTAGACCACTTGGACGAATAATGGTTTCGAAATCTGATGGAAGGTATCGTCGAAGTCTCGTAACTACGGATTTAGATGGTCCAACTTCTATTGTTTTGGATCCTCAACTCGGTCGGCTTTTATGGTCGGATTCCGGTAACCAGCCGAAGATTGAAATTGCTTGGATGGATGGACAGAAACGTAAACAATTGGTTACCGATAGAATTGGCAAGCCATCGTCTTTGGCTATCGATTATGCGATGGATCATACGCTTTATTGGTCTGATAGCAAATTGAATACCATAGAATCTATACGATTGGATGGTACAAATCGTAAGCTCATATTGAAGGGTGAAAATTTGAAATATCCAGTGTCGTTGGACGTGTTCGAAAATAATTTATATTGGACGACCAAACAGACAGGCGAATTAATAAAACAAGACAAATTTGGTAGAGGTGTTCCACAAATTTTACTCAACGATATCGTAACACCGGGTGGACTTAAAATTTATCATCAATTGAGATACAACACGACGTTACGAGATCCCTGTTTCAATAATCAATGTACACATCTGTGCGTAGCAGTACCAAATGGGCACAGATGTTTGTGCCCGGATAACGTTGGTCCACACATTTCCAGCGAAAGACACTGCGATGCACCTATACAAAGAGCACGACCTGCTCCCAGAGTATGCCCTTGCCAGAATGGCGGTCTCTGTGAAAAAGTCGTCGACAATAAATTGAAATGCGGTTGCCGACGTGACTTCGCCGGTGAATTTTGTGAGATAGGTGTTATGGTTGCGAGAACCGGTAGTTCTACCGCTACCATTGTTATTCCTATTGTCGTATCGATCTTAGTTTTACTTGGAGCCGCTGCAGTGATCATGGTACTAAAGAAACGACCATTGTAAGTATCTATATCATATATATATATTTGTAATATTAAATAATATGAGATTTGAAAATAAAGAAAAAATTTCTACTACTGTAGTGGAAAGCCGGGTGGTCTTGGTGGCCTAACTGGTGCTCAAAGTGTATCCTTTAGGCAAGGAAGTAACGTGGAATTCGGAGCAGTAGCTCATGAACGAATGGTAAGATGTCGTCCTATTTCTAACAAATATTTATACAACATCAAAATAATGAATATATTAAAATGAATAAAAAAATAATTTGTTGATTTTATAGGAACCTCTCGATGTGGAGTATAATCTCAACGAAGTTAGTAACAAAAATAGAGACTTTAGTAATCCAATGTACGACGCGGTGAATATGGAAGCAGGTGCTACCAATGGCACTAGTGCCAGCAGCATGTACGAAGTGCCAGCTGAAATGAAACCTTCCAGTGTGCAGCACAAAGAACCACCACAAATTCATCTTAAAAGAAGAGAACTCGATCCTACGCCTATTGATTCGGGTAAGGATACTCAGCAATTGGTAGAGGAAGATAAATCCGAGTGCTAGGTAGTTAAAACTCGAGTATATAGAGAGATGCTTTCACACCTGTTGTACTTTGATCTCGACATATCTGTACTACTAAGAAGAAGAAGAAGAAGAAGAAAAAGAAAAAGAAGAAGAAGAAAAATAAGAAGAAGAAGTCATGTTTATTCCTTGTTGTTACATCAATTCGTATTAAGAGAGATTATCGAAGAGAGAAATTTCAATTGTTGAACTAAACAATGTTCTCTCATTTATACGAGAAGAATATTTTTAACTTTTCCTTCACAACGAGCATATTTGCTCTTTTCAGTTACCTTTTTATTTATGTCTATTATTTTATTTATTGAGGATGCAAAGATCTTGTTACGTTTTTAAATAAACCTACCCCCTCGTTTCTCGTATAGTGCAGATATATTTCGTAATCCGTTCTACTTGTATACACACACTTAAAAATATAAAATAAAAAGAAAATAAAATCATAAAATGATAAAAATGATAAATTTATAAAAGAAAGGAAAAGAAAGTGGACTAAGGATTATAATGAATCGAGATCCAATATAGCAATAGGCACGATTATTTGATTGTGTCATTCATTTAGGTGTGACTTGTAAGTCTTGTAAATATAATCGCTAAAAATATTTTCATATTATTCGTGTACCATAAAAACGCAACACATTCCATTCTCTTTCTCTCTCTCAAGGTTTCGCTTGTGAGGTGTGTAGTGATAGAACAGATTAATTCTAATAATTGAGTATATATGTATATGTGTGTGTGAATGTATATACATTTATTTGTATGTATTGTTATATACAATATTGCATACACATAAATGTATCACGCATATTGGACCAATAAGTTGTATTTTTAAATGAGTATTTTTATAAGGTGTGTGGCAAAGAAAATAGGAAATTTTATACTGAAACGTGGCCAACTATGAAATACGTATATGACGACACGGAGGATTGTTTTATACGGTTAATGAACTTTTTACAACAAGCTCCATACGATAATCCTGCGTTTGTTAATAAAAAAAAAAAAAAAACGATAAAAACTCTGTGTTAAGGATTATTCATAATAATAATGATTATAATAATAATAATATTATTAATAATAATAATAATAGTAATAATTATTATAATAATTATAATAATAATATATATATATTATTATAATAACATATAAATATATATTATAATAATATATTTTATATATATAAATAGAAGTTATACGAATGAATTAAAAAAAAAAAAATACGTAAAATAAATAATTGTTAATTTTTAAGTATCGATTGTTTATCAGAAAATATTTGGTCGGCCACATCAATGTTATATTGTACATTTTTTTTTTCTTAGAATATTATAATAATTAAATATAATGGGTAGGTCAGTGTAGAATGTTTCTTCTGCATTATCTGTGATTACAATTCTTGTATAAATTTAAAAAGAAATGATTACATTGTTGAAAAAAAAAAGAAGGAAAAATAACTTTTACTTTGTATGTTTCTTATATTATAATATTACGTTGAAAAATAAATAAATAATTGAAATTAATTTTTTTTTATTATCTTTCTAATTAGAAGAATGAGATCCTTGATATTTTCAGAATATATTATAATAGATTGTGTGTACATATGTATGTCCTGCGTAAACTAAATGGAAGAAAACAAATTAACACTGGCTGACCCGTTAATGATAATAATTATACGTTAAAAATTCTATAAATAAGTAAATAAATAAATATATATGTATATATACATTTATATATATATATTTTGTTGCAATCGACTTTGACCTGGGCAGGGCTCCAGTGTGTCCTATATAATACTATTATTATTATATAATATATATCAGTATTTTGTGTATTTTTTTATCAAGTTGACAAAATAATAATTGTTAATATATTGTGCAAATATCAAACAGATACCGTCCAAGAATAATAAACTATAAGGTTGACGATTAAGTTTTCCCTATACCTGAAAACATTTGGATAGAATAGGTGATAATTGTAGTCTAGAACAAACCTTTTGCTCTTTTTTTTATATATATATATATATATATATATATATATAAGACCATAACAAGGTGTCTCAAAATATTCTGGCATAACTTCAAGAATAAATTACCCAGCACGTTTGCTTCATCTAAATTCGTTGAATTTTTATTTGTGGGAGTATCAAGTTTTTAATTTGCTACATCTTGGTAAAAAATATTAAACGTGGTCATTTTGAATAGTGTTTCTCTATGAAACTTATTTAATAATTTATATAATACAAAAATTGCTATAATTTGGAAACATGTGTTACTGAAACAACCCTGGAAGTTATGTTTACATATTTTGACTATTGAAAATTATTAATCACGTTTTTCTTTGGGCAATTTTGATAATTTATTTATCAAAAAATATCGTAACATTTTTTTTGAAAAATAAAAACTAAAAAGAAAAGAATAAAAATAATTTTGATAACTCGGGCACAGTTCGATTGATACTTTTACTAATAATAATAATAATAATAATAATAATAATAATAATAATAATAATAATAATCATATTAATAATAATAGTATTAATAAAAGAACAAATATTGATTTGGTGATTTACCTATTTTATTATGTTTTGCTTTCTTCCAATGAATGTTTTTACGATAAGCTGTTGACTTTGTCTGTAACGTTCAATATTACCAATGAAACTTATATAAGATGTGTTCTAAAAATATGTTTAAGCAATATGATTATTTGTCAACACTTGTTACACGAAAACTTGTTTTGCACTCAACAACGAGCAATATGTCAGAATAATCGGCCGTATATTCGCCAAGGACAATTGAAAATACTTATTTAAACAGGTAAATTTTCTTTTTCTTATTTTACAGGCTTATCTAAATAAATAAAATTTTTGTTATACATTCTTATCTTTTAATTAATGCATACTTTAGCAACATGTTTGCTTGAAGAGAGATTAGAACAAAAAAGAAATGAAAGATACAATGCACTACGGTCTAGTAAAAATAGTTATTTATCTAATTAAGAGATATTTTTGTATTTTTATTTAAAGAAAAAAAATGTATAGTTCACAGTCTAAAGAGTACGACCCTAAAATCATTACCGACACATTCTCATAAGAAAACTATTTGTAATTTGATTTATATCAAAGTTAAAGATCCTTTATGCGCATACTCCGTTCTGCAGTGTCCGTTAAACGAAGAAAATTTGGACCAGTGCCGTTTGGTACATCATCAACGAAAGAGGCAAGTTAAAACATTTACAAAATTGTCTCATTTTTCACATAATATTTAGTACCATTCCGATTGTACGATGTCATCATCGTAAATGAGTTGAAACGTTCACTTATAAAATTACAACACTTATTTTATTATTATTATTTTTCAACATATTTTACGCGACCAAAATAATGAATTAATTGGTTAATAGAGACATTACACGAGTTTGAAATTCCTTAAGATATACGTATTAAACATTGTGTCATTAGAATTTCAAAACAATAACGTGAGATAATTATTAGCCAATAAACGTTGGTAATGAAAAATCGCTCGGTAATGTAGTTAATCGTGTTATCGATAGTGAAAGTAAAACGTAATTCAAGATAAGCCCGCAAGGGGAAATATTTTATCGAGATTCAACATTTTTTTTTACATTTCTGATAATTTTTGCATATTAGGTCGACTTTACTTTAACGTATGGATTACATACACGAAAGGATATTTCTTCTCTAATTATTTTTATCTTCCACCGTGAAAGTGAGTCGATTTTTATTCATACAGCAAAATTTAACTAACGAAACTCAAAAGAGCGTAATTTTATATATCTATCATTTAAATATTTATTATAAAATTAATATTCGCTGACGGTCCAAATAACACTTGTTTACAAGTTATCGGATATTTAACTGGTTGATCTTGAATTTTCAAATATCGAATATTATACATGGAAGTAAAATCTGATACGATTATCTATCTATACGTAATATGTGTTATCGAACCGGTACATTAAATCAATGCACCAATGTGATTTTATTTATTTCTATCTTTTTTTTTTTATCTTATGTTAGATGGAAAATTCAAGATAATCGAGATTTAGTTATCGATAATATAACAACGAGTTAATCTTATTATTAATGCATATCTTATCTTAAATATTTAACTGATAAATGGGTAATCACAATAACTCATAAGCTTGTATTCAGATATCGACTTTACGTTATAATACGCGCTAGATTTCATTTGTTTGCTGAACAAACAAGTAAGAATAGAAATTTAACGAAAGAAAGTTTGCCTTAGCACAAATAAGAGAATTCGATGTAAAATCTATTTTAAAGGTTTTTAACGATCATATGAATTAATGGATGGTCATATGATTGGCTTGTAAGTCCAAATAAAATTTCAAAACAACTTTTTTATCTCGTAATCTTTCTTATCTCAAGTAAAGATTAAAATTTATCAAACAAATAATTTCCATCCAATCACGTTCATATATTTCGAAACATAAAATGAAAATATTTTTAAATAAAAAAAAATGATTTTTAACAAATTTATTTTTTCTATAGGGTGTAACAATAAAAAAGGAAACAAAGTATCATCTCGCCAATGACATAATAAATGAATGTGACTTAAGATCTCGAAAAGAAGTTGAATTGTTTTTAAAGTAAATGTGTTAGAGAGAGAAAGTATCGATAAATGAAGCGTCCTGTTCTTAGGTAACAATAAAAAACAATAAAGAAAAGTAGGTAGTGGGTGCGGAACGAGAGGAACCGAACGTTGAACGGAGAGGAACGAGGCGAACCGAATTAAAACGAAGTTGAGCCGAAGTAACACGGAATTGCACGGTTCCATATTGAATGTGTGTTGGTGGTGATCATCGTGTTTGGTTAACACTTTGCTGTGTGTTACGACCATAAGCTATATAACAACACGCACGATAAGTGCTTAATATACGTCAACGTAAGAGAAACACACAGAGAAACAATAAGAGAGAAAAAGAGAGACAAACAGAGAGAGAGAGAGAGAGAGAAACGTTGGAACACTCATTGTCTTACACACACATACATATTAGAATACATATATTCATAGGATATAGGTGAAAAAGATACTTGAAAGAGATGTCAAAAAAAGGAGTTGTTATGGCTGCTGCGGGCTGGCCCAGGGCATGGGAACGTGGGGGTCTGATAGGTGCAGGGGTAGGAGCTGCCGTTGGAAGGAGAGCTAATCGTTCGCGTCTGTCGAGTATAGGACCGGTAGTTCTGCCGGTGGCTGTTGATACGACGGTCGTGAGTCGCACAATGGCAAGCACTGCTTCTAACAACATGAAGATCCTTAATGAGGATAACATTTATGAGAATATCAAAAAAATGGAATACGCCGTGCGCGGTCCTTTATTGATACGTGCAAACGAATTGGAAAAAGAATTGCAAAAGGTAAGAATTCCTCCGTTCCTTTTGTTTATATATATATATATATATATATATATATATATATATATTTTTTTTTTTCTAGTTCCTTTTTACTGTGTTGTAATTAGTTTTTCTTTTTAAAATTTCATTTTTATGTGCGAGTAAATAATCGACAAAAAAATAACGAGAGAGTCAATGATGTCAATGAATCAAAAAGAGAGATAGAAAGATAGAAAAGTATTGACAACCGTGAAATTAGACAATTGAAGGGTGCATTTGCAAAAAGGCGGTAACAATTTGAACGAGTTTCTAATTTGAAGTAAAGGCGCCAATTTTCAAACGAGAACCTTTTGTTAATTCGGATAATCTTACTGTCCACAACGATTGATGACGCATAAACCGGTTACCGCCATTTTTTTTTCTTTTCATCATCAGTGTGCGCTTTTGCGTGTATGCGTGTGCTCAACCACCTGTCACATTTTCTCTTAACACTTTTACAAGGTCTTCTCTTTAATGCTTATACATTAAATGCAATGTTGATTTTGTTCGAATTTAATTCGTATAAATAATGGAAAAAAGAAAATATTCAATCGATTCGATTGTGCACGTAGTTATTACATGCGTATGGATTAGTTTGACGCGGGATATAGAACTATAAATAGTTAGATATTTTTGCGTTATTGAAGTAGAAATTATGCACGCAGCATTCGTAAATATAAAGGATTATACGAAGATGATGCACACTCACGAGCAGTCGCGTGATGACGTTTAGCTAATTTTACGACAATTCTTAACGCGTTTAATATTACTATTTCTTCTTGCTTTTAGGTTTCAACTAAATGCGTAGTTGTATCGTATAACACATATTGGCAATATTTTCTTATTATACAATAATATATATATATATTTTTTTTTTAATAGTTGTAAATAATTATAATGTAAAATACATCATAAAATTAATTTCAAATATGTTTATATATATACAAAATTTATTGTAATATTTGGGACACATCACAGAAGTGATTCGTATATTTCTAAAGTTTTTTAATACTGGCAATGTAATGTCAAATACAATAATAGTTTTAAAACAAGCTCAAAAATTAAAATCTAATTACGAGCTTGTAGTATCCATCGTGCAAGAAATAAAAGATAATAAAGTATTTCTTGCGTGAGATAACTGAGTTTTGAAATCGAATTTTATCAAAATTAAAATGACTAAATTTCATTAATTGAATGTGTGACATCAACGAAAATAAAAAATATCTATGATACACGAAACATTGTTTCGAAATACAAATTGAGGATTAATATTATGAACCTTTTTTTATGAAGATAAGCTATCTCGCATTTATATGAATTTTTGTTTTAAATTGCTTTTGGTCACTTCTGAAATGGATCCCACATATTACATTGTATATTAAAATTAAAAATAATTCCATATAAAACTATAATGTGTGCAAACTATACCTTATGTAACAGGTAATCTATTTAATTAGATACATCCTGTATAATCATGGAAATATATACTATATATATATATATTGGTCATGCTATTATATATACTCTGACACATTATTTTCTCTGTTAAATAATTGAACTAATTTTTACATTGCATTTTATTTGTTGATACCAGGGTGCTAAAAAACCATTCAAAGAAGTCTTGAAAGCAAATATCGGAGATGCCCATGCCATGGGACAAAAGCCTATTACATTTTTACGTCAAGTATTAAGTTTGACCACGCTCCCGTCTCTCCTAGACGATCCCAGTTATCCGGAAGATGCTAAATCTCGTGCTAAAGCGCTTCTTCAAGCGTGTAAAGGAAGCGTCGGTTGTTACACCGAGTCTGTGGGAATGGAAATTGTTCGTAAACATATAGCGCAATATATCGAAGAACGAGACGGTATACCGAGCAATCATCAAAATATTTTTCTCGGCAATGGTGCATCGGATGCCATCAAAGTATACAATTAATCATACAATATATTATTCCCTTTTTTTTTCCTATTTTTATTTCTTACAATATTTTTTGATCATTGTATTTCTTAATTCTAGTCCGTCCTGAAACTATTTGCTCAAAAGATTGATAATAAACCAACAGGAGTTATGATTCCGATTCCACAATATCCATTGTACAGTGCAACTATATCCGAATTTGGTCTTGGCGAAATTGGTTATTATCTGGACGAAGATAATAAATGGGCATTGAATATTACCGAATTAGAAAGGGCGTTAAACGAAGCGAAAAAATGGAGTAATCCTCGTGTGCTCGTTGTAATCAATCCTGGAAATCCAACTGGTCAAGTTTTAAATCGGTCTAACATAGAAGACATTCTACGATTCGCTCACAAACATAAACTCTTCATATTCGCGGATGAGGTTTATCAAGACAATATATACGACAAGGACTGTTGTTTCCATTCGTTCAAAAAAGTTGCTGTTGAATTAGGACCGCCTTACGATCAAATGGAATTGGCCTCTTTCATGTCTATATCAAAAGGTATCATCAATAAAAATCAATAAATTGATCACTCATGTTATTTGTAATACGTGTAAAAATTCTAAAATATATCTTATTTCTACTCTAGGATACATGGGAGAATGCGGCATACGTGGTGGTTACGCGGAACTCGTAAACATTGATCCAACTGTAATGAAATTATTACAAAAGTCAATTTCAGCCATGTTATGCCCGACCGTTTTAGGCCAAGTTGTGTTGGATGTAGTAGCGAATACACCCAAACCCAACGAACCATCTTATGCAAAGTTTGAAGAAGAAAAACGTAATACTCTGTTGTCCTTAGCGGAAAGATCAAAATTAGCTGTAGATATGTTGAACAGTATTCCAGGTTACAAGGTATTATTGCAATTGTTTCTTTCTAATATCTTTTAAAATTGTTCTTTTACGAGATTATCAACAAATTAATCATCTTTTTTATTTACAGAGTAATCCATCTATGGGTGCGATGTACGTGTTTCCACGATTTGAGATTCCACCGAAAGCCGTAGAAGCAGCCAAAGCTAAAGGCCAAGCTCCGGATCTTTTCTACGCTTTTAAACTGTTAGAAGAAACTGGAATTTGTGTTATAGCCGGCTCAGGTTTTGGCCAATTACCTGGAACATATCACTTCAGAACGACCATTTTACCGCAAAAAGAAAAGATGAAAACGATGTTGACTAGTCTGAAAGAATTTCATTTAAAGTTCCTCAAAGAGTATAGTTAAAAACAAAAAAACTAAACTGTTCGATGCATTTTATCTTGCACAAACATACACGTATATGCGTGAAATCATATTTTACTCAGACCCGACACTAACATCACGTTAAAAAAAATGTTCGTTTGTGCTTGTTATATTGTTAATGAGTACTTGTAAATAAAAGAGTAAAAGTGCAATTACATAAAAAAAAGAAAAAAAAACAACGAGTATCAGTCATCGTCTCGGTTATACACTATATTAATATTTACTATTTATCAATAAATGTATTATATCTAAAAGTTCATATATTTTAAAACTTATATTCAAAAACACATAAATATATATATATTATTTTTTAGATATTATATGCATATACGTGTTTATCTATACTACGAGATTCGTGGATCTAAGAAAATATTATTTACACAATACGTAGACAAAAAAAAAATGGAATTTTATACTTTGAGAAATATTTGAAGAAATGATTTCAAAGATCAGAGGATAACCTTTCTATTTCATTGACAAAAAATCTCATGTCGGCTCTAGTCAGTCCAGAATTTTGTAATACAAGCCTGAAGAAATTAGGAAGATTGCGTAAGGATTGATACGTGATTAGCATTGATCCTTTGCGGACCATACGCTCCTTGATGACCGGAGCAATTTTATGCAAAAGATTGGACAATTGTTCGCCTTTTAAATGACGTTTCGATGGTGGCGTATACCAAAAACAAACGTTGGTACATTCGGGCTCGAATATGAGCTTCCATCCTTCTCGTTGGCGAATGTAATCCGTAAAATATCGTGACAATTCGAACACGCGATCAATGTGTTTTTCAAAACCGTTTGTACCTTTGGCCTTCCACATTAACCAAAATTTCAATACGTCAGCTCTTCTGCCGCATTGAACGTGTTTGTCACCGGAATCGTAAGAAGTATCGTAAAACTTGTCAGGTTGAAACAAGTAGCTCGCTTTGGAGGCATGTGCCGATTCCAATAAACCTTCGTGGTGTACCAAAAGGGTAGAACATTGTTGAGGTGCTGCGAGCAATTTGTGCGGATTCCAAGTAATCGAATCTGCCAGTTCTATACCATCGAGCAAGAAACGATACTTTTTCGACATCAATGCACCCCCACCCCAAGCTGCATCTACGTGGAACCACATGTTGTATTTCTTACAAATGGCAGCTATTTTTTCAAGTGGATCGAATGCACCCAAAACGGTGGTTCCAGCTGTTGCAGATACCATCAAGGGTACAGCTTTTTGACACAGTACTTCGTTTATTCGTAATTCCAAATCCTTTAAGCACATTTTACCACGTTCGTCGACTTTAACGCAGTAAACGTTACTGGCCCCGATACCAAGAAAAGCTGCTAATTTTTTAACAGAATAATGAGCATCTTCGGACGTGAATACCACCAGCCTAGAAACCTGCGTCGAACCAGTTTCCTTGTATTCCGGGAATTTATAATGACGCGCCAAATTGATGGCATAACCATTGGCCATTGAACCACCCGGACAAAATATTCCATCGCCTCGACCATTTTCCCAACCAATTATTTTCCTCATTTCTTTCAACACCTCGTTCTCCATCAAAGAAAATACTGGCGATACCTCGTAAGTGTAAACCGAAGGATTTAAAGCATCGGTCAACCATTGACCCGCTAAACCGTAAGGATCCACGCTGGAAAAAAGTTGATTGACGAAATGCGGATGACCTGTTTTCATGCTATACTTTATAATATTTCGTGTTAACGATAGTAATTCTTCGTGCGATACTCCGTTCATTGGCAAGGACAAATCTACCAGAGAAGATAAAGTCTTTGGTTCAACCCACTCGACGACTTTCTCGTTCCTCAGTGTACCCTGAAAATAATAATCGTTCGTGTAAATTCGTTTATCCAATATTTCCATCATTCTTTGTTATATCTAATTTCTATTTTTTGCATTAAAAGTATGCACAGTAAAACTTCCAATTAAATTCTAGAATTCGTTCATTCATTCATTATAAATGTAATTACAAATGTCAAGCTTCAATTGTATGTATGTACATGTATTCAGGTCATTTATATTTTATATCTTAATAAAATCAATTTCATCAATCGATTTTCTAATGTACATTAGCTTGTCCTTGTTCTACGATTGTAGAAAGCAAATATATACATACATACACATATATACATACTTATATACTTTGTATATTACGGAATTACAGATTTTGTGAGTCATGCATTCCACGATATATAATAAAAACATATATGCGTATGTGTGTACATTAGACTGTGCCAAATAAATCGACTATTTTTTTTTTTTCGGTCCCATATCAAAATTTCGTTGAGAGTGACGAAAAAAAAATTGTGTCAAAATTTGAGCCCTCTATCTTCATTTTTCAGTTAGCGCTCGCTAAAATAAGAATTTTCGCCAAAAAAAGTTTTTTTTCACTTATTTTTTGGTTATAGACAATTCAATATACCAAATATTAAAAAACCCTTGGTATGGTTTTGTAGGAAATTAAATTCTCTACAAAGATGATTTTTTATCGAACTTAAAAAGTCAACAGCTTTTTTTTTATAGCTGATTAAATTACATTTCGTTCTATAATTTTCATTTTTAATTATTGATGAACACTTATTAAACTACTTCCTAACGAAAAGAACATACTAATGCAATTTTTCTAGGAATATTTATGATCTAAAAAAATAGTTTTTATGCCGTAATGAATGTAAATACTGTTGAGTAATTTATATTCTTTACTTTTAAAATAATGAATTACATGTCAATTCTATTTTTTTTTGTTTTTCACCTTATTGATTCACACAAAATTCGGTGAAATTTTTCTGTTTACAGTGAGAATTGCACAAACCTATGATTGTATAAAAAATCATTAGTATTTTAATAGAAATAGATAATTACTAAAAACGAAATATCTTAAAAAATTTTAATAAATTAAAAAATGATATGCTAATCTTTATTATTGTCTTTATTCATATGTTTTACTAGTTTTAAAGAGCTTACATTTTTTAAATAAACATTAATATAATTATGATAGACACACTTTTAATATTGTTATATATAATGAAACTAATAAGATCTTTACTTGAATTATTTTAAAATCAGTTATGAGATTCGAGTAAACATATTACTCACATAAATTTCGTTTGTTACAATTGGGATATTTTTTGCGATGCTCAGCAACAACTTGTAATAAAAACTGTTTTTGTTCTTCATCACAAGTGAAACTATCATTATATTTATCAATTAACGCTACAGCTCTTTCGGCAATATCATTTACAACTTTTATCGATCGAACAATTTTTAAAGAAGCCTGGTACTCGTCATCGAATTCCCATTGATCTACAGGTAAATCAAGAAAACTTGTAGATAAACCGAACTTCTCGAATAAAACCATCGACTTTTGAGTAACAAAATCACTTATATCTTTTGAGCCGAATGATTTTAAATCTTCTTGTTTTGTGTGTCTATCATAATTATATTAATGTTTATATTCTAATTATATCATAATTATATTAATGTTTCTATTTCTATTAAAATACTAATGATCTTTTATACAATCATAGGTTTGTGCAATTCTCACTGTAAACAGAAAAATTTCACCGAATTTTGTGTGAATCAATAAGGTGAAAAACAAAAAAAATAGAATTGACATGTAATTCATTATTTTAAAAGTAAAGAATATAAATTACTCAACAGTATTTACATTCATTACGGCATAAAAACTATTTTTTTAGATCATAAATATTCCTAGAAAAATTGCATTAGTATGTTCTTTTCGTTAGGAAGTAGTTTAATAAGTGTTCATCAATAATTAAAAATGAAAATTATAGAACGAAATGTAATTTAATCAGCTATAAAAAAAAAGCTGTTGACTTTTTAAGTTCGATAAAAAATCATCTTTGTAGAGAATTTAATTTCCTACAAAACCATACCAAGGGTTTTTTAATATTTGGTATATTGAATTGTCTATAACCAAAAAATAAGTGAAAAAAAACTTTTTTTGGCGAAAATTCTTATTTTAGCGAGCGCTAACTGAAAAATGAAGATAGAGGGCTCAAATTTTGACACAATTTTTTTTCGTCACTCTCAACGAAATTTTGATATGGGACCGAAAAAAAAAAAATAGTCGATTTATTTGGCACAGTCTAGTGTACATATATAAATGTATGTGCATTCAAATTTGTACAAGTTTAATTATCGATCTACACAAAAAAATTTAATTAATGTGTATCTCTCGGAATTTTACGACGTAAATTCTCATTCATAATTCGTGTATTATACATTTATGTTACCAATTAACGTAGATCACGATGAGTATGATATAATTGGTATGTATAAGTACTTTGTTTGTCAACAAGACGGTAATAATGATTTCAAGAAAAAAAAAAAAATAAAAAATAAAAAAAGGAGAGAAAATTGTTCACTATGCATAAAATTGTTACTTCGGTTTAATCGTCTATGCTTTTATTTGTTTCACTCTGTTGATTACGAATTGCAATGATTTTTATAATTTCATATGACCTCAGTCAATACGATAGTTTTCTTCTTAACACGTAAAATGCGTCACTTCCGGAAATTCGAAGACAAAAGATATGCTATGCAACGATATACATAATCAAATAGGATTATTCAAGAATTTAGTTCGAAATAAATTTTTACAAAAGTTATCTTCACATTTCAATTTTCACAATTTATTTGAATATTAAAGCGTGCCCCAATTGTGCATACTTTTTTAAAAATATTTAAATAATATAAAGAGTTTAAATACTTTCAGATATTATTTTTGTGAAACTATTAAAAAAATTAAACTTTTGTACAAATCTCAGGTATATTTGGGGACTATCTTATCGAATATTTTTAGATCCACGAAATCGATTTCTAGAAATTTTGTTCTTCAATTTTATGAGATCTATATATATATATATATATGTGTAATATAATTAAATAAAACAATATAATAAGAAAATAATTTAAAAAAAAATAATAATAAATTTACCTCGAAAACAGCTTTATCCAAGACGACGTCGATGAAATCCCTTAAAAATTGTTCGTGAACGATACGATTGGGTAAACTTTCGTAACATCCTTTAACTCGATTAATAATTCCTTCATTATCGTTTGATAAATCATTGGATAAACGTTCGCCAATGACAATTTTCGATTCGTTTGAATTGTTCGTTACACTGTGTACTTCCTTCGACATTTTGAAACCATTAAAAAAAATATTCTTCAAAATTTACTGAATCAGATAGAATAACTGAGAATCACACGGGTTTTTTTTAATGAAAATCTAAACTTTGTTGTTTTCATAGATCAATGTATATTTTATTTGCAATGAAAGATTCGTAAATACGTTTCTTTAAGTATATAGAACAACAAGGTTTTTCTCGTTCTAATCTTCTGGAATAAGAGTCCTCACAAGTCTGCTGCCTTTATATATATTAAAGCCTTAAAGACCAAGGACAAAAAACGTTGCTCCTCCCCTCTCTCCATTTTAAAAAGAGAACTATCGCGTTCCGTAGTTTTAGCTTGATTTCTTCCTTGTGGATGGTTTCTCGGAATAATCATTTTACCACTTCCCCATTTTCTTACAATTCGCTTTCAAAATTAACGAGGAAAAAATTTATATTAATGTTCCGATCAAAAAATTTATTACTTAATTTTTATATATATATATATATATAAGTAAACACCTTTTGAAACTACTTACGCAAAGTATTCGAACCTTCATTTTTTTTTGTATATTTTTTAAATGGAAGAAAAAAAAATTATCAATTATTACACATCTATCACATGCATGGAAGAAACACGTTAATTTGTATAATCAAAACAATAATATTAATTATAACACTTTATTCTCACCGTACACTAACGATCGTAGTTCTTCTTTATTTATATGATTAATTTTCTATGCAATGAATCGTGCGAACGTTTAAACTTTGATCTCCTTATTCGGGGTTTTTACGCTTCTTCAACTAACAAGCTGGCAAACTAGTTATGCGTGTCTGACGGACACCGGTAAATGCAATCTTAGTCGCATGCGCGAAAAGTATAAAAGGAAAGGTAAAGAAAGAAAGTAAGAAAAAATAAAAAGTAATATACCTTATAAAGTAGCATACCTTATATATATCTTGCAAAGATTGATCTAATAAAAACGGTTTTTGCTTTCTTTCCTTTCCTTTTCATTACTTTTTTTAATTATTTTTTTTCTTCGATAAATTTATTTCGTATTTTTTTACAATTCAAATTTAAAACTCACACCAAATTCAAATTCGATGACTTGCGCAGTACCAATAACGAGATGTCATTGTTCAATGTATATCTTAAAAAGGAAATATGAGAGACACTTTCGAAAACTAGTCAACCGGCAAACGTTTTTGCTCAATGTTTTAACTTATGACCTTGTTTATTACGATTCAATAATGTACAATAGTAAAAGTATGCAATCGATAACGATCGAATTCCGTTGAATAATATAAAATGTTATTTTAATGAAATACGTGACAAAAACAAAATAAAAAAAGCCAATTGCACATTAGACGTATTATATATTTGCCTTTGATTTTATTTAATCTTATTTTTTTAAATTCTTTTCTTTTTTTACAATTATTGTATTGTATAAAATTTATTATATAAACGTATACTATTCGTATTGTTTATTTATTAATCTAGTTTCTTTTTTCAAGCTCATTAAATTCTCATATACAAACAATTATTATTGGAAATCCCTTAAATGTTTTATCTTCTCTTCCTCCTTTTCGATACGTAAGGGAATTCCCCCGTATATTAACGATTGGCAAATACACGATTTACGATAAAGAAAGGACTTAACACTCGTTCGAATGACGCACGAGAGTAATTTTTAAATACTACTTAGTTTTTTATTTCTTTTTCTATACCACCTTTTACTCCATCTATTAACCCATTTGCATTATGCGTGTACTTTAGCTTTCTTGCCCAAACATCAGCGAAGTTCAACTATCGACTGACCTGTATCACCGATCAAATTCTCATAGATAGAAAAACTAATGTTTCTTATGCGGAATAATCCGCGTTTAGCGATAGCAGACAGTCGCAGTTCGCGGATATATCCACGCTTGGATGTAAATGGGTTAATAAGCAACAAATACCTGGCTCTAAAACTCTATTTTTATCAAAAATAAATTTAAAAAAAAAAATGCTAAAAGATAAGATTTATCTTTAGTAAAATAATCTATTAAATCAATTATCTTTTTTATATATACATTAACGCGTAATACATTTTAATATTATATCAGTTAAACTCCTCTACAGTGGGTGATCGGTTGAAAGTTCAGACAATGTACGCTTTTGCTGAAGATTCTTATGTTCAAACAATAAACATGAGAAGATACACTATGTGTAAGATTTGTAGAATTTGTATTACTTTTAACAAACAATTCATAGAGCAAACATCGTCTTGGAATGGATTATGTTCGTTGATTGATTAACCACTATACTTTCTTTATTTTATCACAAGTCTGTTAGAAAATATAACAATTTTATTTAATACGTTCCAACTTATCGACTCTTATATTTTACTATATCTATATTTTAATATTATTTAATAAATTTTATTATTATTATTATTAATACAGATTTTGTTTTCAAAAGAGCATTTAATAAAACTACATATTTATATGCGTAATAATAAAATAACATGGAATACTTGCGTAAGATTAAATTCTATATATAAGAACGAGTGTCTATCACTCAGCAAAAAAAAATTTGGGAGATTCAAGGCCTTAATGCCAAGTTATATGATTTACCTGATCTACTAAAAATAACAAGTTTGCGTATGAATAGATAATAATCCTAATTCATATAAAATGTATACTTTCAGTTTTCTTTTTTATGTAGCTAAATATGATTTTTTTATTAGATTATTTAATATTAGCACAGCTCATTGTATTATATAAAATTGTTTCTTGGAATGCAAAAGCGCATATAATGTTATCATCTCTCTTTCTTTTAAAAAACTGTTGTTATTTTCTTTTCTTTCCCTCAAAATATTAACAGCAGGAATCTTTAGAAGTCGCAAATATCCACAGCAATAGACCCTTACCTTAGATATTTCTTACAAATTATAAACTTTATCTTTTCAACAATATTGAAACAATAACATAGATTTTTAAAGCATCAAAAATGTTAACCAAAGTATGCGCCGCAATTAGAACAACGACGTGTCTTCAATAAAAGACAACAAATTATTCCAAGCGGAAAGAATAAAATAGCGCATAACAGACCCAAGCACGTATAATCATCTTCCATAACCCCTACCTAAATTTTTGTAACAAAAAAATAACAATTTCAATTATACCTGCCGATATGACAAGAATTCCCATTATTTCATAGAATATTGGAAAATAAGTTTTAATACTTATCGAGTTTGAAAAAACTTACTCTACATGCTGGACAACCTCCAACAAGAATTACTTCTGGTACTACGATTGTCGTACTAGGTTGAATGGTTTGAGTAGCTCCATAGGATGGTACATTGCTACCTTGATAAGGAGTGGCTAGCGTACTTGGATAATATCCAGGAGGTGGTTGCCATGAAACGTTTTCTATAGATACACATTTACTTCATTTTTATAATTGTTATTTATTAGTTTATATTAAATTAAAAAGAAAAGAAGATAGTAAAAAAGGAAACTATCTACGACTTAGTTTTGTGACATCATCATGATAAAGGAATGTTATTATCTTATTGATTAGAACACGTATTATATTACTTTTTATATCCTACAAAGATTTATCTAATGTGATAAATTGTGCATAAGGAATAAAATCAAATATTTCTTAATAAAATAGATTAATCATTAAATAATATCTAAAAATAACCTCTGAATGAAATTTTATGAAAAAAAAAATGTTGAACAATTACGTGAAAATATTAATTGCATTTTGAATAGTAAATAACCTAATTTGTTTGTACGTATGAACATACCCGTTGGCGCACTTGCAGGAGAATAAGGAGGTGGCTTGTCAGCTGGAGAATTAAGTAGTTTGCTCTCCATGACCAAAATATACAAAATTACATATGACAATATCCAACGACCAATAGTATAAATACAATACTAAATCTTAAAAGATTAGGCGATTATATGAACACTGGATGAACGCCCCCTTACACTTCTCTTCAATACATATGTGTATATGTTGCGGGTGTATATGTGTATGTTTCTACTTTTAATTGCTTGACAGATAGTGCGTATATAAAAAAAAAAAACTTGCATTAAAATCTTCTGGCATTGTTTCAATTCTTATTTTAATAACGAACATTATACAACGAAATAATTATTATAATTATTCCTACATAGTTTTAAAAATCATCTTGTATTTATCTTTCATATTTTTCTTTTTTTTTTTTCAATGTAGTTTGTAAAGATACTTTTGATTTATATATTTGAAAATAATTGTTGAATAAAAAGAAATGTTTCTGTGATTTTATTTAAAATAAATGCTATGATCTTTCATTATTTTTTATATTTTTATTTGCATGTTAATATTTAAATAAAATTACTTTTATGTAAGTATATATCAATCAAATATATAAAATCAAAAATATAAAAAGATTTATATCTATAGATAGGATATAATAAGCAATATAATATTAAATTAAACAATTGATTATTTATTAATACAATTGAAAATCTTAAGGGAATTACCTGTTTTTAATCTTAAGAGGAAATAATTGATATTAAATCATTTATTTTAAAAATACGAGAAATAAATTCTTATAAAATTTTTCTGATTGGTTAATCTTTGAGATATTGTGTCCTGATTGGTGGAGATTGAAGTGAATAACAGAATTGAATATAGTTGAAAGAAGTATAGAGAAGAGAAGAATAATTTAGTGAGACTGATAGTGGGTGACGTCGGTAGAGTTTGTTTTACACTATTGTAGTTTGTAATCAATAACTATATTTATGACGGAAAATGTATTGCAAAACGGCATGGAGCCTTTTCAGGTATTATATTTTCTTCAATCTAATGTTTAAACACATTAATATGATTACTTTCTATTCCATGAGGTTAGAATGTCAATATTGTTGACTTAAATAATAATAGAAATTATTTCTGTTTCACTGAAATTTTTGTTTTTACAGAATCCTGATTGTGTTCCTTTGGAAGACTTGATATTAACAATTAAAACTGGTGGTATTCCAGATTTAGTTCCTGCTTTAGTAAGATCATTATTTCATAATATTGGATAATTTTGAAATACTTCAATGCTTCTTTCAATTGTTTCTATGATTAATAATAATATTAACTTCTTGTGTTATTTATTTAGTATCATTGTTAATAAAATCTGTTTAAGGATGAAAAATGGGTTGAAGAACGATACTTTTTGCATTATGAAGTTCCAAATATTTATGATAGTAATGGGACTGAAATTTTGGGTGCTAAAGAACATTGGATTGAAATTATGGGTTACATGATCGATGATTTAAAATGGGTTCTCACTATTCCGTTTTACAGGTACCCCATATGCATATCATCATATTCTATTTAATTAATTTAATTTAGAATAAAAATAATCAAATATGCATTTTGTTACGATTTTTAAATGTTATTGTTGTTTATTCAGGTTCTGGTCAAATGTTGTATTTAATTCTTCAATACTAGATGCATTGGTATCTTTCTTGCAAGAAGCTCCACCGTATTATGCTTTAGAAAGTTTTCCTAATGATTCAGAAATGCAAAATACTTTAGAAACACTTCGTCATTATGTACTTTTGATTTTCGCTCGTCTTGTTACCAACAAGGAAAGTCCTACAGAATATATGACGGTTTCATACCTTGGAAAAGTATTATACGATCATTTTATATTTACTGTACCTATTATTTATGATTTATGCCAATTGTATGGTCGTGAAAATGAGAAAACAGTGTCAAAAATTTTAAATAGTTTGTTTACTATTCAATCATTGTACAATGTTGACATTGAAAAGTCTGTCCCTTATCTCGTTGAGGTAAATAAATGCTTTCTATCATCTTCATTCTATGTTTTGTAACATGTTCGCTACTGTGCAGTAGAGAAAAGATTCCAACCACAGCATGGAAGTTAGTTTTCGCATTGATCATTGTCACAAATATTTGACGCTAAAATCTTAATGGAAATTGATCTGTTGCGGATATCTGATACTAGTAGCGAACAATGTTAATGATATTATAATGTATTTGTTAGTATATTTATACAAATATTTTCTTTTTATTTAGGCTCTTGGTAACGTAGAAAGAAAATTTCAGGAACGACCTAGCTATTCATTGGATGAAGCTGTACCACTTTTGAACGAACCACCAATTGAAATTACCAAAATTACTTTGTTCTCGTTGGAGGATATGATACTATATGTCTTAGATATATCTTCTACGATTACTATATTTTTAAAAAATTATCCACTGGCAATTAAAAAATATCGTAATGATAATTTCATAAACGAGTAAGTTAATATCTTGATTTAACGATCTATTTGTTAAACAAATTTGATTACTTTTAATTTTTTTTCATATTAGGATAGTTTCTATATATGAAAATACAATACCTAAAATGTATAAAAAATTGAATGAATTAGCATACAACGAAGAAAATTTAACTAAATTTATAGAGCTAAGGCATCGTTTAGATGTTACTAGAATAGAATTATTACATCTGTACCGAACCCTAGTGCATGAGCCTGTGGAGAATATACATCAGAAACTGTAAGATTTTATCATTAATCATTGACTCTTGGCATTTCATAATTTCACATATTAATGCATTTGTTTGTATGTAGTGATACATTAACGGAAGATGAAATAAAAGACCGAGTTGATGATTATTTGAATTTATTAAGTAATGCCATATCAGAAAAAGAATTTATCACAGATTATCATCAATTTTATCCAGTAGGATTGGATTTGGAAGAATTGTCAAAAATTTGCCCTGAATTGTATCCTTGATATAATATCAATGTATTAATTCTTAATCATTTTATTTTATTTATTAATAATATTGACTTAACAATTTATTAGAGATACCATAAAACGTAATTATATATTGCAAGCAGTTTACGCTGCTATAGGGGATTCTCAAATTTCATTTATCTTATCTTCTAATAATAAAAAAGTAAGTAGATCAAAGAAGAAGTAAATGTTTTTTAAAATTTTATGGTACATTTAAGTAAATGAAATTTTAGGAACCTGTAGCAGGGCCTAGTAACGTAGAAATTAATCAACCATCGACATCTAAAAATATTTTTGCGGAGGATGTAATACCCAAACCTGTCCGAAGATCATCCATTGAAATAGCTTCTCTTATCAGTGAAGTGAAAGATATTTTAAACGACTTAGGGGAAGGTTTTATTCAGGTTGTATATTTTATTCTATGGTTAAAAAAACAATATGAAATTAATATTATTGATAATATTTTAGATGTGTTTGAAACATTACAACTACGACACTGCAGCTGTGATAAATGCTGTTTTAGAACAAACTTTACCTTCGCATTTGAGCGAACTAGATTTTTTCTTACCGTACATTCCACCAGATACTGAGGTATTTATAAATACGCTTAAATAAAAATTAATCTAATATTTTCTTCACTTACTTTAATAATGTATCTTATAGGAAGAACCTGCACCCATAGTAGTAAATCACGATATTATTTCGGAAAGGCTTAACGTATTTGATAATGATGAGTTTGATATTATGAATAGAGACGATATCGATATGTCGAGAATTCATAAAGGCAAAAGGTAATTATAGCATAAAATAAAAATTACAATTTCTGATATTCCGCCTAGAACTACATGTTCTCTAATTTTTTTGTATATAGAAAAGATAAATACAGGAATATGAATGAATTATTAAACGATAAATCAGAAATTAGAAAAGTTTCTGATATATATAGAAAGTACAGTTTGGTTGTTGATAATTACGATGATGAGTACGATGATACGTACGATAGTCATGATGTAAGGGGTACAACACAAGATGACATTGCAGAATCTAGAGCTTTTACTACTCCTCGGGTTGGTTAATACATTATTTGGATTCGTATAATAATTTTGTTATATTTCGAATATTATATGTATTTAAGATACAGATTTGTAATATTTTTAAATAATGGTTTAATGATGACAGGTGTTGTTAGCGAAAGAGAAAAATATAACAGAGTCAGAAGATGAGAATGAATCTGACAGTGAAAATGAGAATAATTCTAACGGAGTTAACAATAAAGATAATTTTGTACAAAATCCAGCAGAGTTGCGTGCTAAGGCTGAACAGCGAAGACAGGCTGGACGAGGCAAGAGACCTTCAAACGATGTTATCGGTAAGAATTAGAAATATTTTTTATATCTAATATTATATCTAATAATACATAATACAATATCCATTTAGATTTGTAATATTTAGTTCTTTTTATTGTACGCTAATCAAAATATTTGTTCTAAAATCAAATTACGATATTAATATTATATATTACTAAGGTTTACACTACTCATATTCTAGGCAAACCTAAGGGCCAAGGGCAAGACAAAGAAGTTACTATTAACAGAGATAAGAAAAATGCGCATAAAGCTACACGGGCTAATCATAATCGTCGTGCAGGTGCTCAATGGAAACAAAGACACGGAATGATACATTCGTGAAATATTTATCGGAATATTTTCTGCCGATAAAAAAAAAACAAATATCCATATATTTCCACAATGTAAATACTGCCAAAAACGTTTTAGCGCTAACTTTCGTACAATTATTTAACTAAATGATTTACTTTTTAAGATATAATTCCGTGCAACTTGTGTATGTTGTAAACCTTAGCGAGAGAAAAATTTATTTGGTTGTAATATAGTTTACGAAAAATGCCTATAGGCATCATCGTCATCATCCCTCCCCAAAGCCTTAAGAATAATTTTATGGATAAAGATAATGGAATTGTTAAAAATACATTTTGTATGATTATTATATCCTAGTCTTTTATACTGCTAGCATTTTTATATATCTTTTCACGATGGAATAATTAAAAAGTTATTTTTTTTGGTATTAAAAAAAGAAAAAGAAAATCCTCGATATTAATGATCTTTCACGATTGTTAATCCTCTTATTCTATTAATTTGACTATTAATCGATTGCTGATATTCTTCTTCTGGTATCGCACCGCTAGGAGATTCAGAAGGATTATGTATAGGCATCAATTGCGTAAAAAGTCCTGTTGTGTTACCGTAATAATCTAATTGTATCATTATCAGAGCATGTATGCTTGGTTTGATATATTCCAGTCTTTTGTCGAGAAACATTGGTAAATCTATAAGTAATTGAGCATGTAATGTTTTCAATTCCTTAGCAGCTGCTTCCTCCATTCTACGTTCTCTCTCCAATTTGGCAATATGACTCGCTGTTTTGTCTTTCTTTTCTTGCAACTTTTTAACGCGATTGTGAGAATATTTCCAAACGTTTACCAACTCCTCTCTCTTAGCTATCGCTGCAGCGATCAATGCAAATTCGTCTCGCAACTTTTTTAAGGGATCTATGAAAGTTTTGTGACACAATGCAGCCATTTCTTGTACGGTTTTACCGACCTGTTGCAAATGTCAAAGGAAAAGAAAAGAAACTTGTTTCGATAACTTGACAATTAAATTTACGTTGCGTGTTATCATTACGTACCTGTGTAGTAATCGAATGATACTCTTCGACGATTCTCCTAAACTCATCGCTAATATGAGTAAGACCGCAAGTAGTTAAATTCATGCTCAAACGTTGATCAGCTCGATCCAAATTAACTACAGCTTGGAGATACTTTTTCATTTCTTTTGTTAACTTTCTTATCGTATCTTCAACACTATTATAAAAATTCATATTAATAAATACGATGAAATGAGATGAAATGAGAATTTCTTTTAGGAATACTTATAAGAAGAGAAAATAATCATACTAGATCAGTCTCTGTACTGCAACATCCAGTTCTCTATCCTCAGCATGAGAAAGTAGAGGTTGCGCTGGACTTGGTCTTAATGTCAAATGATTCTTTTTAAGCGGGTTCCTAATATTATAGTAAAATTCTTAAATAAATATTGTTTAAATACTTTATTAATTATTATTATTACATTTATAATCGCAATTTTAC
This sequence comes from Polistes fuscatus, assembly GCF_010416935.1. Taxonomy (NCBI): domain Eukaryota; kingdom Metazoa; phylum Arthropoda; class Insecta; order Hymenoptera; family Vespidae; genus Polistes; species Polistes fuscatus. The sequence goes on from NW_025113118.1 coordinate 8,655,949, forward strand.
TTACCACGTCATGTTAAGTCTCGAAAAAATGAGGTTATCATATTTTAAATTCTTTTCGACTTGAAATTTTCGTTCACACGAATATGACGCGGGGACAATGGAATTTCGATGTTAAATTCTCCGATAACCCGAAACATTTGGAGATGTTTATCGTTCTCGTTATCGGAACTGGAAACCGATAAGATTCAAGATTATCTTTTCTTTCATACTTTCACATTTTTCACGCACAAGTTCGTAATTAACTATGTATTCATGAACGATTGACATTATTTTCTCGAATTTGTAAGATGACGTCTTAGCAATCGATAATTCCTTCCTTTTTTTACCCTTTGTACAAATCTTACGAAACATTCTAACCTATAGTATTTCGTGTAAAGATTTCGTTCGAGTTCGCGCATGCGCACTTGAATCTATCAAATTTATCTCTTTTCGAATTATTTTGCATTAATAAGTTGTTCGAATCTTTTTAAATATATTAAACATATTATATTATAGTTTATTAAAAATTTATTTTATATTACAATTCGGTCAACTTATCATTTTTATTTCTATAATTTCAATTATTTTACGTCATGTAATGTATTGTGTAAAATTGATTTATTATAAAAAGTAATTTTAATATTTACATAATAATTGGTTAATACATTCCCTATCAGTGTCACATGTCTGTGACATACTGATTTTCATTGAGATCCTAGCATTGAACATTTGCAATTATGATTGACGTGAACAATAATTTTTAAGCTATTGAAATCACTTTTCCGCTTCACAATAGCGAATGTATTAATGTTAACTAAGTTATCGGAGGATTGTAGTAGCTTATTAATCTAACGAGTAGGAATATTGAAAAATGATACAGCTCCTGTTATTTCTATCCAATCTAAGATTAAAATATTGCTCAACTATTTTATATATACTCTAGTGATCTATTATAATTAATTCATCAATGCCCCAATCCTCATAACTGTTATCTGGTAAATATCGCCTAATGACGATAGGAATTTTTCTCTGTTTCAACTCTTTCATAGCGATTTGTAAAGGATCAGTTTCGCCTTCTAATTCAACCATTACAGGAGCACACATTGCTATTTGTAACGCTCTTGTCCCTAACACCCGTGCCCGTTCATATCTGCGAAAGAAAATATAATTAATTTCAAAATATTATTTTTGTTCTCAAACTTTGAATTGTTCTTCTTGTTTTAGATTGGATTATTATTATAGTAATTATTATAGTATAGTATAATAATGATAAAGCTATAAAACAATGCACATGTTAAAAAGAGGTGAAAATCCTCAAAGAGCGAAAGAAAGACTAGAAAAAGGTTTAAAATTTAGATCAAGTAGAATAGATGGGTTAATTATATCTATGTAATAAATATGTGTTAATCTTTGTATTAATTATTATGCTTTTAAGCAAGAATTGCTATTAATAAATAAATAAAGAAATGAAATTTTACTTTGTCATATATCTTGTGGTTATTCTTTTAGATCTTTGAACTCCTCCGGATGCTTCTCCTGCAGCTAATAATTCAATATTTTCACCATCTTCCTCTTGTGCTTCTAATTCGATGTTATCGTCATCATCAACATCATCGAAATCATCTGCGACTCTGAAACAATTTTTAGGTTATGCAACGAATGCATTCTATTCTTAAAAATAAAAGAAAAAGTATCTGGAAGAAAATAATTATTTTTTCTTACTCGTCTCCGTCGAAATCGTCGTCAGCCATAATTATTATTTATACACAAATTACGTTTATTTATACAGAACGTTTTATAAAATAAATTTGCACAAAGTATCTTGATTGTTGACTACTAATTAATTCAATGGTAACTATTTATAGTTATTTAGTTACGATTTATTGTCGAAAGAGATCGCACATGTCGCATTGACTCTCTGAAGAACGTCGGTAAGGTAGATTCTGTTTAAATTTGATAGGGGAAAAAGAAAAAAAAGAACTATCGTAAATTATATCTATTTTTATTCGCGTAAAAATTACTTTTTCTTTTTTTTTATTTTATTTTAAATTTCTTTTTATCCAAATGCAATAAATTAATATTTAAAATGATAACATTATTGATAATAGCGGATCGGAAGTTGGAAAGTATGATTAATGTGAGACGATTATTATGTCCCGCTTAGAAGTTTCTTTTCGTTAAAATATGTTTGCCTTTCAAGGTCAAGGACATGCAAAATTGTAAAGAAAGGTCAGTATTCAATGGATAGGTTGATAGATTATTTTTTATATCAATTTTTTATATAATTGATTAGAATGTTAATTTGAATATTTGATATATATAAATCTCGATTTACATATATTATTTTATTAAAAATAAATATTCATATTTATATAATCGAAATATATGTAAATCCCTCCAAGCACATGAAACGATTTATGTAATTTGCATACGATTATTGTTTGATGATTGAAGAACATTGAGATTTCAGGAAGTATCTCATTTGTTTAGTGAATTTGATCCTATTTGATCCTCTTAGACAAGTGTGCAAAGATGAAATTTTTCTAAGTTACAATTATTAGTAACACTTTTAATCCATCTAATGTAAGACTTTCTAAGGTCATATACATCCACTCATGCAAGAAACAAATGTTGTTTACGATATTTCATAAAAATACCGATGATGACATATTGAGCAATTATTTAAAACTAATTTTTTTCTTTTAAAATAAACTACGTTAAATTATTAAAAAATGTACATTTATTTTTAATAACACATTATCATTTTTCAAAGTCTTTCCTAATATTTATCAAAAAATAATTGGGGACACTATGAAGAATACCTAATAAATGTATCTATCAATTTTTAATATGCGTATATATGAATATTAATATATTTATTTATTTATTTATAAATGACCATTATTGTCCCAAAAGCTTAATAATTAATACAAAAATTAAACACACAAATATTACATAGTTTTAATTAAACATATATAAAAACAAATATTAACCCTTTGGTTCCTTGATCGTACGTTTATTGTTTCTATCATCTTTTATTAATTACCTATTAGATCACTTATATAAGAATGTTTGTTTATCTGAAGAAGTGAAGAAATAATAATTACTTATTTATCTCTCTCTCTCTCTCTTACTCTTTCTCTTTCTCTTTCTCTTTCTCTTTTTAATTCTTGATATCATTCCTCCTCTCGTGGGAGGGATTTATTCACTCCTCTCTCTCTCTCTTTCTTTTCTCGTAACGAGAAACGATCAGTTCATAGAATGTGCGTAAGTTATAATGATGGGGGACTTGGTTTTAATACAAAAGTCGTTGAAGTAGATAAAACCAGAATTGCTTTCAGTCGATAACGAGTCTTTGAGTAGTACTCCTCGATCATAAGTACTCGTATCCAAATTCATTTTTTCTTAAAATTATTACAAGTTTACTTATTTTTTTGCTCCAACGAAAAAAGAATTTCGAAACTTTGTTACGAAAAGAATTCGATTTTCAAATTATATTTGTGAAAGATCGACAATAACATTTTGTAATTTTAACATCTACTGTGACATAGTGATCAATAAACTAGAAAACAATAATCATTCAATTGTATAACTTATAAAGAAAAAAAAAACAAAAAAGAAAGAAAAGTATTTTTTCTCTTCAAACACAACGATCAATTTTATTATAATGATTAATACGAAAATAACGAGAGATAACATTATTCGTGATTATCAAAGTTCAAAGTGTGAACTGAACCAATTTTGAAAATAATTATTATTCTAATTTATTTCTATATACCCCGTTCTAACAAAATTATTCATTATTTTAACATTATGTTAATAAACGTAGTTATTATTGTAATAACGTTTCTCGAACATTTCAATTTTTTCAAATTTTATTATTCTCAAACGATCGACACCGATTTCAAGCACAAAAGTTGAGATATTATTATATTGATTGATTGTTCGATTAGACAAATAGACAATTGACGAAAGAATATAATTGAAATATTTTAATTTATTATTTACTTTTTTTGCTATTTATATTCGCATTTATTTTTGTACTTGATTGTGAATGATAAATAAGTTCTTAGATAAGATTTTGACATTACATATGACTCAAGATTATAAATCATTGTGATTAAATAAAATCTAATCGTTTCTTTCTCACTCATTCACTCATATTTCCCTACTTTGTTTCTTCTTTTTTTTTATCTCTTCAAATTTCATTTCCTATTTTATACATAAGTACATACATACGCATACACGCGTGGATCTTTTATCATTGTAATTGATTAAAAGTTTAAAAAAAAGTACGAAAGATTTTCGAGAGACATCATGAACGGAAACGTTGTACCAATGGATATCAAGGTATCTTATCTTATTTATTATTCATTATTCTAGTCAATTAATTAATATTAATTAAGGATCGACTGATCATACCGATTAAAATCATTACGAGAATATATAATATAATCAATTTCAATATATTAATAATTCCGAGTAACTAATTTGTAATCAAATAATTACATTGATAATAGAGCGTCTTAATTACGTATAAATAAATTCATTGTTATAAAATAAGTTTAACCGTTTGAGTGCCACGGAGCGATTTTGCGCTTCTCCTCTGTCCCTCGAACAGTGCCAGTGCTCTAGGCTGCGAAACCGATAACCGCGACACGCTCGGTTTCTGTCGATGCGCGACTTTACGGTTACCACTTTATTTTAGGTAAAAGTAAAAGAATGATACAACTAATAAAAGAACAAATTTTAATTTCAATTATAATATATAATATATAATATATAATTAAAATGCACAAATATGCTTGTAAAAGCATATGAATTGAAGCAATTACAGCTACCGTATAAAGCTGAAAACAGCGCAATAGCGCTCCTTGGCATTCTTGGAGAGGGAATAAGACAAGCGCTATCGCGCCGCTTGGCATTTTTGGAGGGGAAAACAGCAAAGACACATGGCACTCAAACGGTTAATATTATTTTCAGTAAATTTGGTATATCGTTGTCTTTTTTCTTTTAATTGGAATTTTTGCGATAATTTAAAGTTTAAAATGTATTTTCGAGATAATACATTTTTAATAGAATTTTTGTTCCTATTTTTGACGTGTAATTTTTGTTTACCACAAAGAAAACAAAAGTATGCAATTTTCGTAACTATATATTATTGTTGTATTTATCAATTGAAGATTATTTGTAATGAAGAAACATTGCTGATAAAACAATCATTAAAGTCTGTCGACAGATCGTGCGATAAATTTCTCAAAAATTTTGTGTATGATTATTTTTGTGAATAAAAATTCTTATTATAAAATAATATACTTCAGAGATCAATGAAAATTTTCATTCAACTTTTTATTCAGATGGATTACGAAAACAAGGCGGAAACGAAGAAACGCGAGGAAAGGGGCGTGATTTATCAGGTGAGATGAAATTAAAAAATAAGGAATACAAAAAAAAAGATTTGGATTAAATTAAATTAACAAATAAATCTTAATGAGATGAGAAGACAATCGTGTGATACGTTTATTGGTTAGAAAACATTTTTGTATACTTCGAAATATTAGACTTGATAAACATAACTCGCATTCAAATTACGCAACTAAAGTATATCAATTTATTGGTGATAATTTGGTGACATGGACCATGACATGACCATAGTGATGATGATGATGATATCTCTGTCTGTCTGTCTCTGTCTCTCTCTCTCTCTCTCTCATCGTCAAATAAATTTCGTGTTTTTTATTTTTCCTTTTGGTATCTTGTTATCACATTGAAAATAATATTTTTATATTTTGTACAAAAGCTTATACACACACTGCAATCGCTATCAAACAATTTATTGATTTATTTACCATTCTTTAAAAAATTATTATTATTATTATTATTAAGTTTGTAATGGATTATTGCAAAATTAGAACATGACTATTCTGATTAACAAACGTAATACATTCCTTAGTACATACAGAATCATTTATATAACAACTTCGTCTAAGAAACTGTAAGTTTATAGCAATTTACAACGTCACTGTTTCTTCTTTTTTAAAAAATAGTTTTTTTTTCTTTTCTTCCGGTAATTCCTTATTGGAAATTCAAGGAATAATATAATTACCGGTTGTACGATCTATCTTCTATCACGAGAGTCCAATATTTTTTCACAGTTCATTAATTTCAAACGTAAGACAAACGACATTTAACATGATTTAAATACAGGTAGATAAGATTTTTATTGAAATTCTCATCGATGATCAATTATCTAATAGCGTTGTCCATTTAGTTTACATCTAAAGTTTACTTTGTTTATACACAACTTGTTAATATGAAATTATTTACTATTACATTCATCACAAGAAAGAGAAAGAACTTTTATAAAAAAAAAAAAAAAAAAAAAAAAATCATCGTTCTCGATATGTTAATAATACAATTAATTGTAATATTAACACAATTATACATTTTATTTTGCAACAATGTTACGCATATTCTTTTTCTTTGTATTTTTATTCTATTTTTCGTTGAAAAAAAAAATATCACAAATATAAGAGCGATTCACAAAAGAATAATTTTGATATTCCTATAAAATATTACTTTTGATCATAAACAAAAAAATCTAATTTTTATTCTATTAAAAATAAAACAATAAAAAATTTCTCTCTTCGATAATTAATAACAAAACCCCCTTTATAAATGAATCTAACATATTTTGAATGATTTTGTAGTCTTATATAAAAGTAAATTGTGCAATTAATAATTATAATCCTATATAAGTGTCTATCTAAACTCATTAATGATTCGACACGAGAGAATAGTTACGCGTGTATGCTCTTATGTATTAAACTCCATAAAGATATAATTTTTTTTTTTTGTAATCTTAATAAATAATTATACGATATATATCTTATTGTTTTTTTTTCAGATATTAATGAGTCTTAGTGCAAACTTCGTCATAATTGGTCCAGCTATGGGGTTCGGTTACAGTGCTGTTGCACTTGGACCACTTAGATCCGAGTCAAGCGACGTGCAGATTAATTTTAATCAGGCGAACTGGATCGGTTGGTTTGGTTTTCACGTTTAACACGTTTCGTTTTGAAGGATTATAAAAAGAAAAGATAATATATTTTCATTTGCAGCAACTTCATCCGCTTTGGGTATTCCAGTTGGTTGCGTTTTATCGAGTTTTTTGATGAGACGTGGCAGGAAGTTAACATTGCTGATGGTTTCGATCATATCTTTCATCGGTTGGATAATCATTTACATGTCAAACAATTATGAACAAATATTAATAGGCAGAGTGATATCTGGTATTGGTACAGGATTAGGTTCGATACCTGCCACTGTTTATTCCGGTGAAATAGCAAACGTCAAATGGCGTGGTACCATGGTCACTTGGACCGGAAGTTTTATCGCTTTGGGTGTTTTGATCGTATATTTCTTCGGTTGTATTTTCAAGGTATTTATTAAAGAACAATTTTAATATATATTCAATTAATATATTTATATGCTGTGTGTTATATTTTAAGCGATACGATCGATTCCCATTGGTTTAAATAAATAAATATTCATTAATATTCATTTTGTGCGTAGGACGATTGGCGAATGATAGCACTTATGTGTGCATTATTTCCTATATTATCGATTGCACTGATCCTGATAGTATTACCAGAATCCCCTATGTGGTATCGAGAACGTGGTAGATTGGAGGAAGCAGTGGAAACGTTAAAAAGATTTCGCGGTATACCAAAGGATGATCCTGCCACGATGGAAATTTTATTAGAATTAAAACCGAATAATCAACAACGACACAAGAAGAACATAATGAAACATTTGTTTAGGAGAAACGCACTAATACCGTTTGCAATAATGTTGATTTACTTTTTGTTCCAACAATTTTCTGGAATATTCGTGATGGTTTATTACGCGGTCGACATAGTTCAAAGTGCTGGGATCAAATTGGATCCTTATTTGGGTGCAGTTTTTATCGGTGTGGCAAGATTTAGCGGAAGTATAGTGATTGCATTATTTTCATCGAAGTATGGTAGAAGAGTACCTTCGATCGTTTCCGGAAGTGGCATGACACTATCCATGGGTCTGTTGTCTATTTATTTGCTCATGAATGATAAAGGATACGTCATCAATGATGGCGGTATAATACCTGTTATCTGTGTAGTAACTTACATATTTTTAAGTACTCTAGGTTTCTTATCAATTCCATTTGCTATGATCGGTGAAATTTATCCTAGTAAAGTGAAGGATATTCTTTCCGGATTAACAACTTGCATAACTTATATATTTAGTTCGGTTACCATTAAAACTTATCCGAATATGTTGTTACTTATGGGTAAACACGGTGTTTTCTTTTTCTATGCTATAGTTTCATTATTCGGAACGCTTTTTATTTTATTTTTCTTACCCGAGACCAAAGGAAAATCATTGAACGAGATCGAAGAGATGTTTAATAAAAAAATCAATAATAATGTTTCAGAATCCGATGGTACTGTTACCATGGTTTCTAATGGTATCGAAAGTATGTCCATTGAACATGTTAATATTAACAGAGTTTAGGCACAACATAGACTGTTTTTAATATTTCTATTAAAATGCCCCAGCATGGAAATATTTTATGAAAGATAATATTTTCATTGTAAAAAATGTATTATAATTAGCGTTAATGTAGCATTGATTCGAGATTTGATTATGCGTATAATAAATATAGTAATTAATAATTATTATATGGATAATATATTGAAATTAAGACGTTTGATCAAACAGATAAATAATTATTTACATAATAAGCTTTGTAATAAGGTAATAATAATTATAATAAAAATGTATATATATATTATTTTTATATGTTACACTGTTATTATTTTGTGAAAATATAAATAAATTTACGTTATTATAAAAAGAGACGAATAAAATATGAATTTTGTTTCACAAATATCGTAATATTCAAATGTTAACGTGTACATAATATTTTGTTGTTATTGTAGAAAATATGAATTATTACATCTGCGTTTTGACACGAGTTTGATATAATTAATAATTTACGAGATATTTCGAATCTTCATAAATACAAAATATTATTGAAAAATAAGTGAAGTGTAATTAACAACGATTAACAAATACACACTTAAGAGTAACATTTAAATAATCGTTGTAATATTTCTTTTTGATTGAGCACACATTTGTAATATGAATTTTATGGTTCAATTTCAACACGAGAAATGAAATCAATGGTGACCAAAAAACTTGTTTAAACACAGATGCTATTTGGTATTTCACTTAAAAAACAAAAAAAAAACAACGAAAGAAAAAGAACATAAGTATATTTTATTAAAAAATTATGATATTGTGCATCTATGTGTTAAATGAATGATTTTCAATTAACACGCGAAATTAATAAAACGTTTATTGAACTTTTGCAAATTCAATGGGGAAAGATGATTTATCATTAATTTATCATCCAATGAAAGTAAGGAAATTATTCACGAAAATATTAAACCTCGTAGAAATTTCACGGTTATACGGATAGTCTTATGTTAGTTACATCTGCTAATAATGACAAATATAAGTTTCAGATAAAAATCACGAACAAACTTTTCAAGATAAGATGTAATTATATCTACGATAAAATTGTTTGCTTTAGTTTTGACAGTACTTGTAAGATGTATATATGTACATAAGACGAAGTACGAGATAAAGAAAATTTTTGTATGAAATTTTGATAAATATAAATTGTCTCTTTTCATAACGAATTAATAATCGTTTATATTATATATTATCTTTGATAAATTATATCATTAAATAATACTCTTGAAAATATTAACAAGAATTAACATTTATGATTAAAGATTGGAAGAGAAAAAATATAGTCGATTAATCTTCTTTCTCTATATTTTTTGTTTTCTTTTTTTTATTATTAAAATCTTAAATAATAAATTAACAAAAGGTCGTAACAATCACGATAATTAAATAACAAACACAAAATAATGTACAATTTAATGTGTTGAAACGCAGGGATTGGTGGTAGGGGGAGAAGAGGAAGGGTGAAAAAAGATGAAAAAAGAAAAGGAAAAGGGGAGGGGGAAGGGATGAGGGATGGAGGGGGAGGGATTGACGACGATACTCGCGAGTACTAATAATAGTGATGATAATAGCAGATCAAGCGATAATAACGATAACCATTTAGTAGTTAACGTTAACATTAATTAAAGAGTAAAAATAATAATCGTAATTCGATAATATGCCGTTCGGAGCGCGAAAATTAATAATAAATTATCTCTTACTAAAGGTGCTTAAATGCAAAATTTAGCCCACCCTACGATGGGGGTCCTTTATTCTCTAAAAAAAAAAATAAAAAGAAATAAAACAAAATAAAAGATATAAAGGAACGTCTAATGATTTTGTCTGCACCGACCATATTTTATGAAGAGTTTGATTCGACGAATAATTATGAAAAAGAATAATGGCAAGGTACTGCGTGATTATGTGTACTTTAATAACGTTTTATCATTCTCAAACGCGTTCTCTTTTAAAAATTGATCTCTTGAATCTTTTTTTTTTCCCAACGAATATGAGAAAGATAGTCAATGATACAGGAAACAACGAGGTAATCGATATTTTGATGATTGATGATCGAAAGATTGAGAAAAATGGTATAGATTTATATAATCATTTAATTTTGATACAGGGTGGATCCTAAATCAGGGCTTCTCAAAGTGTCGTTCGCGATCTAGTATTGGAGGTAGCAACAATTTCAACAAAATTAATAAATAATTAGTAGATAGTATGACAATTGGTATGCAAGATCGCGAAAAATATTTGCTCGAATAAACACACACGAGTTGATACACCGACCGAGTGGGGGAAAAACTTTCAGTAATCCTCGCAGATCTAAAAGTAGAAAAGAAAATGATTTTTAATATTAAATTACTTTTATTTGAAAAAAGATTCTTCCGTTCGCGTAGGTTGCCTCGTATTTGTTTAAACACGTAAAATTACATCTCTGGTAAATTTTTATTGGCATCCCCCTATTTGGAATCATCCGATTCATCCTATAGGATTCACCCTCGAATAATTGTTCGTCGAAAGAAAAATATTATTATCGTGAATTATTTAATCGATTTATCTCTTTCACATTGACCATTTTCTCTCTTTCTTTGTTGGAAACCGATAGGAGAACACGTTTTTCTACGATGTTTGTCTAATGCGTACTAAAAATCTCTCATCCATATTATCTCCGTTGTTATAAAGTCAAAAGATAATTCGTACGTGACGATTTAGTTTAAACAAAAAATTATTCAGCCAAAACAACAGGACTGTCATTGTCAGGATTGGCTAAAGATTTGGCACGAACTTTTGACAATATGAAATTTGAAACGAGTCTATCTTTCGTCAAATTAAAATCCTTTCGTTAGCACATCGTCATTATTTCTTTTTTTATATACATGTAACATAAACGAATTTTATTTTATTTTTTTTTCTTTCAATAACCATTATACGTTTAAATATATATACGATTCTATTCTTTCCTTTATCAAACATCTCAATATATATTTTTTAAATTAAACAATAGAAATAATAATAAACTTTCACGATTATTTTCAATTCTGTCATACAAAACTCGAGAAAAGACTCGTTTCTAAATCATCGTTCAAATAATTCGAGCCAATGACGACAATTACATCAAATTTGCTACCTTAATCTTCTAATAATGTCAGTAAAGCTCTCTCTCACACGATATTGAAGATCGTGTTTTAATCTTCACACATTCACTGATATTATATTTATATTTATAGTTCGATTTAAGTGGACATTCTTCTTCGCATTTCTTGTTTTTTTTCTTCTTGTTTTTTTTTAATCTCCTTTTGTTATTCTGTTTCTTTTTTTTTCTTTTAATTGTTATTATTTTTTGTTTAAATCCGACCCAACTTTTAAATATTAATAATGCTTCTTCGATATCGGAAGATTCTTCTCGATCGATCGTCAAAGGAAATTTCATATCTTGGACAATCCTTTTTTTTTTAAAATATATATTCTACATTCGAGGAGAATCTTCTTTGGCAACTATCTCTCTATCTCTCTCTCTCTCTCTTTCTCTTTCTCTTTCTCTTTCTCTTTCTCTTTCTTTCTTTATTTCTTTGAAATTATTCAATCGATGATTGGAAAATTCTTGCCAATTTTAATGAATAAAAGTTAGACGACAATATATATTTGCTAATTGTAAATCAGCACGGGTTTTTCTGATTAACGACAAAGATATTTTGGATTTCTATTAGAAGATCGATCGGAAAGGTTTGTGCCGATTTGTTTTTGAAAGAAAAATTGAAAGGCATATAGTATTATTATGTTTATAAATCGGTACGAGAATTTTCCGATCAAAAATTTTACATTTGTTATTCTTCCTTTACGAAAAAGAGAGAGAGAGAGAGAGAGAGAAATCGTACAGCTCGTTTCAATCAAAGGCTAATTTAAGATTAAAAATATTCGTGATAAAAGTATCTCGATGTAATATTTAATTGTTATCCGATCTGGACGACTTATATCGTCTTTCAACGAATCGAAAATGAAATGTTTTCTCCGGCAATGCCAAAGTACCAATGGGTACTTTATAAATTTCATTATTTGCCGGCAATATCGTAAAGTTTTTCAACAATGTAGCAATAGTTGAAAAACTTATATACTGAACCATTTTATAACCCATGCACGATCTTCTACCACCGCCAAATGGCAAAAAGTGTTCTGGTTTGTAAAGTCTACCATCACGTAGGAATCTTTCAGGCATGAATTCTTGAGGCGAGATCCAAAGTTCGTCGGACATGTTTAATTCGTAATTGTTTAAAAATATAAACGTGTCCTTTTCGATTCTGTAACCTGTAAAACAGACAGACAAACACACACACACACACTTATGATATAAATAATTCATATTAATATAAAATAATTGTAAAAAGTGAAAAATATGAGAAGAATGTAATATGATTAAAGATTTGATTAAACATTTACCTGCGATCGAACTTTCCTGATTGGCCACGTGAGGTACGATAGGACTGGCAATCAGCCTGATAGCTTCCAAAATGATAGCTTCGGTGTAAGGCATGACACTTCTGTTTCCTAATCCAACAAATTTCTCTTCGATACCAACCGAATCGATTTCTCTTTGAGCTGTTTGTTGTATGTGCGGTCTGCTAGCCAAAAATCCAAGAATTTTCACGAGAAGATTACCGACAGCCGAATGACCACCGATGATATCTTCTAAAGCAAACATAGCAACGTCCCATGACATGGTTGGTTCAGAATCGGTTTTAACATGATTTATCAAACAATCTATATAATCTTTTTCGGGTATGACAGATGTCCATTTGTTCAATCTTTGCTCGATAATATCCTCGTCGACGAATTGACGAATCTCGTGACTCCAATTGGCCATTCTGGCCATGTTTCGTTGATGCAGTGGCATCAGGAATGGCATGAAATCGGCCGCGTAACCTTGATTAACTTCGTAAAATACTTTGTCGAAATTGTCAACCATCTTGCGAAACGGTTTGTACTCGAACGGGAAACTCTTCGAGCAGAAATATTTCACGAATACGCTAGCACAGGTGTGCAGTACCAATGGTTTTGCGTGTACGCTACCACCCGAATACGAGCTCAAATGATTCATCATAATCTCTAATTCGGCACTTATTATATCGTTCAATTGGTTGTAACGCATCGTGAAGGAACGAGGGAACGTGTGAGCTCTCAGCATCTCTCGACGCGTCTTTTGTAACTCGGACCAATTGCAAAATGCAAGAGCTGCAAATAAAATAAATCAAACAAATGAAAAAATAATGATTAGTACACGTGTTTTTAGGACTTGCAGATCTTTTTCTCTTTTCTTTTTTTTTTACGAGCACGTAATACGAGAAAGAAAATCGAGACTTGACATTAAACTTGACCTTACTCCAGAATCACGTCAATTTGTCGTTTGCGAAATTTCACTGGGTAGAAAGGGAACGAAAAAAAAAAATAATTATGCGTGCACGCAATTATCCCTTTCTCTCTCTCTCTCTCTCTCTTTTTCTTAATCTTCCTTCTCCTTTTACAACGGCGAATCGATCGTGAAAAACGCGGAAATGCAAGGTTGGTACTGAAATAACAACAGCTAAGCTTTTAGACGATTTAATTTGACTCAGCAAAAATGAATAATTTAACAAATCGTTATCCGTCTGCCGTATATATAGTTTTTCCTTTTTAATTTTATTTTCAAATTTAACTTCGATTAACTCGAACTTATAATTAACTCGACGAGTAACAGTAAATGTAATTTTGGTTATATGCAAACTTGATTAATCGTTTAGATAAATATAAAAAAAAAAAAGAAAAGGTAGAAAATAAAAAGGAAGGAAAGAATCTTCCCGTTGGATGTTGATGGATATCGAGGAACGAAACCCATCATCAGCCTTGATCCTGTTTACGAGCGGGGAACTCGTTACGAGTCTGGAACGCGTGAAAGTGGTAACGTGACCTCTAGTAGCCAGTGGTACTTGAACTTGGTACCGCTTCAACGCTCGCGACCTTAGCACGAGTTTCGTCCCGTAGCAGATCGGGGAGGATCCCTTCCGTTCGTCCACACGTTTAACCATCACTCGGCACGAGTTGTTACTCCTCCTTGCCGATAAGCAAACTTGCGAGAATTTAAACTCGTATGAGTTATAGTCCGACCGGATCCGTTCACGTGTTGTGTCGCGTACTATAGTAGCAAGGTCGTTAGCATAAGGAACAATAGTTTTTGGCCCGTTCCAAAAAAAGGTACACAAGTATTTGTTGATTCGATTTTTCTCTTATTTTTTTTTTTTTATTTTATTTATTTGTTAGAATTATCTTTCTCTTTTTTTTCTTCTTGCAACACTAGAGAGAAAGAAAAAGAGAGAGAGAGAGAGAGAAAGTTTATTTTGCGAAAACATATGTGGACGCGTTGTAACTATGTCAGCAAATATTTTCTTTTTTTTTTTCTTCTCCTTTACTTTAAACTTTATTACGAGACGACAATTTGTTATTTATTTCTTCCTTTTTTTTTTAATTTAATATTAAACGGTATCGATGTTTTTTCTATCGCGTCGGATCAAATGACTCTTTCGTTTTCGAAAAGATTAAAATAAAATATATATGTCATTTATGCAATAAAAATTGTTGATTAACAAAACGTTATTATAACTTGTCAACAATTTGACAACCTATTGGGTGATACGTTTAATATTAAATTTTATAACGAGAAAAATAAAAATAAAAATAAAAATAAAACTCACAATTCTCTTTGTTCCCACAGAACAATAGATGATAACGAATGAAGTTAGGCCTGGAATCAAAGTGCGGTCCCTTGGTGAATAATACTTCTTTAATATTTTCTAATCCATTGACAACGACGCAAGGAACCGATCCCATTTTGAGTTTGATCACTTGGCTGTCGTAGACCTTGACGAGATCGGCGAATGCTTTGTAAGGCACATCGTAACGTCCAAGTATATGAAGAGATCCCAAAATTGGCCATGGTTTTGGGCCGGGTGGTTCTGGTAATAACGATCCCTCGGAGTAAAGGATTTTCTTTTGTTTATTAGACTTTCCTGATCTGATATAATCGATCAGGATAAAAACTAATGCTAGCACGGTGATCGCGATAAGGAAGGAAGTTGTCAAACTGAGCGACAGCATATCTTCAGTTGTATATGTGTGTGTGTGTGTGTGTGTTTTTATCACGAACGTATTATTACTTTTTTAATATCTTTTTTTCCTTTTCACTCGACGCAAGTATCTGCGAATGGTCCTCTCGGGTAACGTAAAAGGAGGAATTAATAAAATATAAGAATCCTCCGAAATAACAAAAGACAAATCAAAATCGAATGAATACAAAAATAAAAGATTGTAACCCGGTTACAATTGAGGGATACAACATTGGCGCGAATACACTCAAGTAACACGTTTCAGATCTCTGGTTGGTTGGTTGGTTGGTTTCTGATATACCGGTAACTTTCTTCCTCTTGACGATGACGATTACGATGACGATGAATCTTAGCAAGTAGTAGTAGCAGTAGTAGTAGTAGTAGTAGTTAGAGATAGAAGAAAAATGATTGGCACGTTAGTTGTAATTGCCTTTTCTCTCTCTCTCTCTCTCTCTCTCTCTCTCTCTCTCTCTCTCTCTCGGCGTTGTGTGTTGTCCTGGAGTAATCACGTCTGTGAACGGTCTGCCGATCTGACTCGGTCTGTGGGATAGGATGGTTGCCGGCTGGTTATATAGCGGTTGTAGTAATGTAGTCAGCACATTTGCGTCGCCTGTGCCTCAACCCCATACATATGGATTCGTGTGAGAGAGGACTTGAAGGCAGGGGAGGTGGACACGGTTTCTCTCTCTCTCTCTCTTTCCTACACTGCACGCTGACCATCATTTATCTCTTTCTCTTTCTTTCTCTCTCTCTCTCTCTCTCTTTATTGAGTATTCCCTTGCTCCCTTGTTCCCTTTCTCGGAGGACCAATTTGGCGAAAATGTCGAGACGACGTTTGGATCGATAATCGATAAGACAAATCAAACGGGTTGAAGGGAAGAAGACCCACCCCTCTTTTAATGAAAACAAAGACGAACTGCACACAGAGGAGAAGCTAATGGAAAAAGGAAGAAGAAGAAGAAGAAAAAGAGGAGGAGGAGGAGGAGGAGGAACGAGTTGAGATCGTTGAAGTAGTCGTTTGAGTGGGGCGGTGGATTGAGGAGGAGAGGGGGTTACGGGGGGTTTGGAGACAGGCCCCGTAGGGCCCATCCAAGGGACGCTTCTTGCCCTTGACTTCTCTCCTTAAGGTGCCATCAGCTTTTCTGGCAAGGTGGCTTCTCGCAGCTGCGACAGTCCATCTTCTCCCTCCTCACCACCACCATCACCACCATCATTGCCACTGCCACCCTCCTTCAGCTTACGACGTGCCTCTCGACGTTAATCTTGCTCGCGCGCTTGCTTGGAAAAATGGTGACATGCGAACGAGAGCGAGCGAGATAGAAATAGAGAGATGAATAAAGAAGCATCTCTTTTCGTCGGTTCTCTCTTTCCACCGCGTAGCAGACCCTTCTTCGGGAGGTTGGACCCTCCGGAGAATCTGCAGTAGCAAGAAAGCCGTTTTCGGCTTTGCACCTGTAACACGCACCTTGAACGAACTCGATGCGGGGTGGAAGAAGGCCGATGGAAATGGTGGATGCTTCTTTTCTTTCTTTCTTTTTTCCTACGTCGAGTTGACTTTATTATTATTATTGTTATTATTATTATTATTATTATTATTATTATTATTATGTTAGGTTCGATCATCGTCTACGGATATTTTTATCCTCATCGAATTTTTCTCTAAGAAATTATTTCAGTTGGGGCGACCTACTTTTGACCAATCCGAATTTTTCAAAGTAATTTAATTTTTGAACAATCGTATTGGATATATTTTATTTTTTCTTTCTTTCTTTCTTTCTTTCCCCAGACAGAATAGGTGTCTCTCATCTTTCCCACGAAACACAATTCTCGTTTTTTCCGATATTTTTCATTTATTATATGTATCAACGATCTAATCGAAAATCGAATGATCTTGAATCCAAAGTTCGTCGTCGTCCGCAGGATGTTTCAATGGATTACGTAATCGTTACAACGTTAATATTCGAAATCGATAAGAAAATACTTAGTTTATCCTAACGAAAACCATTGCGTCATGTCATAATCGATGAATTATCTCGAGAAACTATTGATTGATTTTTTATTAAATACAATATTCATCAAATAAACGAAATAATTAGAATTGAAATAATTCGATCATTTTTATAAAAACAAAAAAGACATTTAAACTAAAATAATTGCAAAATTGATAAAAACCAGTAGAGAAATAAAATAATAATAATAATAATAATAATAATAATAATAATAATAATAATAATAATAATAATAATAATAATAATAATAATAATAATAATAATAATAACAATAATAATAATAATAATAATAATAATAATAATAATAATAATAATAATAATAATAATAATAATAATAATAATAATTGATAAAAGACGGAAGTGAAAAAAAAATTGGAAAAATAAATATTAACTAAACGAATGATAATAAGTAAAGGACAACCATGGCCTACTTCGAGGGAAGTTTTAGGGAGAAGGTAGGATGAAAAGTCTATGTGCTCGAGCTATCGGAGACGCGTTCTCGAACGTAAAAACTAGACTGACTCTCAATGAGCAAGAATATTACGGTCCCCTTACGGTCAGTCGGCCAAATCCCATTCACCGTGTTCAAGCAGAAAAAAGCTAACGAATGCGTGTCCACCTTTTGCCAATCTTCTATCTTTCTTCTTCTTCTTCTTCTTATTTCTGATCTTTTAGGTGGTCCTTTGATGAGAATAAAACTATTCCGAATTAAGAAACACTGTAAGCATTTTGCAATCATTTTTGTAAGTAAATTTATCGAACAATTCTTACACATTGATACCTAAATATTTCTAAATCTCAGTTTATGTTTGATTCAACGATAATTATTGTTCAACAATAAAATACATTTTTTAAACGATAACAAGATTTTTGTCAGTGCGATGTCAATTTTTGGTTTCATAATATAACGAATCAACGAATCGTGAAATTTGTGAATCAAAAGTTTGTGCATTTGTTAAATCAACATTTTAACTCGTATATGAAAAATAATTTTATTGACTTCAAACAAAAATTGTATTATCTCGGAACAACACAACAATAAACGTACGAACTTTTGGTTCACCTTGATATCTCCATTTATTTCGTGTTTTGAAAATTTTGGATACGATTTTCACGATAGGATTAGAAAGAAAGTTGAAAAACTTTCCGCGATCATTTTCGAGGAATGATTGTATCGACTATCGATACTTTTTTTTTACTTTTTTAACGGAAGTCGATTCTAGATCGGGGCATCGGATCTCTTGAAATTGTTCGGAGAAAAAGAGGTCGAGAGTGTTCTCGAATGATCGAAGATAGTTACGATTGGTTCACCTTCTATACGCAATATTTTCTTCGAGTATAACGAATTATTTCCAACTATTATAATATATAGTGTCTGAGAGAGAGAGAGAGAGAGAGAGAGAGAGAGAGAGAGAGAGAGAGAGAGAGAGAGAGATATTGCTATTATTTAATTCGATAATTCGTCCAATTTTAATTAACAAATCACTAATCGGAATGATTCCTGACAATATTTTCTACGTAACATTTTGATCTTCTCTTCAAACGTAGAATAAATCCTATAGCAGTTAGATTGTTTATAAATTTCAAACGTATTATTTATTGAGAAATTAGATTGAAAAGTATCAGAAATATATTTCGTAATCATTCAACTAACAATGAATATGTTAAACGATTTCCAATTTTTTCAATAGTCTACTGAATATTCAAAATTTAATAGTTAAAAATGCCTCAACATTTTTTCCCCTCCGTAAATAAAATCAAATGATACGAACAAAATTATCTCTCCTCCCCCTCCCCAATTAAAAAAAAAAATATTTACGTAAATCTTATAAACGATCGATAATGGATAGGTTTGGTGATAATGTTGGGTTACTCGGACCTATGAGAAGGAAAAGGAAGAAGGTATTCAAGTAGAAAGAGAAAGAAAGAGAGAGAAAACGAGAGAGAGAGAGGAAGACGTGTCTGCTGGTTGGACAAGCAAAGATTGAGTATATATATATATATATACATAAATATAGTATGTATATATATATATATATATAAGTGAACGTATACTCCTGGTCGAATTCGTTTGAACTAATGAATAAAAGATGAGCATTGGTGGTGCGTAAGATAGTCGTGAGCATGATCGTGGTAAGTACCATAATACTTGGGTCTGTCCCTTCTCTTTAGGTTCATTTAGCAGTCAATCCTTTCCATCCTTCATCTTCTCCCTTTTGGTGGCACCCACCCTACATGTATTCTACCTTTTTTTCCCTCTCACTCGCGACAGTAGGAGAAGATTACTTCATCCGTATCGAGAGGTATTATCGAGAGTCGATTTCTGGGAAGCTAGCGGTACCCCGGCTTCTGCTTGGGTAACTCGAAATCAACTTAGACGGAGACAGAAAGAAAGAAAGAAAGAAAGAGAGAGAGAGAGAGAGAGAGAGAGAGAGAGAGAGAAACATATAACGGGAATGATCTTCTCTCTTATTTCCAGTCAACGAGGAGTGATGGTTGGTTGTTCCTTCCTTCTTCTTCTCTTCCTTCTCTTCCTTCTCTTCCTTCTCTTCCTCCTCCTCCTCCTCCTCCTCCTCCTCCTCATCTTAGCTGTGGTATTTGTGATGGGAGTAATTTCATCCTCTCTTCAGATTCGTTTAGAATTTTTCATTTTCGCTTTCGTAGCACTCGTACACCTCGTTAGAGAGAGAAACCCTTAACACGCGCAACTATTAACGTCTCCCGTTCAACTTTACATTAACGTGATTCGACATATCGTACGTTTTATCGTTCTTTTTTTATTTTTTTATTTTCTCGACTGTAAACTGATATTAATAATAATGATAATATTCTTATCGTTTTGTCACGGTAAATCGAAATAAATTTGAATGATAAGAATATACTAGAAGGATTAGAACTCGTATATTAAATTATATGAACGATTTATCTATTTTTTGTGTGTGTAAAGGATTAATTTAATATTTAATTTTTGTATCTATGATATTTTTCAATTGTAACAATAGTAGGAACAGTTTTTCTTTTTTTTAAAATACGGTCAATGGTTTTTACGACAGGGAATGTTAACGATTTAAAATAATGATTAACATGAAATGATATAAATGTTTAATTACTTTTTGAGAGGGGGGAATATTTTTTAAAGATTATATTTTTAATGATAAACAATTGTTAGCGTAAAAATTAAATTATATAAATTAAATATAATTATATAAAATAAATCGTTTTTTTTTGTTTAATGTGTAGATAGACAAAATGATAGAATAAAAAAAAAGTAAAAACTTTCAAAGGAAGGGGGGGGGGTTTAAATACGACGAATTTAAAAAAACAAAAAGACATAAGAGAAAAAAAGATGGAAAATGAGTTCTGTCAAGGTCCGGTCCGTTCGTTCTTGGTCTCCCTCCGATATTACTAAGAATAGCTTGTTAAATTCGTAGAAAAGACATGAGACACGAATGATCTCTCCCATGATTCCACGAACAGAGGAATGCCTTGGAATCAAAGGAATCTCAAGATCGTCGATGCGAATCGTATTAATAGAAGTGGGGGAGGAGAAGAAGATTCAATCGATTAAACTTATGCTTTTGATTTGGTTAACGAAAACAGCTGACCGGATGTAACGTTTGACGTAGAAAATCTATACCCAACCTGTTCCTCTTCTACTCAAAATCTGACAATTTTTCCCTTTCAATTCTTTCGAGATATCATTGTCGATAAGAATTCGACACATTCTATATTCGACCTTCGATTCTATTCAAAATCATTCGTTAGATGATAAGAAATGGTGGATACTAACCAAGGCTGTTCAATAGAAATTTACGAATAAATTTATTTGTCATGTTATTATTTTTCTTTTTTTGGAAATTGATAAGGATAAAAGAAAATCAAATTATATTTGATTGTAGAGTAATAAATAAGAAAAACAAAACCAAACAAAAATATGATACTTTTACTATAATTCATAAATGGGATGAATTTTTTTGATTAGTATCGTTTTGCGAATCCTTACATCATGCATCTTAAAACCTTTTTATCGAATCGAACGAGTTTGTTCCGGCGTAATATTACGTAATGTAAGTGAGTTACGTAAGAAAATTATTGAAAATGGTAACGACTAATGGCGTCAGTTCTGATTTCCCTGATCGTTCGTTTGTGTACGGGAAAGAAAGGTAAGTTGAGAGAAGCAAAGCAAAGGTAAGAGGAGAGACGACGTTCTCATCTGCATCTAGCGGTTGGCGTGCATTGCGCTCTAACGGTCAGATGCACCTTTTACATAAGCACATAACTACATGCAGCAGAAAGCAAACGGGAACGTAGAAGAAGAAGAAGAAGATCAAGAAAAAGAAGACACACTCGTATTCAGTGGAAATATTATTCACTTGCAAAATTTGCTACGAATACATTTATGGAAGGTGTCCCCGAACATCTTTTCAAATCTACTTTTTTAATTCAATCTTAAAGCTTAAAGCGTTAACGCACAAACACACACACACACACACACACACACATGCACACAAATACAACGACAGATTTTTCTTCGTAAAGTGCATACGTACTAACACCGAGATAACAGGATCTCCTTGTTACGAACACGTTTAGATATATATGCTGAAATGCTGATCGAAGGTAAAAGTTTTTTCTGTCTCGGAAGTTGACACCATATATATATATATATATCTTCCTTTTCTTTTTCTTCCTCTTCTTCTTATTTCCACAATGCTATTTTCTATTCTATAATTCCATCGATCGATTTTGTTCTCTTTAAACCCATCCCTAATGTCGTTGTTGTTTGACACGAATTCTTTCGATCAAAATCTTGACGACAATTACGCGCGTATCTTTCTTGCCAACTTTGTTGTAACGGTTACATCATTTTTATCATTCACCTACCTACCTACCTACCTACCTACCTACAGATCAATCTATACAATACATAAGAAATAAACCTTTTGGTTCATTTTATTTGTCAATGTTTCTCAAGAGAATCGTAAGATTGTAATTCTACAATTGTTCGTTGAATGTTTAATTCTCTTCAATAAATTTAGAAATTTAATATCCTCATTATTTTTCATTCGTCAAGTCGTGCACCTATAATCAGAATTAACATATTATATTTAATAATAAGATTAATATTGAATGACACATATATTAATTAAAATATAGAACAAAATACGCACGTAAGTTTGATCTCATTGCAACATATAATGATTCACGTCTTAACAGATACAGAACGAAAGTGTTAGTCGATTGCATACATAATTAATTTAATATGTAAATAATTTATTAAGTGGAGAGAAAACATAATTTTAATTACATAATATTTGTATGAATTTTTTCGTCAAAATTGTATTAGCGTATCTCGATTAATTTCTAAAAAATTTCTGGAAAAAATAAAGTAATTTATATTATAATATACAATAAAAAATGTAAAAGGAAAATTCAAATTTATAATGAACTAACGATAAAATAAAAAAAGAAAAAAATTATAGAAGATCGATCCATTTAATTTTTCGTTCAATTAACTGGTCAGTTCGTTTTGATAAATTTTGTTAAAAAAAAAAAGAAAAAAAAATAAGAAAGAATACGATCCGTATCAATATAAATCAGTGTCCTGATTACTGTAATCCTTCCGTGTCGACGATTTGTTTAACCAAGAAGGTGGTAACGCAACGGGTCCGCAATCGGGTAGATGTTGTTGACGACGATGATAATAAAACAGGATCAAGAAGCAGCGAGTATTCTGACGAAAACGAAGAGGAACGTTCTCGAACCGGTTTTTCAAAGAGAAAGAGAGAGAAAGAAACACAGAGAAGGAGAGAAAGAGAGAGAAAGAGAGAGAGACAGAGAGACAGAGAGAGAGAGAGAGAGAGAGAGACTGACCACTCTTCTTTGAATGTTGCCCTTATACTTAAACATTTAATTTCTAGCAGGCGTTAACTTTCGCGATAAGGTGGATCGATTATTATGTTTCTTGGAAATAAGAAACTACCGGTATAGAGGAGTGTATATTTAACGAAAAGGGAAATTATCCTGGGTCAGTTTCAAACACCAACGGAGAAAATATTCCTTTCTCTTATTCGATCTCGGGCTCTTGGAACTCTCAAACTCATTCTTCTTCTTCTTCTTCTTCTTCTTTTTGTTCTTGTTTTTCTTGTTCTTCTTCGTTTCAATCGTACGTTTCATTCGTCCTTAAAAGCAACAAGCATCGAGAAAAAGTGTGTCAAGTAAAGGACGTAGGACAAACTGACAAACGACAACGACTCGTCGTCGTTGTCGAAGCAAATTTGAATAGATTTATCGACGCATAATATCTTACCGAGGTTCCAACCAAGGTTATATTCCTTTTTTTCGAATGTCATTGCGAAGAGAGAGAGAGAGAGAGAGAGAGAGAGAGAGATAGATCCTTTTTTTAAACAAATTCGAAACACCTCTCTCACTCTTTTCTATCGAATCATCACCACCATCTTCTTCTTTACTACAGAAGATTCGTAAAGACAACGTTGAAGAAGTAGAACAGTAGATCGATAGAATATTTGATTCTTTAGAGAAAGAAGGTCTCTCGTTAGGAGAAGAGTTTACGAATATTATTTCTTATTTTTCGAACGATTTCAAATGGGATCAAAACATTCGTTGGATCGATCCTAAATGAAATTTCTATTACTCTGATTAAAACAATATAATTGTTATATTTAATTAATAATATATATATATAATAATATAATATATATAATAATATATATAATATGTATAATATGTATAATATATATAATATGTAATTAATATGTATCAGATCATGTAAATAAATGGATAATCAACAATAGAATTATACCCCTTTATTTTGACGATACTTTTTTATCTCAAGCCTAAGATGAAAAAATTTGCTAACAATATAATAATACTGATGCAATATAAAATTTGTAATAACAAAAGTAAATTTAATCGTTTATTCGACGAAGATCCGAATCATTTTTATGTTACTTTATAAAAAGTAGAAAAAAAAAATATCAAAATTTAGATGAATGTTCAAAGAATTTGGATAGTTTAATCGATCATAAAGTAATAAAATCGTTGTTTAAGAGCTAGTTGATCGATCCGAGGTCATGACCAAGTGTACTTGGGATCGAACTAGGCGGACTGGTCTTCTCCAGTTGCTAGTTGCTGGATCTGCCAGAAAAACATCATCGAGTTCAGGTTAGACGAGTCCTAGTCTATTGAGTAGAATCTTGGGACGCGACAGACGTTCTCGTTAAAGATAGTTTCGATTCGTTTGATGATCTATGGATCATCTATAGATCGGTTGATCCATATTTTTTTTTACTAAAGATATTTTACGATCAGAAAGTACGATTGATAGTTTTCTCTCGTCATCGTAAACCTATCAACCCCTATGTTTCTTAATTTTTTTATTCACATTAATCCATTATTTATGATTAATAATATATAACAACAAACAAACAAAAACTAGTATATCGAACATTTGTAATCAATTAGTTGATATATTTTTAAATTAACTCGAACCTTTTCATAGGTTTCACGTAAATTACATTTTAAATGATATATTGTATTTATTTATTGTGCATTTTGAATTTATTATATATATATTATTATTATTATGAGATAATTTTTGTAATTTTTTTGTCCTCAATTATATCTAATTATATATATAATAATTGTCGAATAATTATTTTTTTTTCTTACAAGCAACATATATTTGCAAATATATTCGAGGGCGTTGGACTTGAGTACGTGAACCCCCCCTCCTACTCTTTTACCCCTCTCTAATACTCATTCCTAACGCTTCAAATGGTTGGAACTCGGTCATTTAACGATCGTCGATCATAAGCTTGCTCGAACGCATGAACTTCTCTACCTTGGAATGCGTTCCTAAGCAACACTAGTTTTTCTTATCGATTCTAGACATATAATAAAAATAAAAAAAAAGAAGAATATCATGTTCCATGGATCCTATGATAAAAGAAAAGTAAAACTTAGGGGGTTAACAATTATAATTTATTTATATTTTTAATTAAGAACTTCTCAAATAATTCATAAATATATTTTACCACTTGGTAAGGTTGAGATTTTTGTCAAAGAAATTGATTACATGTATTTGTAAAAAAATAAAAATATCAAACAGTTGAAGAGGGTTAATATTAAGTACCTACAAAATCTTGCACGGTTAGTTTCAATAAAATAAATAAGATATAACATATTACGTATTTGTGAGAAAATCAAAATATTAAAACAGTTGAAAAGTACCTACAAATTTGTGCACAGTTAATTTCAATAAAATAAATGATAAGATATAACATATTTGTAACAAAATAAGAGAAAGAAAGAAAGAAAGGTAGATAAAAAATAAATCAGCGAAAGGATCTTCTCCTTGGACATTCACGGAAGGATTCTTGAAAAAGAAAAAAAAGGAGAAAAAGAACCGAATCATGAAATTTCGATATATCCGATCTGTTCGGTATTGTTCACTCTTGGCAACAAAAGACCGGGGTCAAAATGGTCCCTGTTAACATTTAGAATTCGTCGACGAATTTAGTATAAAATACGATTTCAAGAAAACGAAAGAGTAAGAAAGAGAGAGAGAGAGAGAGAGAGAAAGAGAGAGAGAGAGAGAGAGAGAGAGAGAGAGAGAGGACACGTGATTCTTATTCAACCTCCCGCGCAACAGGATATCGATTGACAGGATTTATGTGCATTTTTATAGCCGAACGCATCTAAATCCTGCATCTTTACAAGTTTAACCCTCCCCATTTGACAACGTGTAGTATTATCTCGATTCCGTATTCGTTGTTGTTTTTTTTTTAAACCCAAACACCTACTCCTATTTTACCTATACCCTTTTTTCTTTTTTTTTTTTTACGGGATTTTTGTTCTTTTCTTTTTTTCTTTTCTTTTTTTTTCAAAAGAAGAATTTACAAGGACCAGAGAGATAAGTAGTATCTCATGACATTTACATGTTGTGTTATACGTTAGAGATATCGAATCGGTTGATAAGTTCGATGTACCCTTTCTTTCTTTCTCACATCGAAGAAGATGAAGAACAAAAAAAGATTCCAAATCAAAAGTTTAGGTGCAGAGACAAAGAGACAGTACCATTTGGATATACGAAAATAGAACGCAGAAAAAAAATCTTCCAAATTATTCGTTCTTTATGGATTCGCCCGAATGTTCGAGGATAAGTGTCTCGAAATTTAGGCAGATGCACCCGGACCAATGTTGGGATTTGAATAGCAAATATATTCGATACTCGTTAATGCATCGGAAGAAAAAGAAAAAGAAAAGGAAAAAATTCGGATCGAATAAATTTTGTCGTTTTAAAATATATAAAATCTCTTTTTCTCTAACCCTTTCGATTTCAGAAGAAAGGATTCTCTTTTTTTCTTTATTTTATTTTTTATTTTTTACTTTACGCTATTTGACTTTTTTTCTTTTCCTTTTTGGTTAAGAAGACCATTGACGATTGATTTCGAAGGTTGAATCGAACAAAAAATAAATACAAGAAATTCGATAGTTTTTTTAAAGACAAAGTCTAACTCATTTTCATGGGATATTATGATAAAATACGAGAATAGATCTATTATTCCTTTTTCGTCCTTGATTTTAAACGTTTGTTTTTTTATCGAGGTAACGCGTTTAAATTTCGATCGCAAAATGGTATCCTCCATTGGCTAGCTCTTGTCCTAGGTTTTGGAAGAAACCATGCTAAGAGAACAAACCGACCTTGAAATATTTTTTCTCCTATTTTTTAGTCTACTTGCGATAATCCGAAAACGAAAGAATTCCATTGTTGGGTGCACGATGATTTCGATGAAGGGTGCAACAATTCCCGAAAATAAACAAAAAATGTCTTTATTTTATTGACTTTTATTGACTATACAATCGGAATGTGCATTTAACGAGGATAGGTAATAATTTTATTGTGTAATTTTGCTAAAGTATTTGAGAAAATTTGAAGAAACAATAAACGTAAAAAAAAGAACCTAAGTGTTAGGAATTTTTTTTTCTTATATTATAATAGATACGTAATCTTCGTGTATTAATTATTAACCTTTCGAACAATAATTGTTATTAATAAATAAATAAATAAACTGAATTCATTATAATCTCAATATTACGCGTTTAAAAATAAAATTATACTTCGTCATATATCTTATGGTTATTCTTTCAGATCTTTCAATTATTCTGAATGAAACTATTAAGAAATAAATAAATGAATTATTAATTGTACATACAATTAAGTGTTGATTCTTGTAACGTGATATTAAATTTCTTGTAGCGTGATATTAAATTTTAATGAATAATATTAATAAAATTACAAAATTAACGTAAACAAAAGTTGTGAAAATTTCGTCAGTTCTTTTTTTAAAACAGACTCATATCAGATGAGATTAAAAAAGAAAAAAAAAGGAACGTCTTTTGTAATTGCATCACTATCTTGATCGATGTTACGTCAACTAGTTAGGAGAGAAAAAGATGAATCATCATCGACAGATTCCCCGTCCGGTCCATCCGTTCGGTCCACTCGTCCGGTCCAACCGGAACATTCCATTCGATCTCCTCGATTCGTAAAGTGACTTTCTTTTCCAATCGGATTGCATCGGAATGTTGATTCGAATCGAACAAACTCGAACTGAGTAAAATGTGAACGCAAACGAACGAACCAGCGACGAGTTTTAACGGAAACAAAACGAACGGTTTCCATTTTTCTTTTTCTTTTTCTTTTCTTTTCTCTTTAATATTACATCTCGCGACAACAAAAAAGATGGATTTTCTCGATCAGCAGAATTTCTTGCTAAACTTCGTTGAAAGATTTTCATCTCTTGGAATGATTTCTTATTCGATAAAATCGAGATCGAGATGTTCTCGATGGACCAGCGAGAGAATTCTCTTCCGGGGTAATGGCCGTCGTCGTTGACCAATAGGAGCGAGAATTACTGGCCTTGACATTCGAAAAATGCGAGAAGAGGATACTACTTTTAATCAAACGAATTTGCATAATTCGAACGTGTAATTTTTATGCTGTAAAAAGAAACATTCAAATTTATTCCGGGGATATTTTGATCGGAAACCAATAAAATTTTCAAAACCATTTCATTTTATTTCCTTTTAATTTAATTTAATTTAATAATAAAGGCGGAAGTATATAAAAAAAGGTGGCCGAAACCATCGGTAGAAATTTATTTGCAAATTCCATTCGGATCGTTCGGATTTCGATTATTGGGGAAGTCGATTATTTTTTATAATATGGAAAAAAGAAAATGGCTGATTCGTTGCGTCGAAGAAGAAAAAAAAATATTATACATATATCCACGCGTGTGCGAGAAGTTGACTCGTTAAATAAAAAAAGAAAAAGAAGAAAAAAGACTTTCGAAGGAAGACACTCCACTCGCTAACGCTGACACAGCTTTTTTGTACGATAAGTGAATGAAGGAGAGTATATAAAACGAACTTAAGGAGATGCGGGAGACGATGTTGGCCTTGACCGACCAGGAAGGAAGGGAAGGGATGATGAAGAACGTGTCCCGATCGTCTGGGTCAGGTTGTGCCTTCGCTTCTTGAAAGATCCTTTTTCCTTTACCAAACTCCTTTTCCCCTTTTTGCTTTACTTTCTTTCTTTCGATTGTTTTCTTTTTTTTTTTAATATTTAAGTTATCCTCATCTTCGTATCAAACCACCCCCACAACGAACGATAACAAGTACGTGTAAAAAAAATTAAAATTAATAGTTTTAAGTATGGTTTCTTTTTTTTCCTCTTTTTTTGCATATCTGAAATCCAAATTCGAAACTTGATCGAACTGTAAACTAATCTATACCTAAATTTCTTTTTTTTTTTTACAATGAAAGAGAAAGAATAATATGTTAACGAGATTGATGCGTCATCGTATCAAGTTAGTATTACACATATATATATATATAGAGTTCATATGTAGAATCGGGCTACGTGTCATTTGCAGAGTGGCGCCAGTCTAAAGTGGAACATAAAAAAAGATGGAGAGTACCATTGGGTGGTACCAGTCAGCGAGATATCTCCGACGCGTGTCTTTCTTTAGGTACCCAATGTGATTTCTCACAATTGTTTATTCGCAGATGAGGATGAAGATGAAGATGTAGATGTAGATGTAGATGAAGAAGAAAAAAACTGTTACTCGGAAAAGAAATTCCAATTGAAAGAAGATCGGGTTCGTTGATTCGAGAAAGAAAAATTGTACGTTTCTCGTAAGCAAACATATTGGTCGAAAGATGCAATAGATTAAATCCACCCCCTCCTTCCCCCTTTATCACCCCTTTCTTTACTCTCCCATTTCCTTGATTCCAAACGTAAGACGTAGATTGTTTAGATCGGATCTTTCGTTCTCCAACTTCGTGTAAATTCCATTGGAAATTTGGAACAACGAACCGGACTTTCCAGGCCCTTGAACCTTTGAAAAAAAAAGGGAAAAAAGAAAAAAGGGGGAGTCGAAAATAGGTTGATGCTCGAAAGGTATCTTCCTTCTTTTTGATGATGAGCCCCAAACGATCTTCGATCTTATCGCGAGGAATTACAAATCGAACGATATACGTTTGTTCTTTTATCAATTTACAATATACACTATCGTACAAAAGTTTGATCGAACGTTAATTGTAATTGAGCAATTTTTTGTTTACTGAGAATCTAACATTTATGTTTAATCGGAATGAAATTTTATGAACTACTGATACTAGAAACAACGAATTGACGTATTTCTAAATACATTTTTATTTGTTTTTTAACATTTAAATGATCTCAAAGAATTTTGATAATACTGTAAAGTCATATAAAATATTTATATACTTGTTAGAAAAAAGGAATATTTATAAAACTGGTGTGTGTACTTATGTACGCACGTAAGAAGTTATACTTCTTTGCCGTACCAAAACGAATATAACCTCAATAACCTCAAAAATAACTTCAAAAAAAAACTTTAAAGAAAAAAAATAATTTAAAAAAAAAATAATTATTATATATATATATATAAGAAAGAATAAAAAAAGAAAAAGAAAATATCAAAATATAGATATCAGTCCACACTAAATATAAGAGAGATATATCGAATTATTTCACGCGTCAACAGCCATGGCGCGGTTACAGCATTAGTTCTCGCTCGATCATTTAAGTAAAGCAGCGCTGAGTACGATTAGTATTTGGATGGGTGACCCGCTTGAGAAAAAAAGGGGAAGAAGAAGAAGAGAAAAGACAACTTCATGTCGTATACTTGAAATCGCTTTGCCGCGCGTCGTAAATACCGACAAACTTTTCATGTTGTCGTTTTTCTAGACGCTCGGAACAAAATCACTCCCCATTACATTTTCCCCAACGCGCCAAAAGAAGTATAACTTCAATAATAGATCACATAGATCGAAATTACAAGACGTTTAAATGCAAATGCAGTTAGCATATAACCCAAACTTTTCGACAGCTAATGTATATCGATTAAATAATCTTTTTTCGATTGGTATCCAAAATGCAAGTTGATCGATTGATTTTTCAATCTCGTCACGAAATCTACAGAAAAAGAGATTAAAGTATAATAATTGCAATTAAGAGAAATCATTATAGAATAAAAATAAATTCAATCATCACATAATAATATATCTTCGTGTTATCGAAGTTGTGGGGGGTGGGAGGGGGGTTCGGGATGTTGCAGATGAACGTTGATGTTTATTACTTTCTTCTTAGCAAAAGGGTGTATAATAATAACAAATATAGGTGGGACATTTACTTTCTTTTTCTTTTATCTTCTCGATTGTGACCGTATAAATCTGCCCGGAAAAGAGGAGAGAACAGAACAGAACAGAACAGAACTGGAGAGCAGTAAATGTACGGAATCTGGGTTCGTTGGACCCCAGGTCGTCTGACGTAATTCGCTTCCAGGTCGTCCACGGGTGGATTTCCTTCGTCGAGGAGTGCGCGTGCTACCGGTTACTACTCTCCTCTCTCTCTCTCTCTCTCTCTCTCAACACTCTCCTCTCAGAAAGAGAAAGAGAGAGAGGAGAGGAGATTCTCTCGTAAATGCGAACGCCAAACCTGTTTATGCCAGCAACGATGAGACGAGTTTACTACTACTATACTAAATGTTCATACTTCTTTTAACATCATCCTCCCCCTCCCCCCCCTCTTCCTCTTCCTCTTACTTCTACTCTTCTACCTCTTTCGTCAGGGATCTTCTTGTTCGTTGACTTTTCCTCATACAATTAATCATATATTATTATTATTATGATTATTCCTATTTTCATTTACCCCATATGCTTTATATATATATATTTTTTTACCACCCATTGTTCTCCCTTGCTTTATTATTTTACATTATTTTGTTTTATTTTAATTAATAAATAATTAATTTGATTATATATTATCGATGTAAAATATAATTAATATAATTAATATAATTAATATAATTAATATAAATTATAATTAATAAAAAATATAAATAATTCGATGATAATTAAATAATGTTTCTTTTTTTTATGAACGTGTTAGTGCGTTTTTACTTTCGATGAAGGTATATATATACATATATATTATATTATATAATTTTATTTGATATTGTCTTGAAATTCTTCTTTTCCAAATGATTATAATAATTCAGAGTAGGTCTATCTATAATAAAATTTGATATTATAATTGATATATACGTATATATATATATATAAAACTTGAAATACATTTAAATTGCGATTCGCACTTGTATAAGTATTGATGAAGAAGACGCTTTAGAGATGATCTCAACGAAGGATACGCGTCGATCACGTTTTTCCTCTCGACTATTACTGTTACGTCAAATGACGTCAGTACGACTCTCTCTCTCTCTCTCTCTCTCTCTCTCTCTCTCTCTCTTTCTCTCTTTTACATTTGTCATCGTTGACGTCTCGATCCATATCTCGTATCTTTTTTTCCCTTTCTTTTCCTTTTTTAACATTTAAAAATATTTTCAGCATTTCAAGGAACAAAATTCTATAGTAAACTGACAGCTGATGTCAATTAGGATTTTTAAAAATATTTCGAGAAAGTGAACGCAATGGATTAGAAAGAATAAAACATAATCGGATAAAAAATGTAAGAACAATTATTGTTGACTATGATTAAAGGATTCGTGAAAAAAAATATTTAATCAATTTAGGAAACCCAAACTCAGGTTTTGATTATTGAAAAATATATCTTTGCTAAATAAAATTAAATTTTATTTAACAAAGAGATATACTCGGATCCGTATAATTTCAAAATTATCAATCATCATTTTTTTAATTATACGATTAACAGCACGTATTTTCATATACAACATTGTTATATTATTTATATTATATGCAGATACCGTGTTTTAACAGGAAAAACCACAGACAATCCTGTAAATTTAGCACGGATACGTCAAAGTCGTAATTTTAATGTAAGAATGAGAAAGCATTAAAGAGATAAAAGATAAAAAAAGAAAAAGAAAAAGAAAAAAAAAGAAAAAAGGAAAAAAGAATTAAAGATCGATATACCGTTTGTACGATAACATCCGCTAACCTTCTCAACTATTTTCCATGTTATTTCTTTTCGTTTCATCGAAGGCAAATAATATTACAAAGAGTAAAAAAGTAAGCGAGACCATTGGTGATGCTCTTGATGACGGTATTCGCATAATACGGATAACAGATCTTACTTATTTTTCGTACGTGCATAAGCATACGTAAACGTGTTAGTTGTAAACGTTGAGAGCTTGAGAGTGTTCTATCGAATATTATACGATCGTTACAAATTAAATAAATAAGTATTGTAAAATGTGCTTTTTCTTCTTTTTTTCTTTTTTCTTTTTTTTAGTTTTATATATATGGTTACACATTTAAACGGGAGAAGAAGACATTCATGCTTTACGTACTCGTACAAACCGTATGGTGCTGACCTTGTTTAATATTTGTTTTAGAAATTTTTAACAAAATGTACAAATCAATGTTGCCAATGTTATCGCGTTAATAAAATTCGTATATTCAATTTCAGTGAAATCCTTGTTATCTGATATATTATTAGGATATTTACTAATTTATTTATAATTTAACATTATTTAAATAATATATAATGAAAAATTGTTTATTAAGTAATACAAATAAAAGCTGTAAAAATCGTACATTGTTTTCTAATAATCTCTTTTATGTTAAAACGTTTCAAAATTAATTAGATAAAAACATGTATAACTAACAAAATAATTTAGAGAATTAAAAATAAATTTAGAATTAAACGAGTATTAAATCAAAGGTGTATAAATTCGATGCGATGTGTTACTAATCGATTATGTTGATTATAATACTAAAAAAAGGAAGAAGAAAAAGAAGAAGAAGAAGAAGGAGAAGAAGAAGAAGTAGAAAAAGAATGGAGTCATTTAAAAAAGATCAAATTGATTTCTATCTATGCTAATTTATCGTTGTAACATGATCCGGGGTCAAATCCATGCATAATGAAATTCTTATACTTGCATACGTATTCGTCGTCGATAAAACGTACGGGAAGAAATCAAAGCTCGTACGTGGCAGGTACGTGTAATAATAATTCAGAAGAAATATAGAAAATTATTAAATAAATAATAATCATCTAAATTATCTCTCTCTAGCATTTAAAAAATTCGTGAGATCAATTTAATTTGAAATGAGATTGAAAACGAAAACATTAATAAAATTGTTCGTACTCTGACAAGTTGTCATCGAATTTTTCTACACCGTACAGGTAAACTTTAATTAATTATTTATCAATTGTTTAAAAAAAAAAAGATTGAATGTACGTAGTGTATAGTTAACATATCTTTAAACATTGTATAATTATATTAATATACTTTGAATATTAAATCATTTTGTGTGTGTGTGTGTGTGTGATTTTATATTATATTTGATTAATATTTTACCTCTTCCCCACAAAGTTATCACTGCGTAGAAATATTAAAATAATTAAAAATGTTATTAGAATAAAGTACTGTGTTTAATTTACCTTAATTAGTTGTTAATTAATCGAAGAAAATGTATATTGTAGCCTAAAAGTACTAAGAATAATTTCGACGTACTGTACTCTTCGAAGTCCACCGTTAGACTGGTACGTTGATCTACATGAAAGTTATTTTATTCGATATTGTTTATTCGACTTTGCCAAAGGCTACATGAGCAAAGCAAACAGTAATATTCGTAATAGATAGAATTTTCTTTTATGGAAAGTCATATAAACAACATTTAACAAAAGTATTTTCACAGAGGACAATGACTCATTACAACGGCGAATTTCAAAGAGGATTGTACATAGACCTTATACTGGGTGCTTTTAGACAATAATAGACACTTCTATCGATTAATTAACAGTTATTGTAATATTCTAATGCACTCTCATTATATTTAAGATTGTTTAAACGCATATACATTTATTTAAGCATTACATACCCTTCAACGTACTTTGAATGTTCATTAATTTCGATTTTATGTTTCATTAGATGAAAATTTTACCCCTTCCCTCCGAAGTTGTCACTGCGCAGGAATATTTAAAAAAATATACGTTTAGTTAAACAATTATATAAAAATAATAGAAATGCTAAAATCAGAGCGTTTACACATTAACTTCTCTTTATTACTAAATTCTATTACACATTCTTTTTATACTAATTCACATCTTTTTATACTAATTCTCTTATTATTAAATTCTCGTTACACACATTCGCAACGTTCAGAAAGTCATACAAACAACTTTTAATAAAAGAATTTTTATAAAAGAAAAAGTGCCAGTCTCGAGGTGAATTTCGAGGAAAACGGTTGACAGAACATATAATCCGATCTTTTAAACAACAATAGACACTTTTATTGATTAATTAACAATTATTTTAATGCACTAATGCACTCTCTTTATGTTACAGCAAAATTAAACCCTCGAAGTCATCACTGCGCAGGAGCATTAAAATAATAACATAGAATAGATAAAATTACTAAAATCATAACGTTTTAATCTTAAATTTTATTAAATAGGCTTATTATTCTTTTTATACACATGCTTAACGTTCGGAAGGTCCTGTAAACAATTTTCATCAAAAGAACTTTGACAGAGGATAATGATTCAGATCAACGGTGGATTTCGAGGAGGAGGGATCACAGAAAATATACTCCGAGCTTTTAGATAACAATAGACGCTTGCATCGATTAATTAAAAATTATTATAATGCACTAATGCACTATCTTTATATTTCAGATTTTTTCAATACATATCTACTGGTTTAAACATTACATACATATTAACGTACTTTAAATATTAAATAATTTCTATGTGATATTTTTTTCGATGAAAATTTCCCTTCCGAAATCAGCACTGCACAGAAACGTTACTAAAAATGTATATTTGTTTAAAAAATTACATAAGAATTAAAATAATACTAAATGAGAACGTTATAATCTTAAATTTTATTGTTTAGGTGGATTATTCTCTTTTTACACATGCGTAACGTTCGAAAAGTCATATAAACAACTTTCAATAAAAGTAATTTACACAGAGGACGAAGGCCCAGTCTGAAGGGGAATTTCGAAGAGGACGGAGCTCCGAACATATATTACGAGCTTTTTTAACAACAATAGACACTTCTATCGATTAATTAACAATTATTTTAATATTTTAATGCACTTTCCTTATATTTCCGATTTTTTAACTACATATCTACTGGTTTAAACATGGTTACTTCTGGTTTAAATATGTATGTAAATACATATTAACGTACTTTCAATAGAAATAATTTTAATATATTTTTATTTTATGTTTCTTTAGATGACTTTTTTAAACTTAATTTCGTTACTGAGCCATTACATAAACATAAAATTTACCGATTACTTATATTGTTTTTTAATCAATTTTTGGGTCTTCGGAAGCGGTTACTTCCTCGTGGTTAGACCCGGAAAATGGTATTTTACTTTAAGTATAATGTTTAACATGTTTTACATGCTAAGTAAATCCAAGTAAAATCCAGCTAAAGACCGCTTACCATAAACATTATAATTGTAATTAGTTTCTTTTATTTTCCTAATTAATATCATATTACAATTCATTTCATTGTTTTCCCTTTAATACTCCCTTCATATTACATTCCACATTAAAATACTCGATTTATTTTATAGGAAAACTAATCTTGTGCATTCTTTCAGTCGGTTTTGATGTGCAGTGGCGGTCGGTAAAGCACGTCCTGGTCGTTATCCCATTCGCGATAAAAAACTTTTTTATACTTTTTTATTTTCGTTACCGTATACCCATCGTCATAGTAAGGGTAGAAAACCCATTGGGCATTCATCATTGAAGATTAAAAGTAAGTATAATTTTTCTATTAAACATTTCTTTAATAATTACTTGTAACTTTTTAATGGTAACAATGATACTAATAGTTTTGTTATTTTCTCTCTTTCCACAGAAAGGTAAGCAAGTGTTGGTGTTTGATTTTTGAACTGCGCGCAATGCAGTTGTAAAAATTAGAGTCAGTGTTTGTACGAATAATTAAAAAATACAATTTTTATCGCAAAGTAGAGTCAGTGTTTGTACGAATAATTAAAATACAATCTTTATCGTGAAGTAGAGTCATGTTTTTACGAATAATTAAAATCAAATTTTGATCGCGCAGTAGAGTCATGTTTGTTCGAATAATTAAAGTAAAATTTTTATCGCGAAGTAGAGTCATGTTTTTACGAATAATTAAAATCAAATTTTGATCGTGCAGTAGAGTCATGTTTGTTCGAATAATTAAAGTAAAATTTTAATCGCGAGTTAGAGTCAGTGCATCCGGTCATCGTCATCCTAAGGGTAGGAGACCCATCGTGCATTCATCACTGAAGATTAAAAGTAAATATAATTTTTCTATCAAACATTTCTATGATAAATTCAATGGTTTTTTATTACGATGATGATTATTAATTGTTCCTTTTCTTTTTCTTTTTCAGAACATCATTGCAATTCGTGCGCGAAGCAATGTACCGGGAATGTTTGATCGTTTATAATTATAATTTAAAATCACGGATTAGAAGCACGTTCGATCATTAACAATACATTCTGTCGTGTTTCGCGTTCCGCATTCGCGTTCGTGTTCGCGTATTTTTGAGATTTGTATATTAGATTCACTGTGAGCAATGCAGTTAATTGCATTTAAAGTTTTTTCGTATAAAATTATAGTTTTTTAATTTTAAAACAGTCGTACAGACTGTTCGCGAAGTAGAGTCAGTGAAGTGCATCAGTGAAGTGATCGCGTATTGGGAGTGAAATTTTTCTTTGCATTGACTGCGTGCAATGCAGTCTTTGTAGTAATTGTAGATTCAGTGTTTGTACGAATAATTAAAGTAACATTTTTATAGCGAAGTAGAATCAGTGACCGGGCGTAAATTAAATTCAAATCGTACGCGTATGTAGAGTCAGTGTTGTACGCCGTATAAGAAAAATTTCGGTTCCGCGATAAGAAACTCTTTTATAGTTTCTTATATTCATTTATCGTGATATTAGAGTCACGGGAGTGCGAGGAACAGTGCATCAAGGAATTCTCCGATGGATCTGGTGGACGAGGGATGCAGCTGGACCATTTGCTACGAAGTAGGAGTGTTTTGGAGCCACCGCAGAACTTCTAATGCTAATTGTTCATACTGCATACATGCGTCATTTTATTTTAAAATGCCACATATATGTAATATAACATTTAGCAGGTCGTGAGTTAAAATTTAAAGTCCCTCAGGTGCTCAATCATGCCAAAGATGAAAGGTCCCAATCGGCACGAGTTACTGGTTGTAATTATTCCAAAAAATTATTGACGAGCACATGAGTTATTCCAATAAAGGAATATTCCTTTTTTGAAATTGCTCATGAGAACTATATATTTTATTGTATGTTATATTATTAGTTCAGGATAGGTATTCTTGTCTCATTAGGTAAATTCATTTAATTAACAGTGCAAATTAATTAATGCACTTTTCTTTTTTATTACGTGTTTCGTTCGCGTTTAGTAGTGATTGCACGGTGTACATTGCACATGTGTGTGCGTTTAGGAATCTACATTGTACATCGTTTCGCGATACGTAATACCGCGATTATTAACTTTTAGAGTAATTGAATAAAAATAATTTGTAGAGTCACGCGTATGATACGAATTTTTTATTTTTAACAATCGTTTTGCATAGTAGAGTTACTGCATTTATTTGCGAAAACTATGATATACACATATATAACTATTATGCGATATATACTAGTTTATACTTGTATTTTTGCTTTAGTCATTTATGCATTGATCACTAACTTTGATAGACAGCAATTGGTACTTACTCCCATAAATTTAGAAAACGCGTTTGAACTAGGGTGTCGGAGGTGCCCCGGGGAATGCTCTGTAGTTTAGGCTTTTGAACCCTGGTGGTATGTGTGAGAACCGTGGAGTGAGTGGGTGGGTATGCTTGTTGATTTTTTTGAGCAAATGTGAAACTTTAATTATAAGTAGGTAGGACCCCGGAATGGACGTGTCATACTTGCACTTTTCAGTGCGAGTCCCCACCTCCGGGTTTTATACGGATTTGTAACAAAATTATATCTTTTTATTCTATCTTGCTTGACTTGTAAATCTTTTTTGTGACAATTCTGTAATATGCATTATGTATCATGATTCAAAGGGATTTGCAACGATTTGAAAGATTCATTTCTATTTCGATTCTATCTCGAAAGAGATAGAGTCGATATCACACGTAACGATCAAAAATCTTTGTAATTTAATATTCATTTAATTTTGTTGTTAGATATAAGAAACAATTTTAATACCTACACGAGGAACAATTATTAAATATTTTGTTGAAATATTTACAATTCTCTTGTAATGAAAATTAATTTTCACGTATTTTTGAAATATACAATATCATTCTATATATATCAATCGATTTCATAAGACATTTTTCCTAACATTTATTTCAGAATGAAATCGTCAAACTTGATGTCATCATTTTGTTAGAGTATTTAAATAAAACCTGCATCTCTGTTATAAATAAAAAGAATCAAAAAAAATTAGTGTGTGTACTTATGTTCGCACGTAAGAAGTTATACTTCTTTAACGTACCAAAACGAATATAGCCTCTATTGAGATTATTACCTCAAGAATAACCTCTATTGAGGTTATTCCTCAAAAATAATTTAAAAAAAATAACCTAAAAAATAAAATAACTTCGAAAAAAAAATAATAATAATAATTATTATTATTATTGTTATTATTATTATTATTATTATTATTATTATTATTATTATTATTATCATTATTAATTTTTCTTGTTAGTTTTTAATTTTCCTTGTCTATTTTTTAATTAATGTTATTATTATTATATTATTATTATTATTATTATTAATTTTTTTTTCCATAGAGTATAGTTGATAAAGAAACCTGTTCCCCCCTCCCTGCTTGATGATCGATAATATTCGTTAATGTAAGCCGATTATTTTTCTTTTGTTATTATATTTTTATTCATTTATTTATTTAATTTTATAAATATATATATATATAGCGTGACCAGGTAAAAAGAGGGAGGATTGGAAGTATGAGAAGATAAGCTACTAATTATTATTATTTATGTATTTAACAAAAAAAAGAAAGGGAACATATTTTCAATCGATCGATATATTATCGATAGTAATTAGATATATCGAATTACTTCACGCGTTGACGGCCATAGCGCGGTGATAGAATTACCTCCTGCTCGATCATTTAAGTCAAGCAGCGCTGAATACGATTAGTCCTTGGATGGGTGACCTGCTTGAGGAAGAAGAAGAGAAGAGACGACTTCATGCCGTAAATTTGAAATAGCTTTACCGTGCATCGTAAATACTGGCAAACTCGTGGTAACGATTTTTACCATTATATGTCGCTCGTAAAAATTTCACTCTCATCACATTTTCCCAAACGCGCCAAAAGAAGGTATAACTTCAAAAATATTTACAGTGACACACACGGGTCTCGGTTTTAGTTTACTTCGTCCTTGAATATTAAATGACGGAAACTCAAGTAGTAAAGTGTCTACCACTTTGACGTGATTTCAAAGAAATCGATCGTCTCTCGGCCGTCTGCATTTTAATCATTCTTAATCTTTAGATTATACATATACGGTGTTCGTATTGAAGTTAGCCAAAAGAACTGCATCACGAGGATTGATGAATTTTCTTTTAAGAATTGATAAACGATATCAAATCATTTTTCAATCTTTTCGTTGAAATTTTTCTTTTCCTTTATTTTATTTTATTTTTCTTGTTTGCTTTTTCTTCCTTTTTTTTTATTTAACTAAATCCTTAGAATCAAAAATAATTTATCGAATATTCGAATATATTCTAATAATCTACGAACTTTGATATCGAACACTATGACAATACGATTATCCTTCGTTTAAAGAGAACAGGAAAGAAAAATTGTACTTTTTTTTTCTTTTTTTCGTTTTATCTCCGAGTAAGAAAAAACTTTCCGTCAGGTCAGTTTCGATGTTTATTCTATTTAAATATCGATCGAACGGGGATAAGGATATTCGGAGAATTCTATTCGAAAAAAAAGTAAAATAACATTATGTTACTTATTTAATCCCGGTAAGAACTATTCGTATCGATTCAATCCAACGGAATAACAAATACAAATTGTATTATTGTATAATATTAGATCGTTATTATATTTTACGTTTCAAAAATGATTAAAAATAATCAAGTTTGTTAAATAAGTCATAATTTTTCAGAAGATTTCATACTGAGCAGGGTGTTGTGTCGGAGTTTGGTATGGTTTCACGTGGAACGAATCAAATAATTAAAATTTGTCTCGATAAATGAAACGATTAAAAATTAGGATGAAAGTTAATAAGAGGTAATCACGGAAAAAAGAGAAAAACTAAAAATATTTAAATTATATTATAAAAATATAGAACAGATTAGGATATAATAATATAATATGATATTATATAAGGTGAACCAAAAGTTTGCGCATTTTTTGTGTTGAAACTTTATGTTGAAACTGCATAATGGATTGGTTTTCTTTTTGTAAAAAATTTACTTTAGAAATATTAATTTAATAATTCACGTACTTTCGCTTCTCACCCTATTAGATCAAAAATAAAATATAATATATAAAATTATACTATATTATATTTAAAATGTAGAACAGATTGTTACAGTGTAATTAGTATGGTAAAACTTTTACTAATTGTGATTAAGCTTGGTTATGTGTTGTGTGTGTGTGTGTGTGTGTGTGTGTGTGCATATATAACGGTAAGATCGCGTCATTCGAGAACGTTGTTGGAGAACGTCTTATTTTATAAGGTTAGAAGTAACAAAAAATAAAAAAGAAAAAAGCCAAGAAAAAAGGGAAAAAGAGAAAGAAAGAGAGAGAGAGAGATGCGGGTGAAAGTTTTCACATGGTTGAGGAAAAATTGTTGCGATTGCGCGAACCTCGTCGTTCCCGATTGCACGGCTCGAAAGATCTCGAAATCGGAACACCCAGGGCACCAGAACACACCGGTTATGCTTGGTGATTAACTCTCAATTAGGAGAACGTGTTTTCTTTTCTAACTTACCCATGTAACCCATTTCAACTTGATGTATATACATATATAATTTATTTCATTCCCATTTCCCTTTCGGACGTTTTCAACGGTAAACTTTTTCTTATTGGCAAACACTGTGATTCTTTTTTCTTACCATATTTATCTCTTTCGTTAATTTATTATTACAAAAGAAAAAAAGAATAGAGAAAATAGAATTTCGTTTTAAATGAAGAGATATTTGATAAGTAATTAGGTGAACATCGTATTAATCGATAACTTGTATGAATTTTTGTTAATCATTGAATTAACAAAGTAGATATTAAGTATGACCTATATTTTCTACGAAATGAAAAACTCGTTGTTACTTTCCAATTGTCCGGGAAAAATAAATACGTTGAATGGATCTTTTCGTTTAAGTTTAACTAAATGTATAATAGATAAAAATAGATAAAAATATTAATTTATCATATGTGTAGGGTATTTCGTAATATATAGGACCCATATTCATTTTATTCCAATAGAAAGAAAAAATAATATTATGTTACCTTT
Organism: Polistes fuscatus; assembly: GCF_010416935.1. Lineage (NCBI taxonomy): Eukaryota > Metazoa > Arthropoda > Insecta > Hymenoptera > Vespidae > Polistes > Polistes fuscatus. The sequence continues at coordinate 8,698,703 of NW_025113118.1, forward strand.
TTAATCGATAATAAAAAGTATTCGAATCAATTGTTATAATTGTTAAAAATTACTAATAATTCCTATAATAATATATGCCCATAATTATGAAAATGATCTAAGTCATGTATCTCTTGTTTCGAGACATTTAAAAAAGATTACATTTGAACACTAAATGAATTTCATCATCATCATCATCATCATCAGCCTATACTGTCCACTGCTGGACAAAAACCTCTCTCATATTGAGAAGTTTTTAGCCTTAATCTTCCTCGCTGCCTAAAGACGTGTTGGAAGATGGTGTAAGGATGGTGTGTTAGGGAAATTTATAGGTTTAGACAAGGATACTGGATGGGACAATGGATTCCCCCGTATGGTCTTGGGAGATAATCCAAGGCTTGCGTAGGCAGGGTCGCATCCCTGAAGTAGGTCTATCCTCCACCGGGATCGTGTAGGAGTACCTACCCGCTACCTTAGAATGAATTTCATATAATATTAAAATAACAATCACCATCTAATAGTTCAATTTTAACAATATATCGTGAAAATTACATTGAATTAATTTAGTTTAAAATAACTAATAGACTTATTTTTTTTAATTTGTCTTACAATTAGACCACTTTCATAATTATGGGCACATATAATAATTCCTAAAATACTAATTCTTTTATTTTTAAATTACTAATAATTCCTAAAATAATATAATAATTTATAAAATACTAATTTTTTTTTAAATTACTAATAATTCCTATAATAATATAATAATACCCCAAAAAATACTAATTATTATTTTTTAATTACTAATAATTCCCACATAATAATAATATAATTTTGTAAATATTAATAATTGTATCCTAAAAATAATGGAAAGAAATACTTGCATACGCGTAAAAATTCACATCATGCGTATTGGATTTTATCGATAGGTTTACTATCACTTTTTCCTTCGTCAAAAGATCGTGATCCAAACGTAAATGACTTCCTTAGAAAGCCCGTTACTATGATAATGATAAGAAATATAAACGAGAGAGAAAGATATACACGATGGTACACGACGAACAACAACTATACTACGAAGAAATTGATTCGCGTGCTACTTTCCTGTTAACCACGTAATTCTACGCCACAATTTTACTCCACAATTTTACGGTATTGCAATGAGTTCTTTGGAAATGATCGATCTCAAGGGGGGCCTCTAAGGGGGGCGCCTTAAACAGAAAATGTCGCGAACGATATTCACTTTCTCTTTCTCTTTTGCTTCAATACGTTAACCAATACTAAATCATTTTCCTCTTTAGAAAGCGTGACCTTTTTCTGTTTCTTTTTTTACACACATACCCTAACTTATTTTTTTATTTAAATATAATAACACCATGAAAAATGAATGACGATGATCATCAATGATAACTTGAAAATTGAATCATACCGATAATAAAATATAAACAAATTCAATTTCCTTTACGACGCGAGATCAGATTGGATCAGCAAATGATAAGGAAAAAGAGTCATTCAGTGTTTTTGTAGACTTAACGAAAAAAAGAAAGAGGATAGAAAAAAAGAATGAATAGAAAGAATTGTATTTCGCGAAAAGAGAACGCACGTGCTTTCGAAAGAAAGAGATAGCTATAAAAGAGACATAAAAAACAAAATGTAAAAAATGTATTTGTGTGTGTGTGTGTGTGTATCCTTGTGTCGTAGCTAGTAAAGATACCGATATAATACTGATTTGTAAATCCGTACGAGGGCGAACACGTGGTCCGATCTTACACGTGTGTTGCTCCTTTCAACTTCGCATCAGCTGATTTCACACACACACACACACGCACACACCACCCACATTTCGCCTTTCTTTTTTCACTTGACCTATCAATTCTACTCTTTTTATTCTTCCTTTTTTTTTTCTTAATTCTCCTTCTTTCATCTATTCGTATCTTTTAATCATATCTGACCAATCGAATATAGAAAAATACGTTTCCGTATTTGTTTTTGTCTTTTATTCATATATCATCATCAATCGTGTCAATTAATATTTTAATAAGGTAATAAAAAATACAAAACAAATAAATTGTACAAAATTAATTTGCATTATTTCGATATATATATTTTGATGATTGAATATTAGATATCTAATTAATATTACGAATAATATTTCTACCTCTCCCCTCCCCACTCCCGACTCCCTACACCCACCTCCTAGGGAAATATATTTATCTCGAGAATTTTTATAATTTATTTTTCAATTATATTAAATCTTGGTTATAACGAATTAATCGTTTTATTCTATTTTATTTAGAAAAAAAAATCCGATGTAGATAGTTAGATCTCGGTAACATGGGAGAGATTGGGTATATCTTAGAAATTTTTTGCCCTGAAAACTTGTGAATCAGCATAAAGTAAGCGTGGTTGGCAGCGTGATGTTATACGAACGGATACGAAGCTAATGTAGATCCATTTGGTATAAAATTTGTTCTTCGCGATTCGCAATTGATGACATAATTTTTGTTCTCGTTTCTTTCTGTGAAACGAATGAATGAATGATTATATTGACACAACAGTAAGCTTTTAGTATCGGTTTTCTCTAACCACGGTGCACGCAAATTCGATCGGCCTACTTTTAAACGTATAAATCTTAACAACACATCTCGATAGGAAACGATCAATTATCTAACCAAAGCGTGAGAAAAGAATTTAATTGTTGAGATCATTTTTTATAGTTAAAAAAAAAAAAAACGAATTATTTATTTTTTTTATTCTTCATCTTTGTAATACGAGGAAGATTAAAAAAAAAGTAAACCGAAATGATTAAAATAAGTATCTGCATTCGTGTTGGATTCTTCCAATGTTTGGAAATTTGAACGAAACAATTAAAATAAAGATTGCATTAGATGCATATATTGTATGCATACGCGTATGTGAGAAAAATTAAAAAATCGAACACTCGTGTATAAACTATATACTGCTTGTGTTGTATAGTTTGATATTATATATACTATTAGAGTGAATTACTATTTTTAAAATTTTTTTAATTAATATTTCTCTTGCATATAAAGCAATTTTATTGACTTCAAAAAAATTGCAAACAACACAATAAACGCACGAACTTTTGGTTCACCCTAATAGAAGGTTGTATGTTTAAAAGATTCTTTGACAAAAAATTGACACGGTATCGTGACAAAGGTTTTAATCGATTAATTGGAATAACTATTATTGGATAACAAATTGTTGAAATTATTGAGAAAAAGAAAAAGAGAAAGAGAAAGAGAAAGAGAAAGAGAGAGAGAGAGTTTAAAATGAGAGGAATAATAATAATAAGAAGAAGAAGAAGAAGAAGAAGAAGAAAAAAGATACGGAATACAAAAGTAGTCGAATGTGATAGAAATCTTATAAAGAATAGCGGTACTTTCCTTTTGTTTCTCAGAAAGCTTACATGCAGGACACGCGTGGATTGCGAAAGGCATTGATTCGTGCCACGCCAACCGCGTGCCACTTAATTCCTTCTTTATTTACATAGGATACGCTACCGCAGTCAAAACACATCAAAAATATTCGAGATAAACAAACGACAGATTCCAGAAATTTCCTGACACGGATTTTACTTTATCTTTCTTTTTTTTTCTTTCTTTTCTTTTCTCAAAACATTTCTCTCACCGATTTCGAAACTGTTCCTCCTTCTCCTCCATTACCGTTTCTTTATCTTTTCCTAAAAATTCATTGGTTGGTTTGGTCGACGATGATTGGTTGAATATGCGATTGGTTAACGATGATTGGTCAATTAATTACGAATAAATGAATCGAGAAAATTTGATTTGAAAATGTTCGGTTGTTAATCGAAATGTATGATCAATTTATGATTTATTTTTGTTTAACGAATAATTGGACTTGAACTTATATATAATAAATTTAAAAGAAGCTCGCTGATCAGTTGAATAGTTGATAAAACCACCTGGAACGCAAAAAAGTAGTTGGCCTTACTCCGCGTACAGGTGTATCCAAAATTTTACTTCGGTTCTCGGTCCTGACATGCTCAAACAGGACAGTCTCTAAAAATTCCTCGAAGAAATGCACATTCATTTTTACATATTATGTTAATTGTCTCCAACGTGATTGCATACATACACATTTTAACTTCGGGGATAACGTATCAACTCGTTACGCGGTATATTTCTTTCGAGATATGTTATGTTAATCAGTATACTCACAATTATTCGTTATTTGTTTTTGAAATGTTTATTTTATTAATAATCGCATTCAATGTGTGTTTACTTTTAATTGCATAAAACGTTCGAACACTTTGATTTTGTCCACAAATTGCTTGATTCTAAATAAAAGTGAAAACACGCCTAACGGTATGGGGATTACGAATGAATGAATCATGGTATAAAATAACAATAATAATAAAAAAAATAATGATTTTAGTAGCGAATAGAAATCATAAAAAAATTGATTGATCTAATTAGAAGTTAAATTGTGATTAAAAAAAATAAAAGTAACACCAATTTTTTCCGATGTTTATGATAATATAATTTATGCTAATGAATTAGTTTTTTTTCTTTTAAATCCCCGATTATTCTTCTTTTTCTTTCCTGACCTAATCTATCGCCATCGAATGTGTTAGGTGGGCAAACATAAATTCTATTTGACCACCCGGACTAGAAGATACTTTATTTCACATCGACCTTGAACGTGAATCTAAAACCTTTTAAAAATGGCTACTCTCTCGCTTTTTTTTCCTTTTTTTTATATCTTATTATTTGCACCAGAATTTAATTGAAATGTTAAAACAATTTTCTTCGTGTAATAATAATAAAATGAGATACATTATATCATTTGTTTCTACAATTTGTATGAAAAAAAAAATATTTCACTTTTAGATAGAATTAATTTTTATTAAAAGTTTCTCGTTTTTATATTCGCGAAAAGTTTATTTTCGCGAATTTACAGGTAAACATTTCACAACAATATGCACACAGATAACGCTATAATAATTTTATTGTAATTTAAATAGATTAAAATAAAAATTTGATATCTAAGAAACGAATTAACAAATTTTTTTATATTAATTTTCTACGAGTTTTGTTTCTTTTTTGTTTTTTGTTTTCTTTTTCCATAGAACCAAGTATGACGATGGCTGGGAAAAGGGGGAAAAGAAAGGGAAAAGAGGGAACGCAACGAAAAATTGTACTCGAACGTATCGAATGTTTGTCACAGCAATACGATCTCTTTCTTTAATTCAATCTGATTCCATGAAAAAGTTTCTTTTAGTTGAATCGCACATAAATACCAACATAACGGTACATCTTTCCCTTTTTTAAAGAACCAGCAAACTTGTTGTTTTTTTTTCTTTCCTTTTTTCTTTCTTTCTTTCCTTCCTTCCTTATTTTCATGGGATTAAATAATCAGAAAACGAGTTTGATCCACAACCGAAGTACATATTTCGAATTAAAATAAAAATAAGCAAAACGTTGTGTATGATTTTTCGTTACATCTTTGAGATCAATTTTATGTCAATCAAAAAATTATATATTTATTTAATTAACGTGTTTCAAATAAAAAATAAAATCATATCTCGAACCTCATAAAAAAATGAGTTTGAATTTTTGTTCTTACTTACATTAATTTAATATTAAAATATAATTGAGGATTTAGAATCGAGCTTCTTCTTAGACAGATGAAACAGGAATTAAAATGTAAAGAAAAAAAAATATGTGTTTGTTTGGCGTTTGCGTAAACAAATAAAAAGAAGGATTGTTAAAAAGAAAAATCGATTGACACGACGAAGGAAGATAGTAATGCAATGCGAGATTTCGTACAATCTAATGCAAAATCTTTCACTCTAAGGGCGAGGTCATTCTGGTGCCTAGATAAACGAAAGAGAAAGAGAAAGAAAGAAAGATAATCTTTGTTTTCACACACACACACACATTTACGTTTAGTACGACACGCGAACCAAGTGAAAATGTTATTTAAATTACATGGAAAAGCCATACGAAACCGATGCAATGCAAAGGTCATTCATATCGTTGTAGAATCAGTAAAAAAAAAATATTAACTCGTTCAGAAAATAATTTCTTTTTTTTTTTTATTTTCAATGATAAACAAAAAACGAGATAATTTCGTATTATAAAATTAACGATACTTTGAAATATTTAATTTTGATAAAATTCTATATTTAACAATCAGCTGGTTTTGGAATGACGGGAATGTAAAATGATTTTCAAAGGATTAGAATAAAATTGTTTATAGATAAATGTTGCTAATGAAACTTATGTAGAAAAAAAAAGAAATTAATTTCCGAACAAGTCGATATATATTTTTACATCATTTCAATTCTATATTCATCAATTTTCGATTCCAAATGATCGTTCGTTTGCATACAATATTTTATTTAATAAAAATTATTAATAATTGTAATAATATATATATAAATAAATAGAAGGATAATAAGGAAAAGAGAAGAAAAAAGAAAAAGAAGAAAAGGAATAGAGATAAAAAGATATTTTATTTAGCAAACTCCCTATTGAATCACCGATTCAAAATATATTCAAATAACATTCCACCTCCTGTGACAGTCTCGGGGGACAATCTTGAACGTTGAAAAGAAAAAAAAAGAACAAAAAGCAAAAAAGAGATGGGCCACCCACGGCTACTTTGTTTTACAAAATGAGTAGATTTTTGGTGTGAACGACACGAAACAAGTGGTGGAAGGAAAGAAGGAAAGAAGGGGTGAGAGGGGTGGCAGTGTTGGTGGTGGGGGTTAAAGGGAAAAATAAAAATGGATCGATAGGTCGTACTATCGAACTATCGAATATCGAATATAAATACCAATTACATAATACATTAGAATAGTGATTTATAGTGGTATTATTGATTAGGTTTATTCGTTGTATCGAATAAAACGAATATCGATGATCGATACACAGGTATATCGATATATGTAAGATCCTATTGGTCGTTCCGTTCCGTTCCGTTCCGTTCGATAGTAAATACCTTATACTACTCTCGATGGTCTCTTTTTGAATCCTGTTTCTTCGTAAAAGTACTTCAGTTCTCCGATCGAAGATTCTCGAGGTCACGGTCGCGAGACGTCGCTTGAGCCGAGTCCAACTTATCTGATAAAAAAATCTTCTTCACCTTTACCAAATCTTCTTTCCTCTTTTTTCTTTTTTTTCCTTTCCCCCTTTCTTTTCTTTTTCTTCTTTTTCTTTTTCTATCGTTTATATATGTACCGTTTAATCGATTTTATTTCCATTCCCTTTTATCAAATTCGTTACGATTGTTCGTTGCTTGTCATCGGTTTAATTGTCTTTTTGTTTACGATTTGATTAAAAGAAAAAAAAAAAAGAAAACTAAAATAATTTTCCCTTACGTTCTCAATACACATTAATTGTTAAACACATATTTATCTTCCTATTAGAATTGTATTTGAAATATTAAAAATAGAAAAAAAAACCGAGTATTCTCTTTTGAGCGAGACAACGTTTTAATATCGTAAAAAAAAAAATTTTTTTTGTCCAAAAATAAAATCTCACTGGAATACGGGGTTAACTGTTTTTTTTTTTTTTTAATACGATATTAAAAATAAGAAGGAGTATTTTTTGAGCGAGACAACGTTTTATAATGTATCGTTAAAAAATTATTTCTAAAAATAGAAAAGTTCATTGGAATTACAAGGAGTTTAGTTTAGTTCTTTTTTTTTTCTTTCTGGACTCCCACGTAGTAAGATATTCAAAAAAAAAAAATAAAGGAATAAGAGGGAGAGAGAGAGAGAAGGATCTTGTCGATCGATACGTTCGAAGATAGCCAATTGGATTCTGCGGTCAAGGGCGAGACGTCTATCGCGAAGAATTAAATACCCTCTTTGGTTAAAACGTTTTAAAGTCCGTGAAATTCGAAAGATTTCGCTTGAAAAAAAAGAAAAAAGAAGATTCTATCGATATCAGTTTAAAGAGAAACCAGAAGAATTCCGGATTCCGTTTCGTCTATCACATTATTTTTCTTTTTTTTTTCTTCCTTTTTTTTTCTTCGACTTCTGTTCATTTTTTTTTCTTGAATCGAAGGAAGAAAGGGTGGGAGGTTTGAACGAAAGAATGCGGAAAGAAAGGATTTTGATCGAAAAAGAAATTAAAATTAATTTTCGAGATGAACAACAAATGCGTATGTGGTAATTTGATATTTTTTTTGTCTTTTTTTTTTGTCAATCGAATAAATGCGTAAAATTGTATATGAAATAGAGAAGTGCGTTTAGGTATCAAAAATAATGTTAGAAATTCGAAACCGGTTATTTGAAACTTTGGTTTAATATTACGTGTCGTCACTAACGTGCCTTGTACACTTCCGTGTAAGCTTTCTTCATTTCCTACATAATCAGCAAACATTCAATCTTTTGAGGAAATGTATATATTACGATTATTAGCAATTGTGCTTTAAATATGATATCGTGTACCAACCAAGTTGACATCATCGAATTCGAACGAATACAATATTAGCCATTAGTCATATATAAGAGATAGTACAAAAATTTAAATGTAATATAAAGAATTAAGATATAGAGAATGATACATTAATTTTAAAATTTATTATTGCAGATAAATTTATACGAAAATTATTGGAATATTATTTTTTCGAACGATTGATCGTTGGAATTTCTTGTAAAAAAAAAAAATGTTTATCTAAATAAAAATACTTTTGTAATGTGTTATATAAATTGATATAAACGTTTATAATATTTTATAATGAAAAATCATTATAAGGTGTAATCGAATTAAAAATATAATAACATATTTCTTAACATAAGTGTTCTTCCAACTTCTTTGATAGTTGAATAAAATGTGAAAATCGCGTCAGAGTACGGACGTATTTTCCATAAAACGTTTGAGTATGTGTACACTAAAAGAAAAGAAAAAGAAAACAAAAAGAAAAAGAGAAAGAGAGAAACGAACATAAATACTTAATGCATTTAACTTACCTGTTTAACTTACATTAGACACAGTAATATATAATATATCCTGTTAATCAATTCCAAACGATTTCCCACCTCTTAAAACAATCGTATTTTTCAGAATACATTTACGTAAATATGTATTATCATTGAATAAAAAAAAAAAGAAAAGAAAAGAAATGAAAAAAAAAATCCCATAGCATTTTTCTCGGGTTATCCAACGTCTGGATAGTTGGTGAAAAAAAGGTGGAAATCGTGGTACGGACGTATTTTCCATAAACACATTTGCTCATGTATCCGTGTATGCGTACGTGTATGTGCACTTAAGAAAAAAAAAAGAAAAAAAAAGAAAAAAAAAATAACAGTGAGACGAATGATAAATATTTAATGCATTTACACCTGTTTAACTTTGACATTGTTATATAGGGTATATCTTGTTCGATAATCTATTCTATCGTAAATGCATGGATTTTACTATGTTGGTGAGTTGACCGTCTGGCTGATTTTATTTTTATCCTTTTTTATTGATTTTATTCTTTTGCCCCCCTTTCGGGTGCAAGTAAGCTTGTTTTTCCTCTCGAGCAAAAAGATCACCAAGGGAATAGTTGTCCACCATCTTTTCATTGCGCATGATTCGCGAACGAATGCTATCAACATAATGCCGTGTCCAAGAACGATACTAAACGCGAAGAAAAATCATTCTTTGTCAAATGTGATTCTATTAAACCCTTTTTTGCACTCGAGAGGTTACCACAGGTTACCATATTCGTGTTTAACATCGATACATTTGTAAAAATAATTATTTAATCTTTTATTCTTTAATTAAATATTCAATTGTTATATATGCAACAGAGTTTGGGTAGGGTAATAAACATTTCTTTTTGATTTTTTTCTTCTTCTTCAGTTTGAACGGTCGAGAAAATGCAATGTTCCTTTTTTTTCTTTTTTTTTTTTGAAAAAACAATGGAACGAATAAGAGATAAATTTAAAAGGAGAATCGATCAAACAACCAGCAAGACGTTTGTTTCCATAACTACGTTTATTATTCTGAACGTTCACTTGAAATACACGCACGGTTATGTCATATCCCAACACGCTTGGAATATATTTTAATTATTATTATATTTCCTTCTCTCTCGTACAGAATTTCATTCTGTTTTTTATAAAATATAATTCTAATAAGATCGAAGTATAATCATGAGTAATTTGGAAATCGTAAAAATGGAAGATAAAAGTTTAAAGATTGTCAACGACAAATTGGAAAATGCAGTAAAAGGGAGAGATGATTCGATGAAAAATGACGAGGTAAATTTATTACAATTATTATGATTTTGACGTGAAGATAATGATTAAAATTGATTAACGCTTGAATGAATTATTTATTTCCTGATTTATTTTCCTTGAAAATAATTGATACAATTATTAATCATTATTTAATATTTTTTCATCGAATTTAAAAATTGTCATTTTATTTGTTAGATACATGAAAAGAAGAAATTATTAGAAATCGATGAAATTGAAACGAACGATTCGAAATGTTACAACTTAAAAGTAATAGATGATTTATTTGAAAGTGTATTTAACGAAAATGTATTCTCAGACGAAAATGAGACGGATAGTGATTTGGAAGAATATGCTTTGGCTTTTTTCGATACCGAATCGGATACTAGAACGGTTGTTAATAACGAAGAAATTATTGACAATTTGTCGGATTCTTGTAATTCAGAACGTGAACAAAATAACAACGACGATGATGACGATGATTGTAAAAAAATGATCTTGAATGAAACAAATATCCCGGAAAGAGAAAATTCTACGAACAATTCGATCGTTTCGTTGGAAACTTGCGACGAATTTTTGCAAGATAATAATCATCGAGAAGAAATGATTAAAAATTGTACGAACGATTTGTCGATAAACGAAACTTCAACTACCATCGATTTGGAGGAATTGGAAAAATTAGAAACATCTGATATTATTTGTCAAAGTAACGACGACAAAATTTCGATAGATTTTTCTCTCGATTCCGAATTGAACAAATTTGTTTTAGAAGAGGAAGAAGAGGAAGAAGAGGAAGAAGAGGAAGAAGAGGAAGAAGAAAATTTGATAAAACAAGAAAATATTGTAGAAGCTGGTAAAAGATTAGAAAAATTGGCATCGATGTTATTTGAAAATTCAAACGAATCACGTTTGGAAACTTTCGATGATATGTTGTATTATTTAAATTCGGAAGATGCTATAAACATAATGAATATACGAGAAGAAGATTCTTTTGTTAATAATAAAATCAAGGAACCAATTGAAAATGATTATTGTTCGGATTATTTATCAATGGAACGTTTGGACGAAGAACGTGTTAAAAACGAACAGGAAGAATTGTTGGAATATTTCGATGCATTGGACATTAATGAATCCAATGAAATGATTTCAACGAATGATGAAAATGATCTAAAAAAAGTGGATAAAGAAGAAGAAGAAGAAGAAGAAAATAATGGATTAGTTAATAGAAAGATAGAAATGATCGAGGATCATGCTAAAACATTGGCCAGGTTATTGGATTCAACTCGTTACAAATCCGAAGAAGAAGTTCGTGAAATTGGTGAAAAAATAATCGAACAAAAGAGAAAAATCGAAGATTCGAAAGAGGAATCCTTGAAGGATTTAGCTGTTGAATTTCGTGAGTTTGAAGAATTGTTGATGGAACAGAAAGCAATTGCCGAAATAGTGAATTATGAAAATTCTAAATTGGACGTGGATGAATTGGAAGAGAATGTTCTTGAAAATCAAAGATCACCGTTTATGGAAATGCCTTTGACAAAGGACGAAGTTACGGAAAATTATAGAATTAAAGCGATGGAAAAAGATTTGAAGGATAAAATGGTAGACATGAACAGACGATTTTCGAACAATTTAGAAATCATAAATGAAGAGAAAAGTGAATCGCATGATTTAAATATTGAAAATAATTCGATTGAAATTAAACAAAAATACAAAGACGAGAGGGAAGAAAAAACGATCGTTAGATTTGTCAAGGAAAATTTGATTACTGGCATAATCGAAAATAAATTTAATTCTATGATCGATGATCTAACGGTTACTTCTGATAATGATTCAACGTTGATAATCAAAAATAAAGATAAAGATAATTGTAAAGAGGAAGAAGAAACAATGGTTGAATGCCAAAACGAAGAATCGAAAGTTGCAAATGACAAATCCAATGAAATTCAAATAACTGTAACATCATCTGATTCAGAATTGAAAGAATCTAGCGAAACGAACATAATCGAAACTTCGTCATCAACCGATGAGAAAACTGTCACAAAAATCGATGACGATTCCTATGAATCACTTTTGGCCGATTTGGCAGAAAAAGAAAACAGGCCCTTCATCAAAGGGAAAGTTTATGATTACGATGAAAAAAAGCATGGAATAAGGTAATAAATATATCGCGTATACTAAAACGAAATATTATTTATTGTTGTTACTGTTTGATATATCGAATTCATCATTTTTAGAATGACAGAGCAGCTTATCAAAAAACATTGTAGGGAACATAAGCTTTATCAGACACCATGGTTGAACGATGTACTGTACTTGCATTACAAAGGTAAATTTTCAATCAAATGAATTAAATTATCCTTTATTTTTTTTTAAATACTAATACTCATAATAAATGTTAATTCTTATTAACGATTGACCCGGTTTTGTTAAAATTAAATATCACAAATAATAGAAATAATATTTCTATTTGTATTTTAATATTTGTATTTTGAAAAAAGAGAAATATAAATTATATTATTAATAAATATAAATAAACTATGACTATTAATAGATTATCGATCAATAATGTTAACATTTTGAACATTTCAAACTTTAAAAAACTTTAGGTTTCACGTTTATTGAAAATTTGGAAAAATACACCGGTTTGAAGACACTTTGGTTGGAAAGTAACGGAATAAAAGAAATTGCTAATCTCGAGAATCAAAGTGAATTGAGATCTTTGTATCTTCATCACAATATTATCAGCAAAATCGAGAATTTGGAATATTTGACGAAGTTGGATACATTAAATCTATCTCACAATATGATTAGAAAGATCGAGAATCTTGGTAAATCATAAATTTATCTATAGATAATCTAATTTTCTCTTAATACACATCGTTTTCAGATAGTCTGAAGTACCTGAACACGTTGAACTTGTCTTATAATTTTTTACAAAGTAATACCGATATCGAACATCTACGATTATTGGAATATCTTTCGATATTGGATCTTTCTCACAATCGAATCGATACTTTCGATATTGTTGATGTACGTTGATTATTCAAAAAAAAAAAAGAACATAAAAAATAGCTCGAGTTTGTCATATATTATGAAAAGATTTATTTCACAGATTCTCGGTGATATGAAATCATTAAGGGTATTAGCTTTAACGGGTAATCCGGTTTTAAAAGAAATCAAAATGTATCGAAAAACGATGATATTGAAGTGTAAAAATCTTCAATATCTGGACGACAGGCCAGTGTTTCCTCGGGATCGTGCTTGTGCCGAAGCATGGTAAATATTTATAAATAACAATTAACAATAATTCGTACGTGCAAATAATGTATAGATTAATTAATTTTCTTTTTATTTTTGATTTAGGATGCGAGGTGGTCCACAGGAGGAAGCAGCCGAAAGAAAACGATGGATCGAAGCTGAACAGAAAAAAATTAATGACAGTGTTATGGGTTGGTAATTTTTTCTTTTTTTTAAAAAAAAGAAATAGCAGATAAATTATCGGATATATTATAAATATTATATATCTTCGCACATTTAGTAGTATATAAAATCGTAAGTATAATATCGCGTAAGTATATTAAAATGTCAAATCATTGGAGAATTTTTTGATTCGGTATTTTGCATATTTCTTTTATGAAAAAAAAAAAAATTAAACCTAGCATATAGGTTTGTTCTTATAATATGTTGCATACTTATATTCCATCATTTTTACAACAAAAAAATAACATTCAATTTTAAATTACTTTTCGAGAATAATTCAATATTTTTGAAAGAAAAAAAAATTGTTTAACCGAGAAATTATTTTGTAATCATATAACGAAATCTGTCCTAAGATAAATTGAAAAATTAATAAGAAAAAAAAAAACTAAAAAATCAACAAAACGTTATACACTTTAAAAAATGAAATTTATCTAATCTTTGTTTACTTCTCTGTCGTCGACATGAACCTATTCGCGATCCGCCCTCGAAAGAGTTGATAAACAAAAGAAAGCTTCGCAAACCGGTCGTCGAGAGGCCCGAAAGGGAAGCGGAGGAAACTAATAAGAATAAAATGGAGAAACAGGACGTCGAAGTAGTCGACAGGGAGAAGAAGAAAAATAAGAAGAAGTCGCTGATGCGTACGAGCAAGGAACTGGTAAGAACTCGTTTCGTCAAGGTCTGATACAGAATTCGTGCTTCGAATAACATCATCCTCATGGGGCCCCATTGCTAGACTATATATCCCATCATTCGTTTGTGTAAATCTTCTTGCTTGTATTGAACTATATCGTGGTGGTGGGGATTGGGGAGGGGGAAAGGGTGGGGGAACTACTAAATTTCTTTTTTTAATTTTTCTTTTTTGTTGTCGATAAAAATTACTATCAATATTCTATATAATTAATAACATTATTAATAATAATTTATTAATAATTGGTTCATTTTATACATATTTGCGCGAGTTTGTAAGTTAACTAACGGCAAATCGGTTTTGAAAATAATGAAAATGTAATGATAGTCGTATGATTGTGTGTATATTTGTTTGATTCGATTCCAAGAAAGTGACAAAAATTATCGGATGCATTTTAGGAAGAAGAAGAATTTAATTGAGGTAATGGAATAAGATTACCACCACCTAGGCGTTCTGATTGACAAATCATTTGAACAAAATTAATAAAATTGTGTGAATAAAATTCAATAGGATCGGCAGTAACTTTTATCTTTCGTTTTGTATTATAAGAAAATACGAATCAACGTTTTAAGAAAACATTGTTTCAAGTCATTCGTACAAAATTTAATAGAAATAGATATGAACATATTAATTTGTTCCTCAAATTTGTTGCATGAAAATAATTCGTAAAAACATTTTTTAAATCAAACTATATATATATTATACCATGGTTATGTTATGGTTGTGCTCTGTTATGTTTTATGATGTGTGCCTTTTTCTCTCGGACGAAGCTCAAGCTGGAAGGGAAGAAAAAGTTGTGCGTCCCATCATCGTCCTCGTTCTTCTCCTCATCCTCCTCATCGTCATCATCATCAGCATCATCTTCTTTTACTTCTTCTCCCGCTTGTTCCGATGCCGAGCTGGAAAACGACGAAGAAAATAAACACGTCCGACAAAAAGTAATCGAGGAAAGTGACGGAAACAGGCCATTGGCGGAGGATGAGAAAAAACCACCACGTAATCTTTGCTCACCTAGGAAAACTCGAGTAACTTGCGATTACCTTTTTCTTTCTTTCTTTTTTTTCCTTTTCTTTTCTTTTTCACTTATTCACATAATTTTTATGTAATAATATATGATCAGTTTATTTTGAAAGTGGCATAAGTATATTTAATTATTATTGTTGTTGTTGTTGATGTTGTTGACCGTAACATTTACTAACTGGAAGTTAACTATTGTCAAAAATATTTTGCGAAAAAAGTAAACTCGTATACTGAAAAAGGATCTACGAGTTTCTGAAGGGTTAATCTTTGAATTTTGTAGATTCCTTTTATTTTTTTCCAATCAAATTTCTAAGTTCTTAGTAATTTTGTAAATTGGAGGGAAACAATTTTTCTACAAATAATATTTGAAATTTTTCTTTAATACATCATCTGGTATTTTCATAAAAAAAAAAAATCATTAATTTCTGTAAATATATATTGTTTTTTGTTTTCTTTTTTTAAGATAATCAATGAAGATCAGGATCAAGAATCAAATTTCGTGCAGAAACAAGAAGTTGTGCAATCGAAAACTTACGTTGCCGGTGATGCTGAAAGAAAAAGATTAGGCAAAGAAATTTTGAATCAACGTCAAAGTTTCGAGGATCCATTAAGTGACTATGTTTTAGGTAGAGAAGTCATAGATTATGCAAAACTTACTCTTAAAACAACGCTGGTGGATGAAGAAATCGAAGAAAAGGAAGTTAAACTCGATAATAGTGAGTCCTGCGAATAATTATGCTAGTTTATATTTATTTAATTATTTCTACGAGATGCTGGGACAAAAAATAATAACATAATTTTGAATCTTTTATTCGCATAAATAATAATAATAATAATAATAATAATAATAATTTAATTTGTAATTCATATATTAGTTTTTTCTTCAATTTTTTTTTTTGTTATAAATAATACTTACACTTGCAATAATTATTCGCAGTGTAATAATCGGTGGATTGTTAGAAAAGTAATTTTGGTTTTTCTTTTTGATCCGAATCAAATTCAATAGTTAACGATCGTTTAAAACTTATTTGAAATATGAATAAACATAAATTTTTTTAACATTGTATTATTGTTTTTTAGATAATGAAGAATATCGAGCAAATTTACCTGTTGCCAGCACGTCATACGATGTTTCGAAACTTTCTAGTACGACGAATTATCAAAAGAAAGATGATAAGAATCAATTGACAACTAAATTAAGTAACATTCGTCAAAGTATGAAAGATTTTTGCATTAACGTTGACAAATTTGTCGAAGATAACAATATTGTAATACAAAACGAAAACGTTCGAGATTGCGTCAAAGAAAATAACGTAAATCGCGAAATTATTTACTATGGCAATAAAAATAATTCCAACGATGTAATATTAGAAAAATTGATTGAAAATAAGGAAACTAATACGACAAAAGAAAAATCAATTGTCGAAAATATTCGTAATAGTGAAATTAAAAATAATACGTCAATATCAGAAAAAGTTTACGATTTGTTAACGTTAAAAGATTGTCCTAAAATCAAATTGCATGATTCAAACGAGTCGTCATCGAATGAAACAACGACGGATCGAGAAAATAATGAAAAATGTGTTGCAAAGATAGAAGAAATAAATTTGTTAGAAAAAAGTAACTATAATAATAGATCCTATGAGGAAAATAAAGAAGATTCGATAAGACGATTAAACGAAAAAAAATATAATAAAAATGAATCATCGTTGTTAAAAGATAATCGGATAAAGTTAGATAATAATGAGAAAAAATTATTCAATTCTTCTTACAACGATTGTATTTCTAATCATTCGAAGTCGGTTTTTACCGAACCATTTGAGAAAACATACGAAACAAGATTTACAATTGATAAAGATATTATTGACACAAACTTCCTTGATGATAATGGAATAAAATCGCATTACAGGGACGTTTCTTACGGTGATCTCGGTAAAAATGATTTATGCGATATTATGAAACTCGTAAAAGAATCAAACGAATCTAAAGGAGCAAACAAATCTTACGAATGCGCAGAACTCTATAAAGATTTTTGCGATCATTTCGAAGAATTGAAAAGTAGACAAAAGTATGCCATAAAACCGGATTTTCTTCGAAACGAACGAACGGATGATAAGAATATGATACGTTCGATTGAATCGCAAGATAATTCACCAATGAAAAAACTTTTGATCGAAGAAATTAACGAGGATAATATGCAAACATAATGAATAATCGTGTGAACGATTTTTTGGAATATAATCTTGCGTTTTTTTGCTTCATTCATTCTTTTTCTCTCTATTTTCCCTTTAATTTCCTTACCCTTACATCCCTTATTTATTTCTGTTTTATTTTCTCAGTACCCGGTATAATTCGATTGATTTTCTTTCGATAATATCACGATTCCTCTTTTTTAATCTTTCAACAAGTCAACGTCAAACACACACACACAGGTGTATTCTTATTCTTATTTGTATTTGTTGTTGTTGGTTGTTCTTTTTTCCTTTTTATTTCTTTTTATCTGAACGGAAAGTGAATGACAATGAGAATCGAATAAAGAGTCGGACGAGAAAAAAGACAGAAAAATGTCGAAGGATAAATAGAAAAAAGATCATTTTCTTGGTATTATACGTATTTACGTTAGAGTAATTTCCATGTAAAGATTTGTGTGGGATTAGAAGAGAAAGAAAATATAAGAACGACGAGTGTCACTATTTCAACGAAAGATAAGAAAATAATTCAAAAAGAATAAGAGAGACAGAGAGAAATTTGATAGACAGGAAAAAACGTGATATTATAATAATTATTATAATTAATCATTTAAAACAGCAATGGCAAATTTTTTATCATACGGTTAATTAAAATAAAAAAAACAATATTTCAATTTTTCCCCCCATTCACCGATCATTAATAATAAATATTTATTGGCTAATCGAAATTAATCTTTTTTGATCGATTCGTAAGTAGTGAAAAATAAAATAAAGTAAAAAATACAGATGTAATTGTTACGTGTATGTAATTGTAATTAAAAAATTAATAAGAAATTTATTGCTTTGAATGTTACGTGAATAAATTGATTTAATTTTGTCTCGTATTTTGTGACTCATTTACAAATATTTCAGATTGTGAATGTATTATTTTATTTAAATTAGTTGAACAAAATTCGTGAATCGTTAATTGTAAGATAAAGATAAAGATAAACCAAAGAAAAAAAAAGAAAAATAAACACACGAAAAGGTGACGCTTCATTTTCCTTTTTCATTTAAATCGAATGATATATCTAGGCTAATCCTGGTCGATTATTATTATTATTATTATATCTTTTTTTTTTAATAATTAATAAAGGTGTTACAAAAGTTACTTCATCCAAAGAATAAAAACGAGTGCACAAAAATTAATATCGAATGAAAATATTTCGCTGCACAGTTCTTTTCAAGACACGAATTTTTAATTATGACAAAAATTCGTAGAGACATTGTAAATAAAAAATAAAACATTTTGAAAACCAAATTTACAATTTATTGATTCGGTGAAGTAACTTTTATGACACTCTGTATTAATCATTAATCATTATTATTAATAGTTTTAATTATCAATAATATTAATGTTATATAGTTTAAATACTATTTTAATATATTATTACATAGTTATATATATGCATTGTATATATAAAAAAGTAATGAAATCTTTGTAACTATCTATCGATTAACAGCGAGAACGCGAGCGCCATTGCTCGTTTTCGAATTTATTTGAATTTCGTGTGAAATACGTTAGCACAAACCGTTGCAATGATAACTTTTCTTCTTAATCATCATCGTAATTATAATTATTTCATCTTTACCTCCCCCCACCCCATATTCAATTATCGCAATCTTAAATATTACACATACGCGTTTATATTTTATTATTATTTTTTTGTCTTTTTTTTTGTTGTTTTTTCTTCATATTAAATCATTTCAAACGGTTCTCCAACGTCTATGTTCATTATTAATTTAAATATTTATTATTAAATAATATACAAAATATATATTCTTGCAAGAGTAAAATTGTATGTATTGTAAGGTTATACTAAATTTGTAAGAAAAAGTAAGAAACTTTTGGGGACGATTTTAAACATAAAACGACGTCGTGAATAAGTGGTTTTTTTTTCTTTTTGGTAAATTTGAATTGTTTAAAGTTTGTGTGTTGTGTGTCGTCACTAATAGGTTTCTTTCTTTGCGTCCTTGAAAGAGGCAGTATTCTTCTTCCCGACGGTTCCTTCTCGTCGTTCATCGTTAAAATCGAGTCACGAAAACGTTATGGTTGTCCTTATTCCTTCCCTTAACTCCCTTCCACATTTCGTAATCCACCATTTTGTTTGCAACTATAGAAATAGAATCTTCTTCTTCTAACGTTCTATTTTTTTTCCTTGAATAGTTTCTTTTTTGCACAGATTTTTGAATAGGAAGAGAAAGTATTATTTTGTTTTTTTTTCTTTTTTAAATAAGGGTAAGTGATTTTTCTAAAAGATAATGATGATGTTAAAAGAAAAGAAAGAGAGAAAGAGAAATAAAGGTGGAAGATTTGTTGAGATGATTGGTATTTAATGAGAATGAGTTAATTTATACAGAAAATATATATATGTATATAAAATTAAACAATCAATTTTAATTGTAATTTAATCTTCTCTTTCCACTTTTATACCAAGATATTTATTTGAATTTAGGTTTAAAACGAAAGTTTAGAAAAATGTAGAAATAATCAAGATTTTATTATCTGTGAATAACCAAATTTGATATACTTACAAATATATTCAGCAAAAGCAAAAAAGAAAACAATATTTCTAATCGAGAATTAATATCTTTTCAACCACAAATAATTAACGATAAAATAACATTGATTATATGAATGAATGAATGACTGTACAAGTGTTATAAAAAATTAAAAAAAATAATATAAGTAGTAGTAGTATAACAATCAGATTATATATATAAAAAGATAATAATATTAATTATAAATAATATAAATTTATATCATACGATTTATAAAATAAATGGCATTGTTTGTTTAATTTACATATATATATAAAAAAAGAAAAAAATAACGAACGAATTATGATCAGCAAGTTTTCGCATATGTATTATTGTATATTATTTTTTTATATATATACTCTTTTCTTTTTCATTTTTTTTTTTTTAGGTTTTCTTCTCTTTTTCATTTATACGAGAACAACGAAAATGTTATATTATTAAAAACTTTCTGTTTTTTTAATCGTTTACGTATATTATACGTGTATACTATTACGTACGTGCGTATATGTATGAGTGTGTGTGTGTAATTTTTTTTTCTCGTGAATTTCATATGGTATATTACGCGTGGCCTCCTGCTGTTCGCGTGTGTGTGTTATTTAATTATTTTATTTATTATTTTCTTTATTTCTTCTTTTAGTCGTATCTTCCTCTTCTTCTTCATCATTTTCTTCATTGTTCTAACACATGTGCAGATCACTATGATTAGAGAAAGAAAGAAAGAAAGAAATGAAAAAAGAAAGAAAGAGGAAAAGAGAAAGTCAATGAATAAACAAATTTAAATTTCAGCGTTAATAATTTTGCCGACACATTTCACATCCCCATTGATTATTATTACAATTTCCTTTTTTTTTCTCTTTTTTTTTCGTACTTGTATAAATAATAAGAAAACAGATCGCGCACTTCTTCTCGAAGCGTTTTTTATTGGGCATGTGTGTGTGTGTTAACTAAGTCTCATAGGGCTTTCCAAAAGGGTACAAAAAAGGATACGAAGATACGAAGCCCTTAAAGTTGTCTTCTCGTACACAACATCCAAGCCTAAAAATGTTTTTTTTTTCCGTGTACGTGTGCGTGCGCGTGTGTGTGTATGTACGCGTGTAATTCACGAAATATTACAAAAGATTTTATGTTCCTATCCTCGGTTTGCTTTTCTTTTTTTTTCTTTCTATTTTGTGCTACCCTTTATTATTCCTTCGCGCATTTAAATTCCGTTTTTAATTCTTTTTTCTTCTTGTTTTTTTTTTTTTTTTTTTTTTTTATAATCAAGATTAGTAGTTATGATCGAATCGTCGTAACCTCGCATGATTCGTCTCGTGTGAAATTAATTTGTAAATCATTTATATTCCATTTCTTTTTTTCTTAAAAAGGATTTCTGTACCTATTTCGTTGGAGACTAAATTGTCCATCAAAATGACGATTGTTTTGTTTTTTTAACCGATCCTTAGTAACAAAAGAATGTCAACTAATTGTTACGTATTACTTTTTGTAAATAATTTTTAGAGCTTCGTCTTAGCAAACCAACAAAAAGAACCGTTCGATTTGTTATACGTATTTAAATATGTAAACAAATTGATTACAAAAAAGTCTATCGACTAAAAAATTATATAATTTGTGTTTTTTTATATCTTTTATTATATATTTTATTTTCCAAAATAAAAAAAAAAAAAGGAAAAAAAAGAAAAATTTATAATCCAACGTAATAACGAATTAATAAAATATTAAATCCGATTTAATTATAATTAATCCGTCGAATATTTCAGACGAAAAACGTATAAATGAAAAATCTATTTAAACATATTTAATAATAATAATAATAATATTATAATTTGATCGAATTGTTTTGCGAGATAGGTATACTTTGATGTAATCATTTACGAAGGATAAATATTACAATCTATACACATAATTATAATTATATTATTTATATATTATATCTAATATATACGAAAAAGTTAGAGAAACGATCTTATGTTAATGAAAAAAAAAAAGAAAAAAAGAAAGATTGAAAAAATTCGCGAGGTTTTGCCGAAGGAACAGGTTGGGGGGGGGAGGCAAGGAGTTGGTTTTCTTCTCCTGTTGACCATTTTGTCGAATTTTTCTTCGTCGTCGTATAGAAAATATATTAGTAGAGCATAATTGTTGCCATAAAAGCTGGATTAGTCGAACAGACAGAAAGAAAGAATGAGAGAGAGTGAGAAAGAGAAAGAGAAAGAGTTATTGTATATTGAAAAACCGATTACAAAAGTTATCGTTCGAGAAAGTTTCATCTTCCTTTCTTAAATCATCTTCTTCATTTTAATTTTTTTTTTCTTTAATTATACTTTTGGTATCCGAACTAGATTAAATGTACGCATTATATATGTGTATATATATATGTGTGTGTGTGTGTGTGTGTACAAGAAAGTTTTTAGTTTTGTTGTTTATATCTGAAATGTTCAAGTCCGTACGTTTTATTTTTTTCTCCTTCTCCTCCTCCTACTCCTGCCCTCTCTTAATTTTTTTAAATTCCTTTATCTATCGCGATTTTAATAATTTTTTATTATTTTTGTTGTTGTTGGTTGTTTCTCTCTCGCGATATTCGCGTTCCGGAATCCACCACGCTTTTTCGTATATTTATTTAACGTTTGTCAATATTCTCTCCCGTGTTAATGAATTATTTCTTTTTTGTTTTTGTAATTTGTATATTATTTTTAAATCGTGACAAACGTACGAAGAAATCCACAAATTCGAGTATTGTTTTTTTTTCACGAAGAAAATAATCCTAAATTATAGCGAAGCTTCCTCTTCTTCTTCTTCTTCTTATTTCGTTTCTTTCTTTTTAAATCGTTTTCACCATAGAAAGGAACATATAATATTAATAATAAATAATAAATAATAAATAATAAATAATAATAATAATAATAATAATAATAATAATAATAATAATAATAATAATAATAATAATATAATACAAAAATTTTCCTAATTACTAAACGATGAACAATGCCGGGTCATTATCTTATTGTTAATAATCATAAATGCTTAACTATGATCCTCATTGATCTGTGCAAAGAAAAAGAAAAAAAAACAAAATCAATCCTCTCCCAAAACGCGACACGAATATATATTTGAATAAATGTATTTTATGTATTTTAATGTATGTGTATTTAATTTATATATATATATATATGTATATATACGTAAGTATATTTTTTATACTTTTTTTTCTTTTGTTTAAATATTTATACTGCGTGAGACGCTTAAAAAAAATAAGATAGACAAACAAATAAGCAAACAAACAAACAAACAAATATAAATAAATCATCGTATGCATATGCGATGTGTAGGGGGTGAGTTAGGGAAGTATGTGTATGTATGTGTGTAATTTGTGTGGCAGGGGGAAGCGTGGTTCGCCGGAAAGCGATGTTTTATTATTACTGTTATTTTGTTGGTAATTGTTGTTGATCATGATGATCCTCCTGCGGTGTTGAACAAGTGATCGATCGTATAACCTCTTTCTTCTCTTATATACTTATATATTAAATATTAATAATTATAAATTACAATAATCGGTAATATTAATATTATCCATTATCATTAATATTATTATTTTTAAATGCATACAATTTTAAACATTTAGTTTTCGACAAAAAGTGGATAGTAGGGGCGAAGGGAAAGGTGGTAATGGTGGTTGAGGTGGATGGTAGTGGTGGTGGTGGTTGAGAAACAGAGAAACGTGAAGAGCGTGTGCGTGTAATTATTTTTTTTTCTTATGTGTGTTGGTTTATATACCTAGAGAGAGAGAGAGAGAGAGAGAGAGAGAGAGAGAGAAAGAGAGTGAAATGATTGCCAGATACGAAATATAAACTACAAATAAAATAAAAATCGTACAAAATCTAGAGTCACGGGAAAATTCAAAACAACGTAATAATAAAAAAAGAGAGAGAGAGAGAGAGAGAGAGAGAAGATGAACGATTATGCGATTTTTTTTTCCAACATTTTCTTCAAACTTCAACTTCTTTGGATCTCAACTTTTCAAAAGTTTCGAGATAACCATTTTATTTTCTCCCTATATAAAAAAAAAGATAAAAAAGCAATGACTTCCTCTCGTTGAAAAAGATTAAAGATAAAAGACATCCTTTTATTTTTTTCTTTTCTTATCCAAAACCGGAAGTGACTATTTTAAATCTATCGGTTTAGGATAAAATAAATGAAATGAAAAAGTTAATGTAACAGAAATTCGAACGTAAACGATGCATTGTGACATTTACAAACAATTCCACCCATCCTCTCATCTAAACCCTTTTCATTATTCGATGTTTCTCTTTTACGAACGATATACAACACGAAACGTAGAAAAACAAAGAAAGAGAGAGAGAAAAAGAAAGAAAAGAGAAAGAAAGTTAGATTTTTACGATCAAAAGAAAAGAAATATTGGCGATCGTTGGGCCCTAATCTTTCATCTCCTTTCCTCCCCCACCCTCCCGATTATTAACAAATGGCGTAAATACGGTGTTCCACTAATTCGCATATTTTCTTGTTCTATCCAAAAGCGAAAGAGGAATAAAGATTTGAAGTATGTTTTACTAGAAAGTAAAGCAGAGATAGAGAAAGTAAAAAAAGAAAGAAAGAAAGAAAGAAGGAAGAAAGAGAGATAAAGTTCTATACAAAATAAATAAGGTTATGTCTATTAAATGAGATTAAAGATGGTGCGTACAAAGTCGGCGTAGCCATTGTTGTTGCAGAGGCGAATCAGCATTTGGATGATTATGATGATAATAATAATGATGATGATGATGATGATGATGATAAAATGACAATGATAACGATAATAATGACAACGATAATAATAATGATAATGACAACGATCGTAATTTTAATGATAGTGATTATGATTATAGATAAAAAGAGAAAGTGAAAGAGAGGAAGAAGAAAGATAGAAAAAGGGGTGGGAGCTGAGGTTTATGAGGATTGATTTTCATTGGCCTTCTCTGCTCCTTCACTCGCTCACATTCGCTCACTCAGTTCGTTCATTTGCTATTCTTGTTCTTGCTCTTGTTGGTTGCTGTTCCTGTTGCTGTTGTTCATATCATGCACCAGGTCAAGATTAGGATTATGATAACAATAATAATAATAATTATTATTATTGTTGTTGTTGTTGTTAATAATCTTGCAGTAAAAGAATTTTCGCGATACGAAGGAAGAGAAGGATAGTGGTTGTTGGTGTAGTAAAATGTGTTTGCGGCGGTGGTGGTACAGGAAACGAAAAATTAGAAAAAAGGCGTGTGGTCCACGCGGCACGCGAGCCGCGTCGTTCTCGCTTCTTTTGTCTTCTTTTTTTTATTGTAGCGGGGGGCGGGGGACTCTCGCGCGTGATGTTTTTTTATTTTGTTTAGTTTTTATAGTTTAGTTATGTTCTTTTTTTTCCATTTTATCATTATTATTCTTATTATTTTTTATCATTATTCATTATTAATATTAATATTATTATTATTATTATTATTTATTATTATTATTAATTTTTTCGCTGGCATTGCGTGTGGTATTATTATTATTATAATTATTATTATTATTATTATTATTATTATTATTATTATTTATTCATTTCTTTTATATCTCTGTACGTGTGTTTTTATAATTTTTTTTCTTGTTAATTTTTTTTATATTCAGACGTCCGTGCGCGAGTATCTCTCAGTTCCTTTTTTTGGGTTCGTTTGTTCTCTTTTTTAATTATTTTATCTGTTTTTTGTTTTAATCGTTATGTCATTTTAACTTTTTTCTTATTTAATATTTGTTAATTGGAATTTAATTTAAATACCACGTGTGTGCGCGCGCGTGCGTGTTTTACGACGGTGTGCGTTTATACGTTGAAAAAAAACGCAACGTGCGAGAGATGATCATCATGATCATGACTTCTTCTTATTCTTCTTCTTCTTTTTCTTCTTCATTGCTGCTGCTGTTACTACTTTTGTTTCCGATTCTGCGTATGCTACTGCGCCTCTTCTTCTTCTTACGTTATATTCCTGTTCCAACACAACCGCTTATTTTTCTTCTTCTTCCTCTTATTTTCCTCTTCTCCTCTTCTTCTTCTTCTATTTTATTTTTCTCCTTCTCTTTCACGTTCGAATAATAATCGCACAAAATAATGCGACGATTTTATTCTCTCTCTCATCATTTATTTATATTTTTACTTTATTTATTAATTTTCGCTCGTCGCGCCTCGCGTCGGCGTCTTTATCGGCAGTGAACGCTCGGAACCTTACGTTCGGTCAAGTTATTTAAAAGTTCTTTTTTTTTTGTTTTTTTTTTCCATTTTATTTTATTTTATTTTATTTTATTTTATATTTTTTAAATTATATTCTCTTCATCATCATCATTCTTATATTCTTCTAGACGACCATCAACATCTAGGATTATTATTCCTGTAGAACGATCGATCCCCCCTACATTTTCTCATTTAATCTTCTTCTTCATCATCATCATCATCAACTTCGTGTTAAATTCTTTTTTGTATTTTTATCTTCATCATCTACGTATGTAATGTATAATATGCTCTTGTTTCGAAAGGATCGTCAAAAGCCGAGTCAACTGCTGATGCTGTTGCTGTTGTTGCTGCTTCCTCCATTCGAGCAAGTATTCTCTCTCTCTTTCTCTTTCTTTGTCCTAATCGCATAATCAAAAGGGTCGGCGTCACATACTCGGATTAATTTGCAACGCGGTCCGTGGAGAAAGGAAGGAGCCCAAAGAAATAAGGAAGCAACGTGTTTTTTTCTTCTCGCGAGCGAGGGCGAGAGTATTAGTTTTTTTAGTTTTCGACGACGACGACGACAACGACGACGACAACGACGACGATTCCACAAGTATGCCGTCTGCTCTTTCTCTTTTCTTTTTATGTTTACTTGTTTTCATTATTAATATTATTATTATTATTATTATTATTATTATTATTATTATTATTATTATTATATATTATTATTATTATTATTATTATTATTATTATTATTAATATTATTATTATTATTTATTCTTTTTTGGTATTTCCACAGTTTAATCTTTTTCCCAAACTTTTAACGTTAAAACTTCGTCGTCACATATTACCGTTTCCCCTCTTCATCTTCTTCATTTTTATTTCCTCGATTACTTCCTTCTCTCCCATTTGAATATTTTGTTGTTCCTTTTCCATTTCCTATTTCTTCTTCTTCAACACGTTCTTCTTTTTCTTCTTCATCATCATCTTGTTTCTTCTTCTTCTATTTTCGCCTAGCTTCAAAAATTTAGCATCCGAAACGATGGTAAAAATAAGTTGACTTAGAAGCGTTGATACTCGCGGGTAATCTTGTCGCCGACTTTGCCACGTCGCCAGGTTAAGTCAACGACTATGCGTCTATTACGGTAGTCTTTTTTTTATTACCATCACAACCCAAAACGTTCTTAGAGTCGCTGCTGCTGCTGCTGCTGCTACTGCTACTACTGTTGTTTCTGCTGCTGCTATTGCTGCAGTTCTTGTGCTTCTTTTTCTTTGTGCCATTAATGTTGTTATTGTGATTGCTTTTGCTGCTGTTGTTGTTGTTGTAATAATTAATATTATTGTTGTTGCATTTGGTTCCGTTACCGCTGCTCGTCGGATATCCAAAGTTTCTGATCAGCTTAACCTCCGGTGTACCCGGTGGCTCGTTGTTGACCGATGATGTCGCGACTGCTGGCACGCCGGCTTGTTGCTCCGTGATAAGATGGTGGTATCTGATGCTTATATTGTACGCGGACTGGCTGCAGTTGGTTCTTTGGAGGAACGTCTTGGGGGGAGCCCCAAGTTAGTTCCAAATGCGAAGGAATGAGTCCCAAGATCCCGTCGCTACTGCCATACCATCTTCCGTTACACCAAGGCAAGATACGCGATTGTCGTGCCCGGCAAGTATACCTTAAACAAACAATTTTACATTTGTACAATTTTTCTTTTCTATCATATCAACTATATGTGTAATACCTAAAGGAAAAACAATAATAACAAGTAAGAAAAAATATGCGAGAGAAGGTAAAAAAGGTTGTTAAAAGCATTGAGAGAAGGCCCTAAATCCAAAATTCTTCTCTCCCTATACTATTATTCTTCAAAAATAATAAAATCTTCGATATTATAAATATCGATAAGGATGAAACACACTAACAATAAGAGAGACCAAAAAACGTACCAGCTCGCTCGGCTTTCATAGAATCCCATACGTTGCAGTTGAAATCGTCGTAGCCAGCTAACAACAATCTACCGCTCTTGCTGAAAGCTACACTCGTAATACCGCAAATAATATTGTCGTGGCTGTACATCGCAAGTTCTTGATCCGCTCTGATGTCAAATAGTCTGCAAGTAGCGTCATCCGAACCCGTCGCGAAAGCATGTCCGTTAGGGAAGAACTGTACCCAAATAGAAATGTTATTATTTTTTAACCATGTAACACACAATTGAATGCGAAAGTATATACAAATTATGGTTAGTCATGTATTTTTCTTTTCTGACAAATCATAAAACCGCGATTAACGTTTATCAGTTGTTTATGACGAAATCAGCTTTCCTGATAAAAATACAAAAAAAAATATTATTTATGCGTACGTGTCCTATATATATATATATTAGACTGTGCCAAATAAATCGACTATTTTTTTTTTTCGGTCCCATATCAAAATTTCGTTGAGAGTGACGAAAAAAAATTGTGTCAAAATTTGAGCCCTCTATCTTCATTTTTCAGTTAGCGCTCGCTAAAATAAGAATTTTCGCCAAAAAAAGTTTTTTTTCACTTATTTTTTGGTTATAGACAATTCAATATACCAAATATAAAAAAACCCTTGGTATGGTTTTGTAGGAAATTAAATTCTCTACAAAGATGATTTTTTATCGAACTTAAAAAGTCAACAGCTTTTTTTTTATAGCTGATTAAATTACATTTCGTTCTATAATTTTCATTTTTAATTATTGATGAACACTTATTAAACTACTTCCTAACGAAAAGAACATACTAATGCAATTTTTCTAGGAATATTTATGATCTAAAAAAATAGTTTTTATGCCGTAATGAATGTAAATACTGTTGAGTAATTTATATTCTTTACTTTTAAAATAATGAATTACATGTCAATTCTATTTTTTTTTGTTTTTCACCTTATTGATTCAAAAATTCGGTGAAATTTTTCTGTTTACAGTGAGAATTGAACAAACCAATGATTGTATAAAAAATCATTAGTATTTTAATAGAAATAGAAAATTACTAAAAACGAAATATCTTAAAAAATTTTAATAAATTAAAAAAATGATATGCTAATCTAAAAAAAGAAGCTGCATCAACTAAATTTCTTAGACATCTCTGGTACTTGGCCGAAGATCTTGTGGCATTATCATTCTTCGATGAAAGAATTCCATCGGCCATCAAGATAAAAATGGTTCAAGCAATAAAAAATCGACAGAGTACAACAGAAAATACGAGAAAGTTATGTTTGAAATAAGAAGATTTAAAATCATTCGGCTCAAAAGATATAAGTGATTTTGTTACTCAAAAGTCGATGGTTTTATTCGAGAAGTTCGGTTTATCTACAAGTTTTCTTGATTTACCTGTAGATCAATGGGAATTCGATGACGAGTACAAGGCTTCTTTAAAAATTGTTCGATCGATAAAAGTTGTAAATGATATTGCCGAAAGAGCTGTAGCGTTAATTGATAAATATAATGATAGTCTCACTTGTGATGAAGAACAAAAACAGTTTTTATTACAAGTTGTTGCTGAGCATCGCTAAAAATATCCCAATTGTAAGAAACGAAATTTATGTGAGTAATATGTTTACTCGAATCTCATAACTGATTTTAAAATAATTCAAGTAAAGATCTTATTAGTTTCATTTATATATAACAAGATTAAAAGTGTGTCTATCATAATTATATTAATGTTTATTTAAAAAATGTAAGCTCTTTAAAACTAGTAAACATATGAATAAAGACAATAATAAAGATTAGCATATCATTTTTTAATTTATTAAAATTTTTTAAGATATTTCGTTTTTAGTAATTTTCTATTTTTATTAAAATACTAATGATTTTTTATACAATCATTGGTTTGTTCAATTCTCACTGTAAACAGAAAAATTTCACCGAATTTTGTGTGAATCAATAAGGTGAAAAACAAAAAAAAATAGAATTGACATGTAATTCATTATTTTAAAAGTAAAGAATATAAATTACTCAACAGTATTTACATTCATTACGGCATAAAAACTATTTTTTTAGATCATAAATATTCCTAGAAAAATTGCATTAGTATATTCTTTTCGTTAGGAAGTAGTTTAATAAGTGTTCATCAATAATTAAAAATGAAAATTATAGAACGAAATGTAATTTAATCAGCTATAAAAAAAAAGCTGTTGACTTTTTAAGTTCGATAAAAAATCATCTTTGTAGAGAATTTAATTTCCTACAAAACCATACCAAGGGTTTTTTTATATTTGGTATATTGAATTGTCTATAACCAAAAAATAAGTGAAAAAAAACTTTTTTTGGCGAAAATTCTTATTTTAGCGAGCGCTAACTGAAAAATGAAGATAGAGGGCTTAAATTTTGACACAATTTTTTTTTCGTCACTCTCAACGAAATTTTGATATGGGACCGAAAAAAAAAAATAGTCGATTTATTTGGCACAGTCTAATATATATATATGCGTGATTTACCGTAACAGCGTTTATGTCACTCTCGTGTCCAGGGAAAGTCTGTTTGCAAGACCCTTCGCGAATGTCCCAAAGTTTAGCACTAGCGTCGCACGCACCGGAAACGAAGGTACGCGTATCGGGAGCCAGCGATAGGGACATGACGTCTCCTGTGTGACCGATGAACGAAGTGCATTGTTGACCAGTCTCGATATCCCATAGAGCACTGAATCCAAATTTCAAAAAGATCTCTACTCAAATTTTGCTCATTTGACACAAATACATATATTATTCAAATTTGAATAATTTATTATACGGTTAGGATCTGGATTAATTAGTGGTGTTATTATGTTTGTTTAACAAACAAACGGATGATCGAGGTATATAAAATAGAATGATTTTCAAATGAATCCGTGTCAGGTTAATTATCAACGCTGTTTAATTATGTTCATATATGTTTAGTTAATTGAGAAAAGTGTAATTTCTTACCAGGTCATATCACCGGAGCTAGTGACGATTTGGTTGTCGTCGTAAAATCGACAACAAGACAAGTATCCGGTATGTCCTGGTAATTCTCTGCTGACCCGTACATTTCCTTCTCTTGTTTTAAGGCTATAAATGGAACATATGTTGTCCAGGCCACCGCAAGCCACGTAACTACCCGACGGTGCATACGCGCAGGTCATCACCCACGATGAACGTAAAGGGATGGCATGTACCTTGTTGGTCGTATAACTGTCCCAAACGATCAGCTTACCGTCTTGCGAGGCGGATACTAAATTTCTACAAGTCAAACCTTCGATTTATACACCAAAACCCCAAGAAAAAGAAAAAAGAAAAGAAAAAATCTATTCTAATCTATTGGACAAGATTAGAATATTTTGATAATACCTAGAATCACTTCCCCAATGCATAGCATAAATCTTAGCCAAGTGACCTCGTAAGGTACGTCTCGTACGCATTTGTATTCGACCAATTGGTTCCAAGCCGGCCGTCGCTTGGTCCAAGCTGGTGTCGCATGCAGCTTTTCTTGCATCCTACGAGAAACCAAATATCCACAATCAATTTAACATCTCCCAACTAAAATCATCCTTGTCAATTGTATTATTATACATTGGTGTGTGTTGAAAGAACCAAAAATGTAGACTGATGGGCATGATTTCTCCATATTAAATGATTTATAATGAAAGGATCGATATTATTGATCAAAAAAAAAAAAAGGAAAAAAAAGTGATAAGAAAGAGTCCTACATGTATGAGAATAGGAGAAACAAGACGTAGAGTGAGCAAGAAAGACAGACAGAGAGAGAAAGAGAGAGAGGGATGGTGGCGTATTGATCAGAGAAGCGATGGCTATGCCGCGCCCTACCACCACCACCACCACAGAGCACCAACACGGCCAGCGACTAGCGTGTCTCACCACCGCCACCACCACCACCACCACTACTATTACTACTACGATCTCACCACCATACAGAAAGCTCCACGGTGCACGCTATGTCTCAGGGTTTTCTCTCTGCTTAGGAGGAGTTGTGTGCTGCTTCCGTTATTATGCTACTTTCATCACCAGTACCAGCACCAACCACCACCACCACCACCACCACCACCACCACCACCATCACCACCCATAACTATAACCACCCTCTATCACTCTTTCTCAGTCGAGTTATTTTTAATCAACGAATATAACCAGTAAATTCAACGGGTATCTAAAAGAAGAGCTTATGTGTTGGTTTACTCTTACTGCAAACTTTTGTAAGAATGGTAAAAACAAAATTTAACGCGTCTCCGGAAGTAGGGTCTACGTTTAAAATCTTCTTACTGTTGTCTATATGTTATTAATTTGAAGTATATGATGATATTAGGCTCTTTTTTTTAGACATTCGTTCAATTTATCATAGAAAGGTAGGTTGATAGAGGAAAATAATAAGATTAGCAACGAGGTTGAGTCAATTTTGAGAAACTCGTAAGCAGATCAAGGAAGAGAAGGATGAAATCGTGTTAATTTTTCAGTTTAACAATATCGTGCAAATGACATTGGTAAATGAGATAGACAGGGAGAGAGAGAAAAAGGTTAGTGTGAATAAATAAATGTGTTGCATACGATTGACAAGGATGAGAAAGAAGAAAAAAAATTGAAAAAAGGAGTCGGTGACTCGTTAAGGAATGAATGGGGGGTCGAGACCGTGTTTAGCGGCAAGTGCACTTCGCCCGAGAGATGCCCGAGACTTTTATCTTTTAAAACAATGCACCGCTGTTGCACGTAGAACTGTTGCTTTGTCTTTGGGAAGCTGAGCTGAGCTATGCCGAGGCAAGTAAAGCAAAGGAAAGCAGAGCCAGTTTGCCAGTCGATTATGAGAAACAAAAAGGAGGTAGAGAATTTGCACGAATTCTTGGTGATAACGACGAGAATTATTAAGAATATGCTTGAAAATTCAGTGTTCTCTTGATAGCATACTCTCTTTTTTTGGATTTCCTACTACATTACTTTTTTTTCCCTGCCGGATAATAAGAAGTTTTATCTTTCCTTTCTAGGTAATCAAGGTAAATGTTGTTGCAACAAAAAAGCTAACAGGAATGTAGGATTAAATGTACATATTTGAAAGGTTATAACTTACTTCGATGACGATTATCGAAGATAAGCAAGCTTTAGGAAGATTCGAATTTCATTGATAGAATATCATCATCCGTTTAGGTCAGCAATCTTCTCCACAGCATGATCATCAATGACATCAATAACATAAAGAGGAAGGATACGGTGAAGGATCATTGAGGGATGAACAGAGGAGGAGGAGGAGAAGAAGAAAAAATAAACAATGTGGTGTGATCGATTCCTACTCGGGAAAACTTACTCGAATGGCATTTTTGAGGGTCTCCGCCTCCTGGCGAAGGCTGTCGAGCTCATTCATGGTGCCCGTCGTGTTTGCTGCGACTTTCAGTACTTCTCGATAGTCCGTTTAAGGAGGGGGGGATTAGAAGAAGAATCCGTCCGTAGTAGTAGTAGTAGTACTAGTAGTAGTAGTAGTAGTAGTAGTAGTAGTAGTAGTAGTATTTGGAAGGAAATCGTAGAATAACTGTTTAGTTTGAAATTTAGAAGATTGTTTGTTGCTTTTTATGCGACAAGGGGGCCTTGTTGGCCCACCGATGTTGCACCGGTGTCACGCCGTCTGTTGCGTTGCTTGTAATTGTTGTTGTTGTTCTTCTTTCTCTTCACTTTCTTCCTGCGAAGAAGAAGTTGGTAACTCGCCGTGAAGAAGAAGTTTTTCACGTTTTTGAATGTTGGACGACGATGTACGAGGTGGTGTAGTTGGAGGTAGTGGTGGTGGAGGAGGAGGTGGAGGAGCAGGTGGAAGCGGAGTTGGAGGAGAAAGTGGAGGGAGGTGAAAAGGTAAGAATGCAAGGACGAGGACAAGAATAATAGGAAATGAAGAAGGTCCCTTATTGCGATGACTTTTTTCTTCTTCTTTTTCTTCTTCTTCTTTGATGTACAACGTTCCCAGTCCGCCGGATGGTGACGACAGTAGCCTTTTCACAAGTAACGCTACTGTTGCTACTACTACTACTGCTACTGTTGCTATCTCTGGCCGAGAATAGCTTGCTAGAGTTTTTCCTTCAGCTACTAACTTGGCGGCTTCCGCTTTCGTTACTTCTGCTGCTACCACCGGAAGAAACAGAGCCAGACCAACGCCGACTCGTCCACCCCTCGCGCCACCTTCGACGCTTCCGAGCGAGACCGTTGCCACCCCTGAAAAATCATCAATTTGTTTATTTTCATTGTCTTCTTCTTATTCTTCTGAAGAACCCAATACTCTAATTTTCTTTCTTTATTATTTTCTCGATATATCATCGTGACCGCGCTCTGAAACGATGACGCTCTCGTGACGCTTACGAAATGATGCAATTCATGGTACGCTCAACCGCCTCTTTTTTCCCCATCGAATGATGCACATTGAGTGCTTGAACCTAACGAACCAACAACACCATTGCTGACTAGTCAGAAATCGCACGATAAGGCCCATCTTTCGCAAATAACAGATAAATGTTCTCTTTCCTCGAGATAAGGACTTTTTGCACTTTTTTTTCTTTATCGTGGGTTTTTGTACCGATTCATACCTCCCCCAAACCCTTCCCTCCCTCCCTACCTTCTTATTTCGTTCCTCTTACGATTAAAGATATCTTATTGTTGTTTTTTTTATTTCTTTTTACAGCGACGTTTATTTCAACACGCGATGGTTTAATTTTCTTCTATTTACATGTGACGTCAATTATTAGAAATTCATTTGACTTAAACGGATACGAGTTTTCGACAAGTTCCGATTCATTTTTATCGAGGAAAATTTGATAGAATGAATCGACGACTTCAACGAAACACGTGAATCATGCTGCACAACTCGTTATTCTCAAACACTAGTATTCTTCCTTTTTTATTTTTTGATAGATTACATCGACACCTAAAATAATACGTTTTCACTTAAAATTCCACAATTCGCTTTGATAAGAATTAAACGAATCAAATATTTTATCGTACTAATCATATACTCCGTGAAAGAAAACAAAAAAAAGAAGTTTTACGATCTGGATCAACGAAATATCGAAAGGACAGGAAACGGGGATAAGAAGAACAATTCTTTGGCAAATGATCGAACAGTAGTGAAGTTTTTTGGGGGTTTTAGTGAAAAAATTTGGTGCGTCGGCACGAGGAGGAGTAAAAACGGTGGCAACGAGCGTCCTTCACCTCCAAAAGGTGGTATCGCAACCCGGGGAAACCGGGGGTTGTCGATCCAACGCAAGGTGTTCTCATTTTACGGAGCCGGCGAAATACTTTTGACGCATGCGCACTGAACATTTTTATGAAAATAGAGATGGTAGGGTAGAACGGAGCAGTCATTTCTTCTTTCTGACAGAATTTTTATCTTGTATTTTTGTGGTTTTTTCTTTTTGGTTTTCGAACCTTGCTACGATACGTATCCATCGATTTCTTACTTTTTTTTCTAACGTAAAAAATCTCAAACGAAGAGCGAACGTTAAGTACGAAGAATAAGTAGAAAAATCGAACGGTCTCGTTTTCAATTATCATGTCATTCTTCGAACGAATGTCAATGAACACTATTGAAATCTATTTAAAAATAAATTAATGATAGATTGACAATTATTGAATGAAAAAGATAGATAGAGAGAAAGAGAGAGAGAGAGAGAGAGAGAGAGGGAGGGGAGAAAAGAAATATGGCCGGTTCGATCTTAATTCAGTAGTTCTAGCTGGTAGAATCGATTATCGATATTCTCTTGATGTTCACGCTGAACAACAGGCTCCCATATTTAATGTCATTGGATATATATTTTCCCCCACGACACAAAAGGCACTAATCTACGGATTGATTAATTTGGCACAATGACCTTTTCGAAATGTTGCACCAAAATTTGGAGAACAGAAGAACCCATCGAATCTCGTCCAATCGGAATACGCCATTTCGTATGCCATTTTCTTTTTTCATATTTCCAATTTAAAGAAAACCAAAAAGGAAACTAAACTGAAATGAATACGAAGAAGGACGGGAAGAAATAAGACCAATAAAGAAAAAGAAATGGTTGAAAAGAAGAGGAAGAGGAAGAGGAAGAGAGAGAGTGAGAGAGAGAGAGAGAAAGAGAGAAAGAGAGAGAGAGAGAGTGAGAGACTTTATCGAACTTACACTCGCCTTCCCTCATCCACTCCTGTCAGAGCGTCATCGAGCTAACACGAACATAACCTCCGCGACGAGTGCGACGTACGACGAAACCGTCGAAGGAGGAGAAGGAGGAGGAGGAGGAGGATGAAGCGGAAGAAGAAAAGGAGGGGAAGGAGGAAAAGAAGGAAGGGAAGGGGGCGGAGGAAGAGGAAGAAAAGGAGAGGAAAGAAGAGGAGAAGGTGGAGGTGGAGGAGGAATGAGAAACGATACCGTGGAAAGTATTTGCGTGGTTCGGCGCCAGGTTGCGCTCTCTATCATCCAAAGGAGTCACGGAAGCGAAACAGAGGAAGTTCCTTGCGCGAGAAGTAGTATACTCCTCTTATCTTTCTATATATAAAACTTTTCCCCTTCTCTGGTGGTGGTGTTACTACTACACTACTACTACTACGACGACTACCACCACTACTACCACCACCACCACCCCTTCTTGGCCTTCCCCTTTTTCTCTTCTTCTTCTTCTCAAGCGGCAATATTTGCTGCTGTTGCTGTTACTGTTGCTGTTGCCGGTATGAAAAACGTGAAGAGACTTTTCTTCACCTCCTCAACCAACAACTTGACTCGTCGAACTTCCGACACGCAAGATGCGATTCACAGAGGAGAGATGACACATACACGTTAGGGAGAAGCTCGCTCATTGGCCGCGTTTATTTTATATAGAGCTTTCTTTTAATGCCGCGTTCACAGAACTGAAGAGAGAACAGAAGAGAGAACACCACAGCACAGCACAGCACAGCAGAGCACGGCACAGCACAGCACAGCACATCACATCACACCACCACCACCACCACCACCACCACCATCACCGTGGGAGAGCGACGAATCGATGAACGACCGACCGACCGACGTCTTGCCCCTCCGCTCCCGCAACCCTCCCTACACCCTCGCAACACACTCTCTCTCTCTCTCTCTACTATTCGCACACACTTACTCACTCTATCTATCTATCTATTTATCTATCTTCTTTCCTCGAAACACTCTAGACAGAATCAGAGAGAGTGGGGAGTGAATTAGCACGTATATGACCACACATATACATACACGCATGGTAAAAGAGAGAGAGAAAGCGAGACATACGTGTTTTGATCGACGATTTTACACGGCTGAGTAAAATGAGTTTTAATAGAACAAATAAAAGTAATATAAGTGTCATATACGAGAGAGTTTGTATAAAAAAAAGGGTAGTAGGAGATTCGACGACGACGCGTTCTCGAACCACACCCAGAGAGGATGTGGTTTATAGAGAGAAAGAGAGAGAAAAATAAAGAGAGAGAGAGAAAGAGAGAAGGCCGGCCGGGTGGACGAAGAACACGCCGCGCCGTGGTAAAGAGCAAAAGAGGGGAAGGGGTTGCGCGCGCCAGAGAGAGAGAAAAGTGTGTGTGTGTGTATGTGTAAGCGAGAGAGAGAGAGAGAGAGAGAGAGAGAGAGAGGATTGGTGGCGCCATTACGCATGCTTATCAACACAACTACCGGCGTCGAGAGGGCACCACGATCGTTTGCTCCTTGCATGACAGGTTGCTGTTCGCGGACGCCACCAACGATGAGATGATGCATCGTCGTCGTCGTCGTTTTCTCGTGTATTTGACAAATAATTCGCAATTTGCTTGTTACTTTTTTTGGTCATTTTATTTTATCATATTTTCAACTACACTTTTCCTATTCTAATAAATCCACTCTTGATCATTTTCCTCTACCCTCTTTTTTTTTTTTTATAACAAATAATCAAATATGACTCGTCGATGACCACTAGAAAATGGACGAAACACATTTGATGCGTTCAATCGTAGGAATAAAAAAAAAAGAAAAGAAACTGTTGGT
Organism: Polistes fuscatus; assembly: GCF_010416935.1. NCBI lineage: Eukaryota > Metazoa > Arthropoda > Insecta > Hymenoptera > Vespidae > Polistes > Polistes fuscatus. The sequence continues at coordinate 8,737,045 of NW_025113118.1, forward strand.
TTTTGTTTTAATTACTTTTTAATATTTGATTTAAGGTAAAATAGAATTTGTATGAAAGAAATACGATATAGAACGATGATATTAACTAAACGTTAAATGGATCTGCGATGAAATATATCGAACGGAGTTTTAGGGTCCATCCTCGTCGTTCGACCCACACATTTTCATTCTTATCTCTTATTTGTCCCTCCTCTCGTGAAAAAAAAAGAACGTTGGATGATACACGTGTGTAGGTAATATTTGTTGGAATTGTTCATTTTCTCATTTGTAATTGGCTAATCGTTATTTAACGCAAACGATTGAGAAATCGCAAAAAGAAGATAAAAGTTTCGCAAATCGTTAAGAAGGACTTCAGACTTCAGAAGAAAATCAGTATTTATAGACTTGACTATATGTGCGCGAAGATTACATATCCACGCTTTGGAAAATTATGTATATCTACAAAGAAATCTGGCAATCGTCCAACATCCAAAATTCTCAGAAAAGGTGGACCGTGAAAACGGATCGTGCTTTTACTTCATCTTACTTTTTTCACATCGAAACTCCGTATGGGTAATATGGGTGGTGGTGGCACGGCGCATTTACGTGTGAGATTTAGTCGAAACACACTTGTTGTGTCGCCGCGACGCTTTTCTCCATTAGATTCTTCACGTACCGAGAGGTATTCTATAAAAATACTTTTTTTTCTTCTTCTTTTTCTTCTTTTTTTACTTCATTTTTTTTTTACTTAACGGGCTTTCGCTTTATTCGAGCTAGAGCCTGAACATGACCACGAACGGAACCGCTAATAGCGTTCTCGATTGGCTGCACCAACATAGACAGAGGGTGCTCAAAGAACAAGGTGCGTGTTCGGTTGATTAACGACTTGTTCGATCGTCGAGGAGAGGAGGCTTGGCCAATGTGCTTTTCTCTCTCTCTTTCTCTCTTAACCTCCCTCTCTCCCTCCTCCGTTCATCCCTTTTACTCTCACTCTCACTTTTACACACGGTAATAGAGCCGAAATTCTTTTCCCTCTTCCAACAGATATTGGAATGAAGTATACGATCGATCGTATTTGTTTGTAAAACAACCCTTCCTGCTTCTATTCTTTATCTAATTGTCTATCTTCGAATAACAAATAAGCTGAAAGATCGACTAATTGTAATTTCGAACCAATAGGGTGTTGGTATTTCGATTAGTTTGACAGTCGAAACGAAATGAAACGAAACATTAGCTTTTGATATCTAAGTATCCCTAGAAAGGGGTAATCCCTCCTCATAGTTGTCGTCGTCGTCGTCGTCGTCGCCGTCGTCGTAGACTCCCGGATGCGCGAATGGGAGCAACAGTTGAGCCGTTGCCAGGTCAACGTCCAATAAGATCCTTCTTCCCCCTTCCCTCTCTTATTCTAGCGTTCCACACCAACCGCTTTACGACTTCGACGATGCAGAAGCACGCGGGATTGGCAAAGCTAGGAACGAGGAACGAGGAACGTCCTTGGATATCGAAGTCCCTGACGAAACGCAACGGTTTCTTTGGGAACTTGTAGGGAAGAAGGACGGCATTGAAAGTAAGAAAGTAAGGGAAGGGATAAAAAGAAAGAGAGCATGTTTCGAGGGACGTTTCAGAAGTGTGTCTGCTGCTTGGAAGGTTACACCTGCCAAGGGAACTCGATTATTGTACCACCACCACCACCACCACCACCACCACCACCACCACTTAACTTTATTCCAGAGAACGTTGCCAAAAACAACTGATTGTTATCCAACCTGTTACCTCTTTATTCAAACCCCTCTTTTTCCACTACTTCCTGCATTACCAACGAGCTTTTTTATTGACATTTGCATTTGATATCTCATCGATATTGAACACTTTGAAAGCTTTGCATTTGTCTAATACATTTGTTTATGAGATCAAAACGGTGCTATTGGACGGTAAAGTGTTAACAGTATTTTATCGAGATTGATGATGAATTACGATACGATTTAGAGTATCCTCTTTTGATCGGTTAGAAGAAGAAGATGACTAAAAGAGCAAGCAGAACGACATACGCGACCTACTTTCTTTTTTTCTTCACGCATAGAATCGAGAAAGATCTGGTAGTGGTGTGTGTCTTTTAGGTTGCAACTTAACTTTACTCGAGAGTCGAGTCAACGGGACACCAAGTGTCTTTCTCTTTCTCTCTTACTCTATTTTACTCTCTTTTTACGACGACACGAGTCTTCAACTGGAGCTAATAAGAGAGCCACCGGCTGCTATGACGAAAGTGACGCTCGTTCCATTTACGCGAGCAGTACAAGTTGAAAGGAAGAGAGAAAGAGAGAAAGAGAGAAAGAGAAAGAGAAAGAGAAAAAGAGAGAGAGAGAGAGAGAGAGAGAGAGACGAAACAAGCGGAAAAAGAAGATGGAAGGGAAACGAGCGCGATACGAGCGCGAAATAATGAAAAAATAACAACAGACACGCCCGAGAGAGTTGCTTTGCTGCTTTGCTGTATGTGTGTGAGAGAGAGAGAGAGAGAGTAGTCCAGGGTTGGTTTGTGCGCGTGTGCTACTAGCGAGTACGGGATTAATAATCGACTATGGTTCATGAATGTGGTCACGTATATACATGAAGAGGGGTAGGTACATTATGTGTATAATGTGTGCATAGAGTTATGATACATGTATCATCCTATTGATGAAAGTATATGGTGTTTATGTATATGAGTATATATACACACGTATACATTAATGTATGTAACATCGATATCCTGAAAGGTTTGACGTTAACACACGAAAACAATATTTTCAACGTTAAGTATTCTACTTTTGGCACAGCAACTCTCGGAATAGTATACTCTTCTTCACAAAGTACTTGCTGCAAAGTTAAAATAAGACTTGACGCACGACAAGCACCAACACCACAACCACCAAGCTAGCTAATCGATCGATCCTGAGAAAGTAGGAAGGAAGATCGATCGTTAGTTAAGAAAATTCTAATCGTCAACGTCCTTTATTATTATTATTATTATTATTATTATTATTATTATTATTATGGCTACTTTTTTTCTGCTAATCGTTTAACAACGGGTTTTTAGTTTGCGATGAATAATCTAATGTAATAATCCAACGAATAGACGAAAGAATCGTGGAACTGAAGGAATAGGACACAATGATCAATAAGTTCAAACTCAGCTAGAAGTTCGCTTTTAAAAATATTTTCAAAAATAGCGCAACTTCATTATGCATTACAATTATTTCATCGTATTTATAAAAAGAAAAAAAGAAACAACTTTGTTCGATCCCCATTAATTCGTATCACTTTTAAGTTATACTCGAGACAATAATGTGCATATTTATGCGTATCGACGTCAGAACAAAAAAAAAAAAAAGTGGAAAAAAAAAGGTAATAAGAAAACGTGTGTAGTAACCTATCTTGAAAAGAAGAATAAGAGGAGGACAAGAAGATAGAAAACGGCGGCGACGACGATGACACCGTTGGTGGAATCGGGTGGAGCACCGGTGGCAGGTGAATGACGTCATAAGTAGGCTCGTGACGTCAACGACATATAATCGAAACGCTTCTTTTTCTTTTTTTTCTCTCTCTTCTTTTCCCAACGCACGTTTTGAAATTCAATATGAAATATAAAATGATAAGAACAATAATGGATTTTTCAAAAAGTAAAAATGAACGTCGCGCGTGTCTCGTTTTTTCTTTTCGGTCTCACTCTCTCCGTGGCAATTTTGAGTGGAATCGATAATTTAAAAAAAAAAAAAAAAAAAAAAAAAAGAAGCGAATACGAACGAAAAGAATGCATTTTCGAACCGTGCGGATGCAATTTCGCGATTGTGTCCGTTAAGAAATTAAGATCACAAATAGAGAGAAAGAGAAAGAGAGAGAGAGAGAGAGAGAAAGAGAGAGAGAGAGTTTGTGTGTGTGTGTGTGTGAGAGAGAGAACGTTTCGCTATTTTTACGAGCCACGGGTGTGACGTCAAAAGAAGGGAGCGAAAATGGCAGTCGAATGTTTGGATTACTTAAGAATCTAGAACGCTCACAAGGAATATCGGCTCCGCGAGTAGATTAAAAAGAATCTTCAGATCGTTCAACTTTCGTTGTTAAGGGTGAAAAATAGTTACGGAATAATAGACTCGTTTGAGAATAAGTTAGCGACGAAAAATGATTCCCATTTTGTCAAAGGAAACGATGCAACAAGAATTAGAGACACGTTGTCGTCTATTTTTATTTTATTTTGATAAGCACTCGCGAAATCAAAAAAAAAAAAAAAAAAAAAAGAAAAGAAAAAAAAACAGAATTCAACGTAATACTCGATGGATGCAGTTTGAAGTTTCAACGAATTATTTTCTTGTCAAAGAAAGATCCTTTCGTTCTCATCTCCCAAGTTATTCAGAAACAAAAAAAGTAATTCGTAGCGGTGAAATTAGAAGAAGATAGAGAAAGAGAAATGGTGGCAGGACGTGACCCCGTGGGCGGAAGGAGGGCTGCTGGACCGGATGGATAGACGAAGAGGAGCTGGAGGAGGAGGAGGTGGGTGTACAGAAGGGAAGCTCCTCTTCTATACTATACAACTCGCATACGTTGACCCTTTGCGGTGGTCAAGTAGCGCGACCTACTATTTGTCCTATGAAACGTGTTACTACTACAATTTTTTTTTTTTTTTTTAAATTTTACTACAAACTTTCAACATTTAAACGTAAACTTTAGGCTATGTCAATAAATTTCATCAATCTACTCTCTCTCTTTCTAATGAAATATTGCGTTGCTTGAGAAGTTCGTGCAAATTGGTATTTTTAATGTATACGCATACAAAAACACACACACACACATTTTGCTCTAAATTGGTACAAACTTTTTGGAGAAAATTTAAATAAAATCGTATGACAATGAATAATAAAGAATAAAATGGTAAAGTAAAACGTAAAGTAAAACAAACGTTGTTTTTTTTTTTCATTTAGTTTCCATCGGTTGAAACGATTTTGAGAAACGAACCGATCGATGGAATCGAAGATTGAATATTACAATTGTAGATTAATTCACGTGCATCGTGGTATCGTCTTAAATATGATTTCGAATATTAGTATAAATGATAGAAGAATGTTTAAAAAAGTAAATAATTCCTCGTAAAACGTTACGAATTTTCTTCATTCTCAAAGACACACGACAGAGTCAATCGTTCGTATAAGACTAGAGACGACAACAACAACGATGAAGATAACAACGAATTTCGAAGCAATTAAAGTCGATTAAGGCAACTGCACCGGGCAATTGTGCAGATGACCAATGACCAATGAGAATGTCGAGAACTGTAACCGTTTCTTTTATTTCTCTTATTATTCGACTTTTATTTTTTATTTTTATACTCGACATTATTTTTCAAAGAAAATCAAAGTACCTTTTTTTACCACGAGATTTCTTCGATTACGTTTATTGAGAAATTTAAACACTTTTTTTTATAATATAATAAATAAATGATATTAAATCGGTGAGGGGGGGACTCTTTTTTCAAAGGTTAATCAAAATTTGAATTACCGACATTGATTGCTATTTTTGTATTTCTTAATCTTTTTTTTTTATTCCTTTCTCACGCTAGAATTATTATTATTATTATTAGAGTTATATTATTCGTATATGTATAATAAACGTGCATGAGAGCATGGTAAAAGGTATATACCATACGTTGATAGTGAAAGGAGAGAAATTTATCAAGAAATGAGCTATTATTTCGGATGAAAATAACGTTTAACCTACTAATGAGAAATTACCCGGCATTATTCGAAAAGTGAATCTAACGAAAAGAAAAATAAAAAGATTGTTTTTTTATTTAATTTCCATTGGCTGGAATATTTCTTACGCTTATCTTCTCTTTCTTCTTCTTTTTTCTTATTATTATTATTTTATGTTTTGTTTGAATTCTCATTTCTTTGAACAGATACAAAGTCGAGATGTTATACCAACTAAAAGCGAGTTTGTTTTCGCGCGAGTCTCATCTCGGTGTATATGCTAGATGGTATTATGCAAGTCCCCGTTACTCTAATTGCGTGTAGCGAGATAACCACGAGCCGAGCCGAAGCCTCGTTAAATAAACGTCACAGGCATTGCACCGCAAGTGAAAAAATTTTCCAGATCGCTGCGAACGAATAAACAATTGCTTGCTTTCCCCTCATCCAAAAATAAAAATACTGCAAATCCTTCCTCTAATGCTTACCCCAGAAACAAACAATTATGGATTATTTTTATTAAATTGGCCAATAAATTTCGACCGCTTTTTTCTTTTTTCCTGCGTTAACATTATTTTATTAAAAATAATGTAAAATTCGTACGGATTTATTAGTCCATTCGGTAGATTGATCAGTCAAAAATTTATAAAATTATATATTAACATGCAGCATCCAAATCCTTGTAATTGTTCTTGTTGTTGTTTAAGATTTTTGTAAAACAAGATGAACTTATTAGTCATCTCAATAAATTGATCGCTACAAAATCTTGAACAAATGTTGTCGATTAAATCGTTTTTTTTTTCTTGAAAGACATGGAGAAAAAGAAAGAGTCATTTTCCACTCAATTTCAGGAGTTAAACGTCCTTAATCGAGTACTGGAATATTGCGGTTGATCTGTGTCGTTCCACCGGTGTTCGGAATTAAAAGACATTAGGTTGAGTAACGTTCGTGACGCAGGTCACGTGTTAATTTTCCAGTATTACGAATAGTAGGCGGACAACGTCGTTGTAACTAGTGAAATAATCGTTTATCTAGAAAGTTAGCATTCGCGACGACACACGAAAACACTTCAAACTGAGATGATAATAAAATAATCCCTTAGTGCATTTCAAAATTCATTAAACGTATCAGATACATCAACACGACAAATTTGTTTGTGAACCTTTTCTTCGAATCGATAAAAAACATTCATTTGTAACAATGTACATTGCAAGGTAGTTGATCAAGTCCCATAGGTCTTTAGAAAAATCATGAACTTTAGTTCTTCTACGACAGTCGAAGAAGAAAAATTAGTAAAGAAATTAGTACTGGCAATCATCTTTGGTACAAATATTGTCTATTCGATCTTTGCATCTTTGCGAGAACAGGAGAAAATATCAATGCAAAAGATGCTAAGAGAAAAAGTAACTCTCTACGCTAATATTAGTTCAAACATCTTTCATTATTCAATACTAACTGCGAGTCTCAACTTCTTTTCCATAAATGTATTCGATTTGACAGAAAGCAAACTTCATCGAAATGATATTGTAGTAGTAACATTCAAACGTATACGCTAAGCAAGCAATAACATAATATTTGTATAACGTAGACGACATTTTATATAACTTATCGCATTTGTTACATTCAAGTACGAATAAGGAATATAAGTTTGATAAAAATGTTTTGCATACGATACAAGTTTCAACGATCACAAATAATCGAATGATAGAATCTTGAGGAAACTTGTTAACGCAAAACTGTAATATTTCCATGTAGTAAAAAACTACTTTGAAGTAGAACCTGGAATGAAAGCAGGAAGAAGCTCGTTATCGCAGTACCGGTTAGTACTGACTCATATGAAAAAGTCGACGATACAAAAGGATTACTTTGATATAACCTAAGAAAAAATATAGAAAAAAATGTTAAAAAATGAAAAGAAGGAACAAGAAGAAAAAAAGGAAGAAAAGAAAAAATATACCTCGGACGTTGGAACAAAATTGAAAAGTAAACGTGAAGGAGATCGATAAATTCGGATAGTTTTCGGTGTTTAAGAATGGAGTATAAATTTTGACAGTAGAGGCCTAGGCAGCGGCCATATTGGCTGCCGACGTTGTGCCGCTCGTTGTAAAGCAAACTGAAAATGCCGTTCGAGAATTGACGAAACAAGGAAAATAAAGACGATTGTTCATAGTTGAAGGATTAATTAAGTTAATTATTCGATGGAATGATAATTAAACGTACCTGGAGCTCCCTGACGGAGCTTCGAAGACGATCGAATTCCCGGCTCGTCGTCGGTGCGTTGGCCTCTCTGTCCCACCTACAGAGTTCCCTGCTTCTCTCTCTCTCTCTTTCTCTTTCTCTCTCTTCTCTTCTCTATTCTTCCTTCTCCCTCTCACCAATCTATTCTCTCTTTCTCTTTCTCACGCAACGGCGAGGAGGTGCGCCTCAAGGGGATTCGTCGTGTCGCTTCGACTTTCCTCACATCGATTACTACGCACTTTCCTTATTCTTTTTCTTTTCTTTTTTTCTTTCTTCTTCTTCTTCTTCACAGCGAATACACGATCATCGACAGTTGTATAAATGTATGTATATATGTAATATGTAATATGTATGTATGTATGATGTATGTATGTTGTATCTGTGCGTAACGCGAGTACTTTAACGAGGAGCACAAGGAATGAAAAACAACGTACTTATTTAAGAACCGACGATTTAATGACACTTTAACGTCGTCGTCGTCGTCGTCGTCACGAATCGAATCGATTAACAACACCGCGAGAAATGGATCTACATTTAAACAATAATTCTCTCGGCGTCTCACTATAAACTTCTTCTTCTTGAACTTTATTTATTACTTTATTTATATTTATTTCTTTTCTTTCAGGTTATAAAAACTTGAGGCGTCCACGCGAGAAGAGAATGACTCGGTGTGAGAGAGACAATGATGGGCCGTGCCGAGAACCCGAACGTTCCCGACCACTACCACGAAACGAAACGAAACGAAACGAAACGAAACGACGATCAGCGAGTAGGCGCGCGCGCGCTTCACTCTCTCTCTCTCTCTCTCTCTCTTTCTCTTTCTTTATTTCTATCTTTTTTATTCTTTCCCTTTCTATCTCATACTCTTTTTTTCCTTCTTTTTCTTTTCTTTCTCTCTCTTTCTCCTTTTACATATGCACAAAATTTACGCACAAATAATGTTCGAACGATCTACAAACTACGAATGAATGTGCGGAACGAACGGAACGATGAACCGACTGAACGATGAACGAACGGTCTTACGTAGAGACGACACCAATACACTTACTAATAAAAACACGTACAGGTAGCGCACGCGACACGATAGATCGTTTTCAAAAGGGCGAGCAGCGCGGCGCACGGGCGTCGACGATCGTTTTCATCCCAGGACGAGGAGAAGGAGGAGGAATGGGAACGACGCCGGCGACTCTGCCTTTTTGCGGATGCGAGCGAAACTGCTGATATTACTGCTACTGTGGTGTTGCTGCTGCTGCTGCCTACTGCTGTTATCTTTTCTTCTTTTACTCGATCGCCCGGCGGGCAGTAGGGTGGGGTTGGTTCTGTTACTAGCTATCCTTTAATTCCGAATCCGCCGGTTCCTGAAGATACCCGAACTTTACCGTGGCGCACTTCATGTCAGTTGTGTGTGCACCTACTGCCATCTATCAACGATCGCTACTTTAACTCTTTCTTATTTACATTTCTTTATTTTTCTCTCGTAAATATTATTTATTTATTCTGAAATTGTTATTCATCTTTAATTAAAGATTTCGATAAATCGTTTAGCCATTATCTGTTTCTCATTTTATTATCTTATCGAATAATTTTGAATATTTATCGACGGTACAGTCGGTAAGAATACATGTTGAATATGAAGACGACTCACCGTCGGTAATAATTGATTATCGACGTAGGGTATTACAGAATATCAACGTGGCGCCACTTGGGAGGACAGTAATAGCGCGATATATTAATTTGATTTCCGTTTCTTAAAATATCGATTAGAGAAATTCAACGAAACAAAGAAGCTTGAAGAAATATTTAAACAGCGCGGTAAATCGATTTTACAACAACGATATATTGTCTCTACCAGGTAATCACATCGTACGTTCTACGAAAAGAAAATAAATAAATAAAGAAAGAAAATTATAGAGAGGTAATATAACGGAGTAAATCAAATAAAACTCTAACCTATACAAGTAAAATATTAATAAAGAATAATTCTTTCCTATATAGAAAATATTAGAAAATATCATATTTGTCATTGTTAAAAGTACCCTCTGGAAAAGAGAAAAAAAAAAGGCCAAAGTTTGGTTCAGAAGAAGAGTTGTTGAGAAGAGAAGAGTCGAAGGTAGAGAGAAGTAGAGTCTTATCAATATTATCAGTGGCAGGTTGGTGGGAGGTGGTATCGGGGCAGTATAATCGGATGCGAATATGTTTTAGGTGGGGGATGGAAAGGAGGGCGCAGGCGCTATGTACGACACCCCGTACGTACCGTGGCCTGGGTTGCCGCCGTTGCCGCCGTGGTCGTCGTCGTGGTCGTCGTCGTCGTCGTCGAGAAAGACGTCGGCTTGTCGCGCCTCCTCTTATTCGTCGTATTTTCAGTTCCGACTTAACGCGCCGGCAACTGGTCTAACGCAAATCCTGGGGAAGGAAAGGAAAAGGAAAGAAAAGGAAAGAAGGAAGGAAGGAAGAAAGGAAAGAAAAAAAACGCGCGTGCCCTAGAACAAAAGTTCTTCCTGCGTCGACTCCTTCGGCATTGCCGAAGTGACGTGAGGTTTTTCAGGTCGACCGAGGAGTGGGAAAGAGAGAGCACGCGGTAGCGCAACAGTGTCCAACGACCTTTCCCGAGGAAGCATCGTTTGTTCGTAGGACAGTTTTGTCGTTTCTTAACTTACGAGATTAATCAGAATCATTCAAATTCGGAACAGAAGAATAAGAATAAGAAGAAGAGGAAGAAGAAGAAGCTCGACAAAGAAGATAAGAGAGAAAGAAAGAGAGACAGAGAGAAAGGATTGTACTTTTTGCTGCTTTTTAGTAGTTGTCCGGGTTGACGAGGTGTGGTGCTTCGTGCTTTCGAGGGGAGGAGCGAGAGAGAAATAAAGAGTTAGAGTAAGCTAGCGAGAGAAAGAGAGAAAGGTGTTTCCGTAAGGTTTAAACAAAAGTGGAGTGGACGGTGGAATAAATAAAGAAAAAAGAATAAGAAGAGGGGAGAGATGCGAAAGAAAGAGAATATGATGGTTTTGTATAGCTGTTAGTTAAGTGGGAAGAAAGGGTTGTGGCCGGTGTTGTCGCAAGTGTGTGCCGAGGAACCCGAATAGGGGGTTAGAACCGATGTGGATTTCGAGAAGAAGCAACGAGTCGGAGAACCGTGGCATCGCCGGTGGTCGGACGTGTTCGTGGCGTACCGAGTGCCACAGAGGATGAAGAAGAAGTATAAAAATAACTGTCCCTGAGAGAGGATGAGCAGAAATGCACAGCTGACCGGATCACCCCGTGAAACGGGACAGTTCCTTTTCGTCGTAGCGATATTATTCTCGTATTTCGATCCTCATCTATCGATCTTGCTTTTATAATATCACGCGTGACATACTATATAATACAATTAAAACATCTACAAAAGCAAATACTACAACAACAACAACAACAACAAAAAGATACAAATATACATACGTATAGAGAGACTCGCGCGCATCCAACCAATCACCACGTGCCTTTCTCGTCGTAATCGTGGACGTTAACCTGGACCATCGAGTCGTTACCCTCCCTTTTTCTTACTAAGAAAAATCATTTGATCTATCCTTTGGATTTTTCCTCTACATATTAGATGACTAATGGAAGAAGATACTTTCAACATTATCTATAAGAATTAACAACAGTAACAACAACCAAACAATATCGCTAAATAGTAAAGAAGATTAAAAAAAAAAGAAACACGAAGAAAACAGTTTGGAAAATAAACGTGTTCGAGTAAAAGCTTTTAGTCTGAATCTCGTGGAAATGTCCGAACCATGCGCTTCTTTTCCGAGGCTATTACAGCGTGTGTCTTCGGATCGGCAAAAGACTAAGGTCGAGCCGACGAAGTCGATTATCACCAAGAGGAATAATCATCCTCTCGTATTATTTTGTTCGAATAATCGAAAAGATAAAGATTATCATTTTGCGTATTTTCAAAGTCGTAAGCGAGGTATTCCTCGAGACGGCTGTGTTTTGATGTTTATCTGTTAAGGATCGGATCAAATTGAACAAGGAAAAAAAAACAACAAAATGATCGTACTTTCAATTTTCGATCATGAAGATTAATCCGAGAAAGACTGCGTGTCACGGGTGGAATCGTATAGAAAGAAAATTCTTATCTAATTATTATTGGCAATAGTAATCTAGAAGAAGAATCATCCAATCATTGAAATAATCGTGGAATTTGAATACGAACTAGGGTGGTATAGATAACTGTATAAATAAAATGTTTTTTTCTCACTGACACTAAGAGATAAGAGGAAGAAGAAGACGGTCCTAAAAGTTAAACGAATAAAAAAAAATCAAAAATATTACGCACGTTGACCAACAGACGAGAGCGACCTTGTCCGAGTGTCCTTGTTACGAAGGAAGGATCATAAGTCTGGAAAGACGGTTAGTAAGCAGCAAGGTGGTGTGCGACCTTTGGTATATCTAAATAACAGAAATAGTGGAAGCTAATCCGATCGAAGTTGTTGGGTCGAGCGATATCGAGTCTTTGAAGAGGAAGCGAGTGTTCAAGACCAAGAAAACGTTTAATTCTGAAAGAAACAAACTAATTTGAGTGAAACGTTCCTCTTTGGGTGCCTCATTTGTTTTTTTTTCCGTTCATCTTGCTTATTATTTCATTTCTCTTAATTAAAATACAACAAACTCTCGGGCCAAGAGAAGTTAATCAAAGTTCATGAACGTTCTTAGATTTAAACTCGACTTACTTCGATACTTCTTCTTCATTCGTTCCCCTTTTTCTTTTTTTTCTTTTTATATTATCAAAGATTTTGTCTTTTCCCTTGTCTTTCGCTCGCGAGTGTGCTGAATATTTTTGCCAATCGTTTGTTTTTTTTAGTGCTCATAGTGCCCACCCCACTCCATCCCACCCCACTCCACCCCACCCCACGCGCAATTATTGTTGCATCATTATTATTGTTTTCGATAATTCAACGATTTAGTTTATTAATTATCGTGCACGAAGAGGCCTGATTAGTCTCGAAAAAGAAAAACAAATAAAAAAGAAAGAAACGCCGAACGTTTTCGTCCACCCAGATAGCTGGGAATTCATCCTGAGATGCCTGTTAGACGAGGTCACGTGGCGCCCAGGACAACGATCATCGAGACCATCATTAGGAAGTTTGATACTCACGGTGAGTAGTAGTACACTTTTATTTTACGTTTCATTTATCACGAGAGTATAGTTTTACAATGACGAATGTTTGTGATTTATTTTTGAATCGGAAATTAATTGAAATTAGGGCGAAAGATTTTTCAATTAGGAATAAAACACAAAAATTCAATTATAATTTTTCTTTCTTATCCCATATAAATGAATAAATGTTAAATTAGGACGATAGAATTTTTATTGCGTTCCTGGAACATCGCAGATTTCGATTGTCGAGCGATTAACAAGCAAAGCTTGAGTAATTAGTCGAACATTTGAAATCGATTCGTAGAATTAGGTAAAACACATGTTGGAAAGTTCTTCTTTGTAAGACCCTAGTCGAATTTCTGTTGGTAAAGAGAAGGTGATGCCAACATTTTCACGTCCATTTTCATCTGTTCATCTATTCTTGCGTTTCTACTTGGAATTACATAGTTCTAGATATATCTTTCCATTGTGAGAACAATTTAATACGTAGATTTTAACATTTCTCATTATTAATTCTTTTGATAAAGTGAAATTTTCATTATTCTAACTTGAAATAACATTTTCTTACAAATTTTTCATAATTATCCTTCGTCAAATTTAAATACAAATGATCGATTAATGTAACGTCGACGTAATATTGCATTTAAACAAGATTTTTATAAAAATAATTTTATTGCTATTATTACATACCGCATACACTCTTTGGCGGGAAATTGAAAACAAAATTGTTGAAACAACAAATCGGGAGCATTAATTTACTGTTTTTTTTAGAGATCATGAAATATATATTTTAAAAAACCTCGAATAATAGTACTTTGCATGAGTTGAAATTTTCAACCGAAACTAATCGAAAGAAAGAAAGAAAGTAAGAAAGAAAGAAAGAAAGAATGAAAAGAAAGAAGGAAATTGAAGCAAGGATAACGTAAAAAAAAAGTGTAAATGGATGCGGAGAAGTAACACGCAACGGAATAGTTTCTCATTTCCCATGCAAATATCGTTATTAACATTGAACAAAAAGTGAAAATTAGATGCCACGTACAAGGACAAGCTTAGTCCAACGTAAATTTGTTTGAATTTATTAATACAAGGGAAATGTCGTATGAGTTATCTGTAACTCATACCAGATTTTTCCATCCGGAACGTTGCGATTATTTTACGTTCAATGAAAAACATGATCACGAAATGATTTTTCATAATGTCATCAGTTGATTCATATATTTTCATGATAATACAATAATTGATAATGCAATTTTTATAATATTTGTATTAATTTTAAAATATATAATAATAGAATAACAAATTAGAGATGATTTTGTACCGGAATAAATTCTTGATAGTTTGTTGGACTTTCTCCTAAGACTCGTTTATTACCATACAGAATATTTAATTTTGTGAAATTTGTCGGGAATGCTCGGGTTAAAGGATAAAGAAACGTTTATTAATTAATAATATTTCATGAAATATTGTTTCCTTCGTTTATATACGTCGCATATTATATTAAATTACATTTTCCTTTTAATCGTTAACTAATGAATTTTTAAGATTCGCGTTAACTGATGAAAACATTAACTTTGATCATGAACACAAACCCACGTGAACGTTTGAACGAAAAGTCACGCGATAATATTGGTCATCCATTAACAACATCCTAAAGTAAATAAATTACCTTCGTTGTCGCACATTGAGAGAAAAATTAACTTATTTTATTAAAGAAAAAGAAAAAAAAACAAATGAAAAGACTTTTCGTGAAGTTTATATAAAGTTCAATAATTTTCTTCAACGACGAGGATTCATTTCATTTCGTTTGCGACAACTCGTTGAAAATTCGTTTGAGAACGAAATGAGAAGAAACGAATTTTTCTTATCTGTAATATGAAAAAAGAGAAAACGGAGAAAGGAAAGTAAATTTTAAGAGAGAGAGAGAGAGAGAGAGAGAGAGAGAGAGTAGCCGAGTTAGTAGCCGAGTTTGAATTTCTTAAGATGGAAGAAAGCTGGAGAAAGATTTCCGGCAACGAGCCAGACTTCCATTTCCAATATTATTTAACATATCTAGTGAATCGTAAAGGGGGACTGTTTTTTTTAAAGTTATATAAACGCACACATACACACGTATATAAAGGACACACGTACGAACAAAAAATACTAAGACGTACACAGGTACATATTTAAATGTATATATCATGTAATATAAAAAGAAAATATGCACACACACAGACATAGACACATATCCACAGAAAGGTTTGTAGGTAGATAGGTGGGTGGATGGATAGGTGGATGGTTATAGTTAAATGGAGGAAAGGGGTAGTTCTGTCTCGACAATGGGACAATGCACGTCACTGGCAATATCGCTCGAGTAATGCATCAAGTCCTTGCTTGTGTGAGAAAGAGAGGCTTGATGTGAGTGAGTCGGATTGATTGCAACAAAAAAAGAAGAAATGTAAAAGAAAAAAATATATAACATAGAAAAGAAGAGTAGGTTGGGGATGGTCGGCGGGGGGAGGGGAGGGGAGGGTAAAGGTTGGGAGTAGGGGTGGGTTTCCAGGGGTGAGAATAGATAGCTAGCTAGCTTTCTTTCCATCTTCGCATAACATCGCAAATATATTGAACGTTAAGCTAGAAACGAAAAGATTAGTTTTCGTCTAAACAGTTGATGCATTAGCACGCGGTTAATTATGCGAAATTAACGATGCTTTAATTAAGGATTATTATTATTATTATTATTATTATTATTATTATTATTATTATTATCCTTCAACTTAGTTGAAACTATGGAATTAATCGCATCATCTTCAATATCATTTATCAGGTATATACATATATGTAAGATTTGATTTAAAAAGTAGTCATTTGATTAATTTGTTTAATAACGTTTAACAGTGATTATTAAACGATTTAACAATATAATGAGATAGAACGGTAAGTATCTATGTGGGGTTTTGAATTATTTAAGAAATATAAATATGAATGTGTATAATGGTATGAGTGTGAGAATGATTGAAAGGAATGAAAGAATGCATCGGTCGAGGATAAAGAAAGGGACCGTTGCGTTAGATAAGAATATTAGTTTAGGTTTAGGGTTACACCGTCTGGACTTTGTCGCCTTTAAGTGGCCACGTCGAGGCCTCTCGGGCGTTCTCGATTTTAGAGTGAAGAAAGGGCCTTTATTCGTGATCGGGAATTATTGGGAAGTTTCCAGAAGGAATGACGAGAAATAACGAGAGACGATGGAGGAGATGTAGGGTATAAGTAGGCGACGGAAAGGACTGGTGGTGCGTTCTGTAATAGTCTTTTGGGTTGAAACGACGAGGTTAAAGTGTAACGGAGGGTACGGAAGACAACGGGGGACGACGAAGGGACAAAAGACGACGATAGGCGACGACGAGTCGGGTTCGGGTGTTCCTCGCTAATTAAGACTGTTGACTTCGGACGTAGAGAGTTACACCTAGTATATCGTAACATTAGTTTAGATTATAGATACTTTCTATTCTATCTCTTAAAAACATTATACCTTGTTATTTATTTATAAATAAATACTTTATTTTACCATTATAAATATAAATCTTACAAATCTTACATCTATAATCTAAATTCACAGTTCATCGTACAACGGGATGTTAGGTATTACTCGTTACATCGTAATTCGAAGATCAACTTTTGTAATTAGCGAAAGACACGATCAATTCTCTTACCCACTCATACCCATATCAACACACATATGACAACTAGAGAATAACATTTTCTTAGCGATACTTATAAAGAAATCCAGGAATTCTCGATATGCACACTTCTCGAATTCCCTCCCCCCCATCCCTACATATATTTATTATATTTAATTAATTGTAGATTAATTAATCGATCATTTTCTTCATCCGACCGTTCGGCAGATAAAAAAATATCATTTCGTATAAATTAAAAATTAATTTTGGATAATGTTTGATTAAAGATGAGATTAGATGATATAAGATGAGATGAGATGAGATGAGAAACTCGTTGAGATAAGAAAATGTTGCCTTGGATGTTCGAGCGTTCTTGTTACTTTATCTTCTTTTTTCCTCGCCTTTAATCTTTTAATTTCTTTTTTCTTTTTCCTTTCCTTTTTCTTGTTTCTCATTTCGTCGATGGCTACGACGGCATGCATGCGTGCATGCATGTGTTTGTTTGTGTGCGTGCGTGCGTGCGCATTCATTTGTACGTCGCGGGAAGATGAAAATGGAGGGTGGGAGAGAATTAAAAAAAAAAAAATTGGTAAAAAATTGATGGGAACAAGCTTTGATATTCTCTTTGATCGGCTTTAAAACGTACGCATATGCGTATTATGTACGTGTGTATGCATAAGTGTGAGGAAAAGAGTTAGCTCGTCAATGGATAGAAAGAAACAGACAGACAGACAGACAGACAGACAGACATACGGAAAGAAAGAGGGATTCGTGTTCGAGTTAACGCAAAGAGAAAAGCTAATGGGGGTTTTCTTTGGTGTGAGAAAGTAGAAGGAAGATAGGAAAGTGGGAGTACAAGAAGTGTTAGGAACATTGAAAAGGCTAGTATTAGAAAGAGAGAGAATTAGAGAGAGAGACAGATAGAGTCGTTTTGTTGCATTGCTAACAAAAACACTACTATCCCGTCCGAACAATTTGCGCGCGAGTAGAGGATGTTCTTTAACAATGGCCATTGTTAAGGGAGAGTTTATAACGTTAAAGAGGATGGAAATGAAATTTGACGGAATAAATTATTGGTTTATGGTAGTAGATTAATGTAAGAGAATTTGTCTTGCATTATGAAAGATTATTATTGATTTACGATTGTATTTTTTGTTTACATATTTTTACACGTTTAATATCTTATTTCAAGTTTCGTTTAATGAATAAAGAAGGAAAAGGGGGATGAACAAAATTGACGATATGCTTCGATAGATCTGAATTTAAATTTGTCATGAATACTTTTTCGCGATATTATTATTATTATTAGGAATAAAAAATAAAAAAGGATAAGAATAATCAGAAGAAATTGTAAATATTGAAATATCATCTAACGATTATATATATATATATATAGATTTTCTAACGTATAATCGATTATCGATTAAAAATGTTTAAACAGACAAATGTCTGGAACAAAATTAGATATCACACCGCTTATCGTTTTTCACGATGTCTGTCGTGTGGTGTTCGGCATGTAGAAGGGCGCGCTAGGTAATAAGCATTAATGCGATAAATTCTTAGCGAAACCTTTGGAAGGCCAATTTATATAATAAAAAAAAATATGTATGCCAGGTCCGCGTTCGCGTGGTTTTGCGTTACCGGTGGTGGTGGTAGTGGTGGTGGTGGTGGTGGTGGTGGTGGTGGTGGTGGTTGCATCGGCATAGTCCGTCAAGCCTTGGCTTCTAATCTGACGTTCTCTCTATCTTTCCCCCTCCCCCTTCTCATCCCCATCCCCCTTCTTCTTCTTCTTCTTCTTCCTTTCTTTCTCTTTCCCCATTTCTCTTCGTAGAATATCTTCTCACCTCTCTCGTAGAGAATTACCGACTACTCCTTGGATATATATATATCTTTCTCTTTCTTTCTTTTTTTTTCCTTTTACCTGTCCTCTTGTATAGTAATACGATAAGACATTGGCATAAGACTAATTCGGTTTCTTCTTAGAATTATATATCATATTTATATCCCAATGCGTATACATAGATTCTTTTGCCATATGTTACCTTTTATTTTTTCATTCACATATGATTATTCGTAAGGGGGTTTTAATCAATTGTATTTTCAAATGATTACGTTTCATCACACTTAATTTTTGTTCTCATCATTTTTATTTATTTAATATATATGTATATATAACGAGGAATTAAGGGTTAGATAATATTCTATAACAGACTGGTTTGGGAAAAATGATTGATGACCATTCGGAAAGGGTTCGAATTTTTGTTAATTTTTTTTTCTTCTTCTTCTCCTTTCTCTCTCTCTCTTTCTCTCACTCTTTCTCTCTTTTTATTCACAGCAGACAGAAGAGTAGAGATTTATCAAGGTGTCCAATACACGCGATGACCCTCGATACAAATCCGCGTGGATTTTTATTTTCCCTTGAATAATTCAACGTAACGCAACGTTAAAGAACTATCGCAATATACTATGATGTACTTTCTTATTTTTTTTTCTTTGTTATATACGTGTGTCAGACACGTAGTAGGTGTAGATATGTGATTAAAAATAAAAAAAATAAAATTAAAAAGCAAGTAAGAAACGTAAAAGAAGGAAGGAAGGAAAGGAAGAAAGAAAGAAAGAAAGAAAGAGCATCGGTCTAAAGTGAAGTGGGTAGCCATTTGTACGCTTGCGGCACGTTTTAAGTCACGACGAAGGAACCACCCCGTCCCTCCCCCTTCCATCCCTCTTTCTCACCCCCCCTGAAAGCAAACGTATCTTTGTTCTTTGCCTTCCGCAGAAAAGCTGACAAATTTGCCGGTGCGATTTTAGTGAGTCGGTTGCGGAGGTCGGTGCACTGTCTAAAAGAACACACACATACACACACACATACATACATATGGAAAGAAACGCATCACGCATTTACACAGCAGTGCTATGGCCGCAGCCCACGGTTTAAATTAAAAGTCACTCCACTGAGAAAGGATCTTGTCTTTTGAGATTAATCTTTTGTTTACTCTTCTCTCTCTTTCTCTCGTTGTTCTTTTTCGGCTTTCTTTCTTTCCCTTTATTTTTTTTTTTTTTGGATAAATCTTTTTACCTTTTTACCCTTTTGTACAACTGTTTTTCTCGTCTCTCTGTGGAAAACCACACTCGGTGTTATCATTTGATTTTTTTTTACGTTTATACTGTTTGCAACATTTTCGAGATTTTTGAAATATTTGATACTTTTTGGTTTTATTGTTATTTTTATTTGATTCATATTTGTGCACCAGTGTGTGTGTGTGTTGGTGGATATATTTATTTTATAATTTAATAACGAGTATGTGTGTTCTTTCGAGATTTGTTTCAAGAAAATTTACTTACGTTAGTTTCGTGTAGTAATAATTAATAATATTATATGTTAATTTTCGAAAGATATTTTTTATATGTTCATGAGACAAACATTGAAAGATTTTTGAATAAAACATTTTTCATCGCAATGAGAAATGTCAGCAATAAATTTAGCAATGATGTCAGCATTGATAAGAAATTATAAAACATAAATTAAAACGGGTACATTTAAATTATTTTGTTTTCAAACATACATATTATAAATTGTATTTCAAATCAGATCAATCCTTATCCGAGATTTCTAAGATTTATTTTCATAATTCTGACAATATTTTTTCCTTATTTACTTTTATAAAATGACTTTTTTTTAATTTATTAATATTAACTTTTAGAAATTACTTTTATAATTTAAGAATATAAAGTAACAAAATAAAATAATAAAACATAATAAGATAGAAGAGAGAGAAAAGTGGTAGTTAATACTTTCCTCGTTGATATTTTAACCGGGTACTTTAAATACAAATCCGTGATTCAATATAATCTAATCGAATTCTTATCAATAAAACGATATCTTATCATAATACGTTTATATTATATTTTATAATATCTTTATCCACTTCTTTTCCGTAAAATATCCAATATTTCAGCTACGAAAAATTGTTTAACCGAGTTTAACATTGTTCGTGTCGTCGTAATAAAAAAAAAAGAAAAGAAAAAGAAACCAAGATTTTTTTATTACTTTTTAATTGTTCAATGAAAGTTAAGGAGCGTGTAGGTGTTATGCTAATTGGTTATTGTCTCTAGGAGAAAAATGTGTCAAGGTAACTCGTTAAGTGCATCTTAAAAAAACTGTTCTCTCACCTACGCAAAAGGAACTGGAAACTCAGTTAAAAAAAAAGTAAGAAAAAAAAAGTATAAAAATAAAAAAGCAAGAAAAATAAATAAATAAATAAATAAAGTAAACACGAGAGTATCATGGGTAGTATTATATACTTATAGTTGTCGTGCAGAAATCTATTTAAACGTTAACGGTCGTACGACATCTCTCGTAATCTTTTATTGCTTTCAATTAATTTTTTTTATTCCTGGACGGAGATCTTTTGAAAAGAATTCTATTTTATTTATCTATACATTACCAAAAGAAATCTTGTTTAAATAGTTTTATATAAAAATAATAAAATGTATTGCGCATTTTTTTCTCATAAGATCCTCGTCAACATTCGAAGACAAAACGTTGGTTTAGAAAAAGGAAAAAAACATATTTTATTTTATTGGTTTTATTAAAATAGAAAAAGGAAAATATAAAGATAGCGAATAATAAAATGATTTATAGTACGCAGTAAAAATATCGTTATTATGATAGTAGTAAAACGTAAAACATTTCATATAAAAGGAGAGAGAGAGACAGAACTATAATTTATTTCTTTTTGGATTTTGCCGCAGTAAGGGGAAAAGAACAAAACGAACGAAGTAACAAAATTGAATAGGAAAACTAAAAATAAAAATATAGAAAATATTGTAGATAATAATAATAATAATATTACATTTATTAGTTTGAAATGTTTAGAGTTAGAGTATGCCAAAAGTTCGATTTTTACAAATCGATTATTTGTTTCTTTTTTGAGAATTTCGTGGTTTTCTTTTTTTCTTTTTTCCCGATTGGAATATTACAAGGCTAGGGGAATTTTTGGCCTAGGAACATTTGGCTCATGCTGTAAAAGATGTATATATATATATATATATATATACGTGTATGAGTAGGTAGAAAGAAAGAAAGAAGGAAAGATGAGTATAATTTATTTTTATGGATCTTATTGTTAGCTCGGTAAAGCAAATACAAGATAGCCAAAAATAAAGTGAAATATAGTGTATACGCATAGTACAATGCACGGTTACTATGATGATACAGACAATAGAAGATGGATAGATAAAAGGGAAGGATGAAAGAGAGAGAGAGAGAGAGAGAGAGAGAGAGAGAGAGAGAGTGAGAAAGAGAAAGAAAATTTATTTTTATTTTATGGATTCCTTTCCATAATAGAAAAAAAAATAGAAGAAAAAATGTATCGGAAAGTTAATTAAAACAGATTAATTATAATAAAAATATAATACACGACCCCTGAATGAATTATATTTTATTAATTAAGAATGAATCAAAAGACTGCGATTAATTTTATAAATCA
Organism: Polistes fuscatus; assembly: GCF_010416935.1. Lineage (NCBI taxonomy): Eukaryota > Metazoa > Arthropoda > Insecta > Hymenoptera > Vespidae > Polistes > Polistes fuscatus. The sequence goes on from NW_025113118.1 coordinate 8,759,255, forward strand.
ATATTTTCTTTTATTTATTATAATATTACTAAAAGGAATTTTTTTTTAAAGGAACCTTAGAGACGCGTAATTTATTTTCTTTTCTTTTTTTTTTTTATGAATCTTGTTAGCTTACCAAAGAAACTATAAAAATAGTTAAAAAATAAAATATATAAAAGATGTTAATAGCACGTAATAAAAGTATCATTAATGTAATACGAGTCAAAAGTATTTTACCGATTTTATATAAATATCAATTATTCTTCTAATTTATTGCTAAATAACAAGCCTAGGAATTTTTTAGTCCAGTAATTTTTTACGACGCCTAATTTATTTCTATAAATCGTGTCAGTTTAATAAAAAACGAAAAAGATAAAATGAAAAATGTAATACGCATAATATAAGATATATCAATAATTATGATAATACATATAAAAAATATAGAAAGAGAAAGGAGTGAGTAAAACAGAGAGAGGAAGAGAGAGGGAGAGAGAGAGAGAGAGAGAATGAATTCATAAATGAATGAAACTAACAATAAACGTTTATTCGATGACAATGACATTTGTGAAGTTGACGGAAATCAGAATAAAGTGTGAATCTTCTGTAACCCTCTCACTTATATACAAATATATCCACACACACACACACACACTCTCACTTTCTCTTTCTCTCTCTCACTCTCTTTCCCTCTCTATTATCCTCCCACATCTTTCGATCTTACTTTTTAGCAGCTTATGCGATGTACGTGGAACATGGTCACGATCGAACGCGTGCGTTCCGACGATAAATTCGTCCAGAAACTTTGGATGTTTGCCAGGATGGGGGATATTTAAAATTCCCCACGGTCCCTCCGCGAACCCACGCTCTTATTTTTTCTTTTTTTTTCTTTTTAATTTTATTTTTTAATTTATTTTTTTCCTTCCAACCTTCCTTCTTTCTCTCTCTCTCTCTCTCTTTCTATCTTTTTTTCGAGCTCGTTAACGCGCCGTGTATTCCATCATTCCGCTTGTTAGATCTATGGATCCTATAAAGAGGTGGAGAAACAAGGGGTAAAAGGAGGTGGAGAAAGGGGAGGGGAGGAGGAGGAGGAGGAGGAGGAGGAGGAGGAGGAGGAGGAAAAGGAGTCTGTCGACTAACACGAGGATCGATCGGTTCTATTTAGCCAACTATTATATCCGTGATGAACGATTATGGCCGAATTTTCACTTCCTTATCGATTACTTCTTATTTCACACTTTCAAGATATTATATATATAATTCTTTTTTGAGAATTTCGTAGTTTTCTTTTTTCTTTTTTCCCGATTGGAATATTATATATATATATATGCCAGAATATATACATGTATATGTATGTATTTGATAAAAAAATTTATTTTATTATTCTATCGAAATTTTTGTATTTTTTGTTGTTGTTTATGTGTATTTAGAACAGAAGAAAAGATCAACGACCGTGATTTAATAAAAGTGGAAAATCATCGTTATTTAAAAGTTCAAGGATATATTTGATTAATAATAGCAAACGTGTTTTTTATTGATTCTTTGGTATTTTTATGTTTCGAATATATTTTCGTTTGTTTGATAATAAAATTTATTTTATCGAGATTTTTCGTATATTTTGAGAAAGAGAGAGAGAAATTATTTATGTTAAAAAAGTTTATAGATATTTAGTTAAATTGTAGGAATATTATTAGTAATTTCTTCTTCATTTTTATATCTTTTAATATTTTATATTGTCAAGTAGATGACGTGTTTTATATCATTTATACGTATAATGTGTTTTTCCTATTATGGTCATCGCAATTTTTTAATCTACGAATTAAATAAATTAAAATCGTAATGCAAAACTATTATTTTTGGAATCTCAAATTGAAATAATTGAAACTATTGCAAATGTTCCTTATGTTGTTAATCATTTAAAAAAAGAGAAGAAATATGTGTCCGACAAGTCGTCGAGTAAAATCCTTTCTTTTTCTTTTTTTGAAATTAATTGCAAAAAAAATGCACTTCAGTGCGTTACTTTTATTTTTCCGTTACGGATTTTCACGTTTCATTAGATTTGAAGATGAAACTCATTTGCTTGTATTTAAAACGTTAGTCAGGTATATTACTATTTTGTCATATAATGTAAGTAAACGGTAAATAATGTAGTCACATTTTTGTTCTCATAACGTGTAATCTTGTTACCTGTTATCAACATCGAAGTAAAGTGCTTAAACTGTATGTTGTATTTTGAACATAAGAACTTTTCTCATCTTTCGTGTTTACGGATGTTGCGTAAACGATAAATACCATAGTAACAAAAATTCGATTGTTAATAAAAATCAATGAGAACGTAGTTCGAACAATTCCATATATTACAAATAATTTTTTCTAATTAATGCTTTCTTTTAAAAAGTAAAAGTTTGATATATATATATAAAAAATTAGGATTAACAGGAAATCCGGTTAAAAGATATAGTAATCAAAATCGCGTTGAAATGATCGAAGAAGTTTCTCAATAATTCTTTGAAGAAGCAGATATTACCTTTTCCATAAGTTTATTATTCTTCGATGCATGATCCTGACCATCGACTCGAGTCCTCTTTGAAGATGGCAACGTTTCGTTGCACACCTCTCTCATGCTACTTTCAACGTTTTTACAAATCCGGGTCCCGGGACCCAGTGGAACCGATTTTCAAAGAGAAAAAACGCGAATCTCGTAACCTTCTTCTACTTCTTCACGAGAGTTCAGATTATTTTTCTTTTTTTAAAAACTTTCTTCTTCTTCTTCTCTTCACGAACATACGCAGCAGCAGCAACAGCAGTCGTTTCTTTTCTCGCTAATCAAAGCAAACGGATTCTCAGGTTATTTCTATGAATTTCCTTCCCTTTTTTTTTTTTTACTACTTCATTTTTTCTCCAAGTAAATATCAAATTTTCCAAGAAAGTTTTTTATTCGTTTTTGATCGATTATTTTTTTCTTTTTTTTTTTATTAGTTTTGATTATTTTAATAACCTTGCAAAATTTCGACAAAATTTATTAGTCGAGTAATTATCGTAAAATCATTTTCAAGGGTTTATTAAAAAAAAATTAAACTCGAACCCCATTAGCAAGAATAATACAAATTGATCAATGTCACACCCTGTATGAAGAAAATTTTAAGGATGCAAGGTGTGTGTGTGTGTGTGTGTGTGTGTGTGTGTGTGTGTGATGCAGTTTTTCTTATTATTATATTTATATTTATAGAACACCAACTTTTTTATCCTGGTGTGAATTAAATTCATACATTTTCTTTCTCTTGTTTTTTCCTCTCTCTTTCTAATCTGAACAATGAACCTTTTTCCAACCCAGGGTCACAAGTGGATCAACGGGCCAGTTGTACGTTTATATGTTATATAGGGTGTTTATATCGAATTATGTTAGAGGATTTAATTCTAACCTGACAACAAGGTCGTCTTCAGTTTGTCAGAACATCATTCCTTGGACTAACACGGATTTATCTTAGTATCAACTACCCTTAGGATTTCATCCTTAGAAAAGAATGTTTTCCCTTAGGATCCTGTCCCTCTTTCTATTTGATTTTCTTTTCTTTTTTCGGATTTACTTAATTTATGATACATATTACAAGAGATTATTATTCTATTGTTATTATTGCTCATTCCAAATCTCGATGTGAGATATTTTTATAATCTAATCTTTTTTTTTCTCTTTTTTTTTACGTTTAAATAAAATCAGATCATAGATTTTAAGAGAGAATTAGGTTTTACGATTTATATCAAGAAAAATATAAATTATAGAATACGATTAAATAAAATGATATATGAAAAATGATTCAATTTTCCATTATAATTTATCTACAATACTTTAATATTATAATTAAATTGTATTTTATCGACGTATATAATATAAACGTAAGAAAAGTATATAATTAACGAATAAAACAATTAATCGTTGAAATTAAATTGAACAAAAATACGGAATAGGAAAATGATAGAAAGTAATGAAAAGATTTATTAGCCTAAATGTCAATCTAAAAATCAATTCGAATTTATACTCATAATTCATCACTCACTATTTCTGATGAGCTTTTATTGGTGGGGAAGGAGAAAAAAAAGAGTGGGGAGGTGTAAGGACTCTTGATTGGTCAGAGAGAGAGAGAGAGAGAGAGAGAGAGAGAAACGGACACACGATTGGATCGTTCATCGAAGCAAGCTTTCAAATCTGCCTGAACAAATGGGTTATCGATTTTCGGATTTTCTTTTGAAAACGATTACGCCAGAGGGACTACTGTGTGTCTGATAGTCTTTTCAAGTATATGCATTACTATCCATACACACACACACATACACACACATATAAGTACACGAACATGTACATAGAAACATGAACACATAAATACATACATACACACATACATACACGAATTCATACATGGATACATGAATTCATAGATGGGTATATAAATGTATACATGAACACACACACACACATATATGTATATATGTATATTTGTATGCATAAGTAAACCGATGTAACGGTGTAACGTAAGCTTCTTTTCGAACCATATTTTTGCTTGGTAAGATATAAAGCTTGCCTAAGAAGAGAAAGACGATTTGTCGCAAGTCACGAGAAAATAAAATCATTTTATGATTATCTTATTTAGAATAGGAAAAGAAAAACATAATAAACCGTGGGGGGTGGGGGTATCGATTTTACGAATAAATAAAAAATAAATATAAGGTAATGCGTAAATATTGTATTGATTTTGGGAAATAATTTTGACAAGAAAAGGTTTAGTAAAACGAACACAAAATTTATATTTATTTTTGAATTAAATAATAAGTATATTTATATTATTCCTTTTATTATACTTTCATTATAATCAAAATGTATTTACATTATATTATATATATATATATATAAACGAATCCAAAATAGATATGAATTTTTAAAATTGATATTCATCAAAGACAATTTAAAAAGAAGAAATTTTACTAATTAATAATTAAATCGATAAAAAACAATGAACTATTATATTTCTATCAATTATTTTATAAATCAAACTACAATATTAAATCTAACGACGCTGGCATACCTTTGGGACAAATATACGCGTTGCAGCACGTTCAAAATTTTCAATTTCGATTTTTGTATTTTTCAATAAGAATTATTGAAATATTTTGTGTGAAAAATAAATCACTTATCTAGAAATATTATAAACTTGTAAATAAACGATTAAAGTGACACGAGTTGAGTATATTCAAACGAATTTAATAGAAATGCAAAGGGAAGACACTGAAGTGGTAATAAGAATAATAAATAAAATAAGGATGAAAAGAGGTGAATCTGAATGAGGGAATGAGGGGTAGAAGAGGTTAAGACCAAGTGACATCCTTGGGGGATGGGGGTTAAGGGTCTAAAAAGGTACTGCCAAGTCTAAAGAAAAGCATTGGTTCGTCGTGTGAAGTCGGCAAAATCTATTTCTAGTGCGGCCGATAAACTCTCCTCGAACTGAGAAAACGCGACGGGTTTGAAGTTCGTAAAAAGGAGGACTGTCTGCCTAGGTGGTCTCCTCAAAACTACGTCAACGATTTCGTCTTTGTAAATTCTACGTGTACAAGCATCCCTCTCTCTATCTCTTTCTTTCTCTTACTTTTTATCATTCTATCTTTTTCTTTGGGATCGTACAATTCCCGAGAGAAATCATCCTACAGAGAGGGACACTAATCTTTTGTTCATTTCATAATTAAATTTTGTCCTTACGTTATATTAATGTAACAAATGATAATATATTTCTATTGTAATCAATTGTTATTTACAATTTAGTAGTAATTATATCAATTACAATCTAATGATAATAGATTTCATTTTTTACTTTGTTTTTTTTCTTTTTACAAAGTTTTTACATTTAATTAAATCGATATTACAAATGATGTCATTTCGTAAACGTGTATATTCGATTGTCGAATAATATATATATATATATTATAATACGATTTAACTATGAATTTTGATTATTTTAAATGAACGTTATATAATTTAATTATCGTTATGAAAAAAAATCTCTCGCGATATCTTGTTAAATATTATTTACAATAATAACATAACTGTTCTTTTTTCTCGGAAACAAATATTTCTATAAAGAAAAATGTTACTCAACGATGTCTCCGTTTATTTGCTTGAGTATGAAAAATCAGGGCATCTTGTTATCGTAATACTGTTGTGAGCTTCTTGCAATACAATTTATACGTTCGACTTTTATGGGAAATAAAAGAGCAGAAACAGAAAGTACAGCAAGAAAGAGAGAAGAAGAAGATTCTTAGGAATAAGCAAGTTCGATATTCCCGTCTGAAATGTTTGTCTAACGAGAAGAGTGGGGGTAGGAGTGGGGGAAGAGGGGACGAAATAGAACTGCCAAGGGGGGCTGCTGGGGGGCTGCTGGGGGGATGCTGGGGGGATGCTGGTAGGCATTGGATAGCAGAGTTATGTGCTTTCGTGTACTACCGGAAAAGTATTAGGTGATTAATCTTCTCCTAGTTGACGGGAAACAATGTTTTCCTTCTAGACTGATTAACGTACAATGGTAGAAATGTACATTATTCACGATTAGGATAGAAACGAAATGGAAGAGCGTAGGACGTCATTTATGATCTATGCCGACTATAATAATCCAATGTTGTGTTCGCTAATTACTTGACATCGAAACGTTTAGTAAAGTAAATTAGGTAGTTTGATCGGGTGCGTAAACGTTAACCTCGGTTAGTTTAGTTTTCTCGGATGAAATGATTTGATGTGTATCTCGTTGGGAAAATTAAATGAATGAATCTATTCAATCATGTGTTATATCTATTAATAGATTTTGAAAAATATTTTCATATTACTCGTAAGCGATTTTTATACACAAATTTCATTTAAATTCATTTTATATTTAACTTTAACCAAGATTACATTTACATTCATTTAGAATAAGAAAGAACAAGTAACTTATTTTTTATATTAGTTCTAGCAAGTTTTTGTAGGTGTGTGTGGGGGGGGAGGGAAGGAGGGATTGTGTAAATCTGTTAATTCGGGTATCGGATAAATAATAATTATGTTATGATTGGAAAAAAGTAAGTTTAATCACGTTCTCGAATAAGGTTCTCCAGAATGTCCAGGTAAGGTACGTAAGTAACGTCACCGAACGCGAAGAAGATTCTTAAGCATGCCAAGCAGTTTGACGTTTCGCGAGTCTGACATTTCAAGCGGATTCTGGACCGCTATTACGAGACTTGCGGTGCACTTGAAAGTCGTCGTACATATTAATATCTCGACATGAATGTCGAGCATGCGCTCGATGTATGGGTTCTCTCTATCTGTCTGTGTGTGTGTGTGTGTGTGTGTTGTATTTGCCCTCTCTCTCTCTCTCTCTTTCTCTTTCTATCTCCCTCTAATTCTTTTCCTTTTTCGTTTTTTCTTCTTTCTACTTTTATCTCTTCATCGATCATAACTCGGTTTAATTTCTTTGGTACGTCGAATGACACGGCTTCCGATCATTCTATTCTTAATCGGGATAAGTAGAAAGAGAGAGAGAGAGAGAACATAACGAGAGAGATTAAAGAAAGGAGAGAGAGAAAGAGAGAGAATATTATCTTGGCGATGTCAGCTGAAAATCAGAGAAAGCGTTTATTTCGGATATTCCACGAACATATCTCTTTGTAAGAAATTCTATTTTCTCTTAGGAGTAACAAGTTTTTTCGTTATTTTTCATTCTCCCGCAAATGTCAATTTTCATTCACCAGAGTTTTAAGAGTATTTACTTAAATGCATCATCTCTTTATTTTGTTTGTTTATTTTTTCTTCTTTTCTTTTTTTATAGACAAGAAAATATTTCTTAGTAATTTAAATTTATAAATCATAAGTGTCATGTTTTTTCTCTATCGATTGTATCTATGATAATATCAATTTGAAAATCTCATAAATTTGTGTTCGTTCGTTTTTAATTAAATTTGACCAAAAGGGGTGAATGTTTAATTATTCAAAGTAAAGAATTTTTAAATGAATAAATTTCATCGTCCCCCCCCTTTGTTTTTGTTTGTTTTTTTTTCGGGGTATATTTTGTCTTTAATTGTTTTTTTTTTGATTGCAGATCGAAGTTTTTTAGTGGCAAACGCTCAGCAAGGACTATGCCACATAATCTATTGCTCGGACGGTTTTTGCCGGCTGACAGGTTTTTCCAGGGCGGAAGTGATGCAAAGACCGGCGGTCTGCGAATTCCTTCACGGGCCGATGACGTCCCCGCATGCGGTCGCAGCACTCCGGGACGCTCTCGTTGCGGGCGTCGAGAAACATTTCGAGATCCTCTATTACAGAAAGGATGGTGAGTCCTTTTTTATTTATTTATTCTTTTTTTTATTACTATTACTCGTTCACGTTGATCATGTATCACATTTCGAAATGAAAGTTTTTACAAATTAATCATGTGTTTGTGTTGATAAATTTTTAAATAATAAATAATTAAACGTATTTTTAAATTTCATTGATTATTTGTATTTATGAAAAAAAGAAATAACAAGTCATAGAAATCAAATGGTAAATCTAGAACGAACGGGAAACATCGGTCAAATTTCGCATAATTCTTTTTTCTACGAAATAATAAAGAAAAGCGAAAGACTACTAGGAAGAATTGTTTAACCGTTTAATCCCAACTTATGATTTATTTTCACGATCGAGAGCCAAAATTGTACGTGGCGCCTTTGGCTTAGCTTACTCGAGAAGCTTTCACAAACCTTTCTATGAAATTTCAAACCGGACGTCCCGAATTCTTAAGTAATACGACGAAATTCGTTTGATTCGTCTTTTGGCAAACTCTTAGAGAGCCATTTTCTAAGGACGGTGATTTATCAATTTTCAAACATTGTATAGTTTAAGTATAGGATGGTTTTAAAGTTATTAAACTATTTTAAAATAGAATAATTAATATATATTTGTTTATTAATAATTCACATATATGTTTTTTTCTATTACAAACAATAAATATACCTCTTCGAATAACTTTTGTAGGTTATGGTCCTCCAAATTCTACCGCCATTTTTCTTTCCACTAGTAATTGTCTAGTAACATTTTTGACCAATCCTCTAGAATAAATTTAAACACGAAAGAGACAGTTTGTGGGTATTCGTTAATTAAAACTCGACATTTTCTAACTCCTCAAGTTTGAAAGATATTTCTGTTGAAAGTTAGTACAGTGAGATAGAGACGATAGGTTATGTTGACGAGTAGTATAGCATGCAAATAAACTAACGAAAAACGTGAAACGTTTCAGTCGTTTGTTGGAAGTCGTAAAGATCGGTCACACACTTCAACGTTTGGTAATATTGATAAACTTAATGGCATATAAATCAATTGACAACAATGTTTTTTTTATTACCGTTAACAACTATAAAATCTTACCGATAATAAATATTCTTTTTTATTTCTTCTTTTCATTTTTTTTTATTCATTTAATTCATGTTTTGTACGTATTAAAGTTTTCTATTAGGATTCAATCGTAAAATCTATGAATAAATTATGAAAAGCTTGTTTATACAAACGTTCGTTCGTGAATTTCAATTTTTTATCGTTTACAAAATGGTAGAATTTTTGTAAACAAAAGTAGGGACAATTTAATCGAGTTTAATCCTCGATCATTCTCATATTTCTTTTCATTTTTATTCGTTTAAGGATTAAGAATGCATCTGTTTTGTTTAGACCAGGGATGAAAAAATTGAATTTATTAACTTCGACTAGGATTTAGCAGCAGTCAGAGGTTGTGCTTTCGATTTTGCCGTAGTGTCTGACCTTAGGCGCGGTAAGATCGATAGTCACTACTGTATAATTTATCATAGTCATAGCTCAAAAGAGAAAGAGAAAGAGGAAGAGAGGATCTTGCTTTAACTTAACTTACTTCATTCGATTTCTCTGACCTCAGTCAAAACTTAGTAACTTGTCTTACATTAATTTAATTTATTTAAATATTATTCATTTACATTGTTTATCACACAGTTCGCGTATGTTTTAATTTTAATTCTTTTTTATTTTAAGATTTATTTAGAAGATTAGCATCAAAATAAAACTCACTTCGACAGACGAAAGAGAAAAAAAATGTTTCTTCATTATTTTTCAAATTATCGAATATCATCTCATTTTAAATAAAAAAGAACACTTGTATTATCGATTTATTTATCACCAAATCTAAACTTTGTATAAACTAAATTGATAGGGAAAATAAAAATTAATTTGATAGTTTCAAGCATTGAGGAAAATATTTCTCAATAGTTCTTTCGATAAAGGGAACAGTCTGTAAACGAGACACAAAAGACACGGAACATGTTTCAATGCTACAACGGTTGCATAGAAAGAAAGAAAGAAAGAAAGAAAGAAAGAAAGAAAGAAAGAAAGAAAACGAGCGAGCAAGCCAGAAAAAAGAAAAGAAAAGAAAAGAAAAGAAAAAAAAAAGGTAATCTCGTATCCATTGGTTCTTGCAGAATTATTGACGCGTAATCTTCTTCGATTTAGTGTATTAGATGGGACAAAATAGAAAGAAAATAATTCAACAAAAATCAAACGGACAAGGGGGAAATATACAGAGAAAGAGAAAACAAGAAAATAAAATAAAATAGGGTGCTTGTTGAATGCATGGAAGTAAAAGGGTTAGAAAAATACAAGAAGTATCGAGAATAAGGGTGGGGGTAGGGGTTGGTTTTAACGTGTGAAAGAAACTGAATGAAAGACGTTAAACGAACTAAATTAGTTTGTGTTGGCGACCACCTGCAGGCACCTTAGGTCGGCAACATCAAAACGATGCGGGAACGCGTTTTAAGTCGATGGTGCCTTCTGTTAAAACAACAAACTAAATCTGCTTTTCTTCTCTCTCTTTCTCTTTTACTTTCTCGTGACGTTGATGGCCACTTGACTTTCCAAAGGAAAGCACACCGAGCTAGCTTCCCGCAGAGCCAATGAATGAATTCATATTGCTTACGAAAATTCGCATAATTTTCTCTAAATCACATCCTTTTAACCCACCGAGTGTATGAAATTTCAACTTATTCTTTTTTTTTTTTTTTTTTTTTTTTTTTTTTTTTTTCATTTTTTAAACGGTTCCAGAGATACGAACAAAATATATGTCGGTTGTTTGACATAAGTTTTATCGGTGTTTTATATAATTGGATGATTTGTCGTTGTCGTTGGTTTTCTTTCTGTTTTTTTTTGTCGTAAATATTTTTAGAAAAAAGATAGAAAATTTGAACATCGACCTTTTTTATTAATTCACGATTTTACAATTAGTTCAGATAATTAGTATAGATAAATAGTATTTTAATGTGGTAATAAGATGAACGCATTCAAAATTGTTGAGACAATTCGTGCTAATTTTTTTCCCAAAGGAAAGAACTATTTTCTCGATACCCTCCTACCACTTAAATAAACACATAACACAAAAATTCTTGTTCTTATTTCGTTCAATACACGATTACAATGTTTAAATTATTAGTGGAACGTATTTAATACATTTCTGTTTTCCTTATTTTTGTTTGGTTATACATCGATTTGAATTTTTCTCAATTCCTCGTAGAATTTCTCCCCTCTTTCTCTGTTTCTTCTTCTTCTTTTTCGAGTGGCCATTTCGCGAGCGACTCCTCCAGAAAAGCTTTTTCGTTTATTACGCAACCATGCGAATGCGAGGTGAACGAGGAGACGAGAAGTAGGTGTCCGAAGCAGCCAAGAATAGTCGTTGCTCGTGCATGTGCTCCAACCTCCCCCTAAGCTTCCCCCTTCTCCCCCAGCTCCCCCTGTTCCTCCTCCACCCCTTCCACACCTTCCCCTTCCCTTTATTTTCAAACGATACCATACCCTGCCCCGTTGCTCACCCATATAACCCTTTTTGCGTATTCGATGACATCACGTACTGTTTGCCAAAGTGACGTCATCGATCTTTTACCTCTCAAATATCAACAATTTTCATCCATTTCTACGATGATTACGTTTAATACACCTTTTTGTGTATGTGTTTATATATATATGTTATTAAATGTAGGTAATGTAATTGATTGAAAGTATTGGATTAATTGGTTTAACAAATTTTAAATACAATGTAGAATCTTTAATAACATTAATATGTTGATCGTTTATTTTTGAATCATGTGGATTAAATTATTGATAATATTCATATATATACATATAGTATATAGTTGAAATGAAATTCTCAAGTGGTTTCAATTTTGCTTTTAGATCGTCGTTTAGGATCATTATTTGTTTTCACATCTCTCGTTTTATATATATTCTGGCTTGATAAAATAATAAATAAAACTGTAATAACATTTGTATGTGTGTGTTTCTTTTTATTTTTTGTTTGTTTGTTAGTAATGGCTTCGACCGTGTTAGATGCGAAGCGACCGAAAGAGAATAGGGGAACGAGGTTTTCACTCAAGCTAAATTTCGAAAGTCACAAACACACGCAATAGCAAAAAGCTCGGCCAAGCTAAAAGACGAGCTTTAAAGACGAAGAAGAAGACAGTGATAGACGCGAGCTTGCAGTATCCGGTACGTTACGCGTTACGTTCCGGTACATTGCGTACGTTGGTTTACTTCGTTCGTAATTTTTGTTCTCATCGTGTGTGGCGTGCTTGAGGATTCGATTGTTTAAAAGAAAACTTTTTCGATTCTTCTATCCATTTATCTGTGTGATCTGTCATTCGTTAGAAGAGTAGTGCGTTAAAACCGTTCTCATTGTGTTTCCTCATTGGTTATTTTCTCTCTTTTTATTTTTGTGTCATTCCTTTTAATAGAAAACAAACAAACAAACAAACAAACGAACGAACGAACGAACGAACGAAAGAACGAACGTACGAATAAACAAAAGTTTGATTTCAAGCTTGCAACTTTCGTTCGATTAACGTTAAGGTGAACCAAAAGTTCGTGCATTTTATAGTGTTGAAACTTTACTTTTAAATTTGCATAATGGGATTGTTTTTTCTTTTTTTTTTTCTTTTTTTTTGTAAAATTTACTTTGGAAATATTAATTTAAGACAAAAAAATTGTGCGAACTTTTGGTTCACCCTAATACTTCCTTACAAGATTTTTTGTTGGTTCTCGATGGTACAAAGGAAGGAAAATAAAAGAAGGAAAAATAATAAATGAGTTTTAAACTAAATCGAAATTTTGAAGAAGAAGAAGAACACTTTTAGAAGAATATTTGAAGTTTATGAATAATTAAAGTTTTCGTTTTAAAAACTTTATTCGTGCTTGACAACATATTACGATCGATCATTACTAATACGATTATTTTTTTTCATAATTAAAAGGAAAAAGATAAATGATTTTGATATATCGGATCGATGTTCGATGAGAGAGATGAGAGAGAAAGAAATTTCGTTTAAAATTATCTACGAATATTTAAGAAATAATAGAAGTACAATATATATCGTGTAAGTCAGAAAACCGAACGGAAAGTTTTCTTTAGTCGAATGTTGGTGTTAGTAGTAGTAGTAATAGTAATCTCGATCATCGTTCTTCGAAACTAACTTTGACGACGGGCCAAACTTTATCGATTTTTTTTTTCTTTACCAACGACGACGACGACGAGGACGACGCATTTACCGAAACATTTCTATCATTATATATATTTTATTTTTTTTTCTCTTTATTTTTAATAATACTTCGCAGCTAAAACAAATTTTAGTTACTTAAACGTTAGAAAATAATTCGATAGTTTCTCGTTGTGCAAGTAAATAGTCAAAAAAAGAAAAAAAAATACAATATATCGAGATAAATAACAAAGTTAATAAATAAAAAATATAATAAGTGTAATAAATTATTCGTTTGGAACGTCATCTCCAACTCTTTAAAAAGGAAAAGAAAAAAAAGAGACAAAAAATGGGATAAAAAATATTACCTGTTGAATTTTTATCAAATTATTATTATTATTATTATTACTATATACCTGTATGAAATCCAACCGGATTTTAAAGTACACATATATTACGAAAGTAGTAGAAGAATGATGGCGGATCATCTTTTGAATCTTTTATATTACCTATCTCGGAAGTTGTAAGTTCGATCCTGCATAAACGAGAGATCCGTTCGATTCGTTATTATAACGTTACCTTTCTCTTTCATTCCTATACCCTTTTCCCCCTCCCCCTCACCCCTTGCTCTCTTTATCTATCTATCTATCTATCTATCTCTCGTAGAATCGATTTCCGATTCTTTTTGCAACGAGAAGTGCTAGAATTCAAAGGAACAAGATATACCAAGATGAGTTGCGACGTGGAAAATCCAGAAGAGGAACAACAGTGGATACCCATGAACTCGTACGTCTCCATTTCATTTATTTATTTCTTTTTTTTTGTTTTCTTCTTCCTTCTCTTCCATTATTTCTAATCTCCAGGTATTTTACTACCTGATGTGTCCTTGTATTGTCGTATTAATTAGTTAATAGTAGTTAGTACACCCAATCATCTATACTTCAAATCCCTTTTTCAAATTACTTTTTATTTGTTTTCCTTTTCTTCTTCTTCTTTCTATTTTTTCTTTTTTTTTTATCTTTCTTTCTCTCTCTTTTTTTGTTTCTGTCGATTAGCAAAGAAATTCGATCAAACTCGTCGAAATAAAACGCATCGACGATTTCAAAAGTGTGGTTACTCTCGTAAATTAGTATTGTTTCGCGATTATTATTTTCGATACACACACACACACACACACACATATATTTATATGTTCTTTTTTTTTCTAAATATATCTCGCATAGATAATATACTTTTTTACGACAAAGTGTTGAGATCAGTTTTGAATATGTATCGAATAAATTTTCACGAATATGATTCATGAATACTTTTCATGAATACTATTTGAATACTATTTGTGAATACGAAATAACCGAAGTAATATTGAAATATTATTAACCGAAGTAATAACTATATTATTTCTTTTTTTTTTTCACTGACGTGTATATATGGGAAGAGAAAAAGAGAGAGAAGGAAAGAGAGAGAGAGAGAAATCATCGTAGTGTTTAAGAAAAAAAAAGAAAAAATAGGTCTGACCATGACCCCTCATCCGTGACTACTGGCCGAAGTAAAAAAAATACGAGAGAGAAGAGAGAAGATATTTTTTTTCTTTTACTTTTGGGAATTTTTCAAAGGCAAATGTCGTACGTGCCTCTGCGCATGAAATTTTACCTCGTTTCTACCGACATTCGCATACCGATTCGCATACTCTTAACTATATTTCTTTTTTTTCTTCTTCTTCTTCTTCTTTTTCGTTTCGCTTGTCACAATTCTATCTTTAAAATAAAATAACGAACGAATAAAAAAAAAAAATAAAAAAAAGTATAAAGAAAAATGTCTCGGGCAAATGTTACAGAAAGTTTATTTCGAACAATCTTTCGAAAGTTTTGAACTATTTTGTTTTTTTTTGTATGCAGGTTTTGCGGCGACCCTTCGATAGGGTCACCGATTGAAAATTATGCGTATTTTTTTTTTTTACGATAATTATATTAAAATGAACTTAAAGTTTGTGCGGTTTCAAATTAATATTTCCAAAGTATATTTTACAAAAAACAATCCATTATGCAATTTTGAACTTTTATTTCACCGTAATAATATTAAAATAAAAAAATTATTACAGACCGAATTTGAAAAATTTGACGTGAGTCAGCTGGTATTCTTCAATAAATTGATATATCGCGCTGATAAATTATAATATTTCTAAAATTAATGTCCAATTTATAATGAAACAAAAACAAAAAACTTTCAATTAAGATTGACGCTACTAAATTGAAAAGAAAAAAAAAACTATCGAGTAAGATCAAATAGAAAGTAAGAAAATTCAATAAAAATAATCTAATCGATGATATTAATTACCAAATAGTGACTTAATTGATCATATTAGATTATCACTAGCCAGTAATAATCATTCAAAAGTTACGAAGACAATCCGAGTTAAATTAACATTAATTAATTAGGTTCATCGAGAGGAGAAAATATATGAACAACATATACATATGCATGCATGCATGTTTGCTGTGTATCCTTCGTAATAAGTTTTTGGTTGTTGCATTATGATGTGTTCACTTCTTTTGATAGACTCTACTAGTAAACGTTTGACATCACTTGATAGAAGATACAAGAGTGCGTTGGTAGAGTATAATGACGTGGTCAATTCTGGCAGTTTGTGGTGTTGTACCTTTTGAAAGCTCGACAAACGTAGATGTTAGGCTAGGCTAGGCCAAGCCAAGGAACAGACACAGCACACGCACTAGATTTCAAAAGGGAATCTAGTAATAGTAGTAATAGTAGTAGTAGTAGCTAGGAGAACAGGGGTAGAAACAGAGATAGATGGGAATGACGAAGGAGGGGGAGGGTGGGGTGGGGGGAAGAAGGAGATAAAGAGAAGGTGCGATAAGGACGAGAGGGAACTGAAAACTATTTCTGTGCACACCGGTTGGCCTGCAGCTCACGTTGCCACGTCACAGCAGCAACAGCAGCAGCAGCACCAGTAGCACCAGCACCAGCAGCACCAGGGGCATTGCACTCGGTGACGTCACGAGGGCACAGCGTCATCGACCAATTGGAGGAAGTCGTTAACCCATTAACCAGTCAGTCGGCTGCTCGTTCCACTGCGGTATCGTGACCTCCTCGCTATCCACCAATCGTCTCGCCGACACATCGCTGCGGTCTCACGTGACGTGCCATGACTTTTTCTCTTTCCTTTCTTTCTTTTCCTTACTTTTCATTAGTTTATATATATATATATTTTTTTCTATCATTTATCCCTATCTTTGAAAGTTTTTACCGATTATCGAGAGTCACGAAATCCTGAAAATAAATATATAGCTTTTTTGTTTTTTTTTTCTAAAACGCTTACTACTATCATCTTTCGCATTTATCCTAATAATTATTTTAGGTTAGGGTTTCGCGAGTATTTATTTACTGCCACGTGAATGGTTGGAATCGCAAATCGGTTGGGGGGTGGGGGGTTGAAATATATTTCAGGTTGTTATGAATACGAAATAGTAATTCGGGTGGGATGGGGTGGGTTTGGCTGAAAAGGGTATTCCCTTGGTGCACGCACATGCTGCAAAAATTATGAAAAAAAAGGGGATACATTTTGTGTGTGTGTGTGTGTGTGTGTGGCGTGTGTGTGAAAATTTCATGAAATTGTGAAATTAAGCAAATACCACCAACGGGAGGAGAAATACTGCGCTGATATTTGTTTTTTTTTTCCATTTAAATATTAATAATTTAATATAGATTAGTTTTCATGCGTATCGAGGTAAACAGTATTGAGTAATCATTATAAGTAATCGCGTTAATTAATTGAGAATATGTTTATGGATAAAGTTATTTTAGGTAGGTCAGTGACTGTTAGGGAAAGAGAAAAGAGAGGACGACGAAACGCCATTGGCTCGTCAATCAGGTGAGTCGTACACAAGGTCATTGTGTAACCTAAAGTGGCTGGATCAGGAAGGAAGGGCCGCACGCGTAAATCGGACGACTCTCGTACGTTTTAGTAGTCTCTCTGTGTAGCAGACTCATGGTATTTTCGGATACGCTTAGCTGCACGATGGGGGATGATTATTTATAGCTCATGCTCCCGTCCTACCGTGGGACGATTTTAGAAACTCATTTGGCTATCTTCGCCTTCCTCGCGTATTATCAAATTCCGCGTGTCCTTCTTTTTCTTCTTTTTTTTTTTCTCTTTTCGCATAGCGATACGCTTTTAACCAAAACCTAATCTAATTTTTTTGACGAATTATTAATTTGTACTATCAGTTTAGCTAATCAATTATTATTATTATTATTATTATTATTATTATTATTATTATTATTATTAATATTATTTATATTTATTTATAATAAATACAAACGTGATTTAATTATCTGTAACAAACTGGTATGAAAAATAATAATTAAAAATAGATAGTATTGTTTAAAATAATACTAAAATACTCGAGACACACTCTTTGTTACCGCTCGTTTCAAAAATTTTCGTACAATTTTCTTTTGAATATTAATCATTATTACAATAACAATTGTTCTAAAAAATATCATCGTTTATTTTTTTATTGAAATTATTTTTCCATTGAAAACAAATTACAAACCATAGGTATATCGAATCAATTAAACAACCCCGAGCAAACGCATCATCATCCATCCATTCATACCTCTTTCTCTCCTATAATTCACACACATCCACACACACACACACACACACGCGCGCACATTTTTATTACTTTTATTCATTCTAGCGTAGCAAACACACATAGAAACTTAACCGATAATAGTAGGACTATGACACACGTTCAGTGAGTTTTTTTTTTTTCATCGATCGTAATAATGTTCATACAACTGCTGTTAGTTTCCACACCTTTTTCTACAATCGTTTATCTTCTTTCTACCCCTTTCTTCTGTTTTTTTTCTATTTTGCTTTCTTCACTCGGTCTTTCTAACTACGCATATACACACATTTTATTTCCCTTATATCCAGCAAAACAGCAACGTGCGATTTATTAGAAAACTTTTACGTTTCCTTTGATCCTTTGATAGAAAGCTTTAAAAGAACAAATTAGGTTGATACATTGAACCTTACGTTTTTTCAAATATTCCTATTGATTTATTATACTTTCGAATTTTTATTTTCTTTAAAATTGTTTAATTAAAAAGAAATAAAAAAATAAAAAAAAAAAAGAAAAAAATTCGAAAGAGGAAGATATTTCGAAGAAGGGGGAGGGGAGGGGGATGTGATTCTAGAAATATCAACGACGAGTTTGTCGGTGTCTGCTAGTCCTATTCTCGAAATAGACACAGACTATTAGAATCTTACTTTCTCTTTCTCTTTCTCTCTTTCTGTTTCTATCTCTGACAGTAGGGAAAGGACTCAATTATATTTTAGTTAAATATTTGCATAGATATAATAATATTATGTTGTATGCGCGAAACGTATCTCTTACGTATTTAATTTCTAAATTATATCAAAGATTTGCTTGCAAACTTTCGTAGAAATCTTTACATTTCATTTAATTCGAGTTGTTTTCTTTCTTTTTTCTTTTCTTTTCTTTTTCCAAAAGATTTCACTTTTTATTCTATTTCAAAATTTTCAATTCGAACTAATGTACTTAATCGTTTTCTATAATAAATATATATATTATATATAATATATAAATATATAAATAATATATATTTTTTTTGAAGCGTGTGTAATTTCACAAAAT
Source organism: Polistes fuscatus (assembly GCF_010416935.1). Classification (NCBI taxonomy): domain Eukaryota; kingdom Metazoa; phylum Arthropoda; class Insecta; order Hymenoptera; family Vespidae; genus Polistes; species Polistes fuscatus. The sequence goes on from NW_025113118.1 coordinate 8,778,436, forward strand.
ATGTTTCTCGTAAAAATTATCGAAGGAAGATTTATTGAAAAAAAAAAAAAGAAAAAAAGACAGACAAAAAAGAAAAGCGAACAGCAAAAGAGGGGGTCTTTGAATGAGTGCGTTCACCCCCGTTTCCTTTTGAGAGAGTGGAGAGGGGGTGAATATACAACCCCTATCTTCTTTTCGTTTCTGATTTCTTTCTCTTGAGATTGGTTTGTGACATAACCCAAATCCCCGTGTGAGAACCACTGGTAGAAGGACCTAACGAGAAACCCCCAGACACCCCACTCGAGTTGAACAAAGCGAGTGTCCTCGAGATTCCACCCGGCATCGTCTATTTTGCGAACCATCAACCAACTTGCGTCTCTTTTCGATTTCTGCCCCGATACGTCTGCCACTTGTCTCTCCACTTCCCCCTTCTCCCTTCTAACACCCTACCAGCCCTCTTCTTTTTCTCACACTCTTTCACACGGTCCATTTTTTTTGTCTATCTTTAGAAGAGCTACTGAATGGCCCTTAAGAAGGGCGAAGGGTGTGGGTCGAGTGAGTGAAAGGTCAACATTCGTTTGCTCGTCAAAGTAAACTTTCACGATTTCTTTCTTTCTTTTCTCTCTTTTAGATGATTCCTTTAAATTTTATATAAATCGTTCTCATGTATCCAGAGTGTGTAATAAAAAATAATATTTTGATTTTCTGATTTAATAATTTTGTTAAAACGTAAGATACTTTCTTATACTTTCTTTTTTATATTTGCCTAGGATGATATAGAATAAAAAAAAAACGTGTATTAGAATTAATTGTTTGTTCACTTAATTAATTCATCAATCTCATTACAACCCCGACGGTACTTTCTTTTTCTTACAACAATTATTGTTGTACGTATGATAAGAAAGAAAGTAATTAAAATTATTATAATTGCTTATTCACACTTGACTCTTAACCTATTTTATTCAAATTTTAAGATACTTCTTACTCTTTCTATTTTTACTTTTATTTCCTTTTACAATAATAGTAGTAGTAGTAGTAGTAGAAGTAGTATTAGGGTGAACTAAAAGTTCGTGCGTTTATTGTGTTGAAAAATTTTACTTTATAAACGTAATATTAATTTAAAAACTCACGAACTTTTGTTTCATTCTAATAATATTATGATTGTATCGTAACGAACAAAAAAATGTTGATTGAAAATTAATTAGCTTATTCAATATAAATAATTCGTTCATTTTATTCAACATTGTGATGATATTTTTAAATTTTCTTTGAAAATAATCATATAATATTATATTTCCTCTTCTCATTTCATCTTTTAATCGTAATTATGGTTGTAAGGGAAAATAAAAATATAAATATAAAATATTTATATATATATATGGATTAGAATTAGTTGCTTATCCACTCGACTTATTCATCACCACCACAAACCCCGTTGCCATTCTTTCTCGACACAGTCTCATCTTAATTAACGTCATTCCCTCCTTTATTCTTTTCATTCGGATTCTTGGCGACCCTTCTGTATGACCTGGAAGTTAAACAAGGAAGACCTAATGAGGTCAGAACAAAGGGAGAGTTAGAGTACTCTTAGGCGAGTACTTCACTCGCGTGGTTACTTCGTTGCTGATAATTAAGTCGGTCGTTCAAAGGACTTTTGCGGTTATTGTTAACACCTCACCCCACTCCCACCCCCCTTCACCACCCCCGTCATTCATATTTCTTTCTTCAATTTTTCCCCACCCATTTCTTTCTTTCTTTATTCTTTCAATCCTTTCCTCGATCTTGAAACAACGCTAACAATAAATCATTTTACTTGTAATCAATTTGTTTGACGTTATATTAACACTTTTTTCTTTTTTTTTTTTTGATCAAATATATAAAACAATACCTCCCGGTTAACGTGTAATTTTTTTTTTTTCTTAATTTCAATCCACAATTTTTGTTCGTTCGTTCGTTCGTTTGTTTCTTTCCACGAAATTTTCGTTATCTAAAAAACAACGTTAATTATTTACTATCTTCTTTTTTGCTTCGTATTAACAAGCGAGAAAATGAGTAATATTTTATTAACATTATCTCGTGTGACACGTTTAGTACTGTGATGGTGATAATATTCGTGTTGGTAGTGGTGGTAGTGGTGGTAGTGGTGGTGGTAGTGGTGGTGATGCTTTGGGTTAACTCGTGCGAGCCAATTTCGAGCTAATTACGTTGAGATAATTACGTTGGAATGTTCCTGCGTAACCCTAAACACACGTGTATATCGTATCTATGTTGTGTGTACATGTATGTGTGTGTGTGTATGTGTGTGTGTGTGTGTTTATGTGCGTACGAATCTGTGTCGAGAGTAAAAGTATAATACGTGTAACAGAAAAAAATCCTTCTTCGATCGTGCATTTATATTTTTCGTTAAATATTATTTTCTTTTATCGATGATCAAAGTGTAATCATGAGATATAAAATGACAAAGAAATTTTTATTTATATATATATATATTATTTTATTAAATATTTGTTAATTATTTTATATATGGATAGGTTGAAAAGTATTGAGCCCAACATAAGAAACGGGTGAATGAGAGGGGGGATGGGGAGGGGGTGATCTTTGCACGAACGACTCCTATATAGGTTGCTAAAAAAAAAGTAATAATTAAACAAAATGAATTTCTTTTTTGTTACTTACTTTTTGTTTTGTTTTATTGACTAATCTTTCTGTTTCTGTTTTCCACTGGTTAGTTTCAATTGTTCCAAATCTTTTTTCATTTTATTCTTTCTTCTTTAGCAGGAGAAAATTTCGCTATTACACACACACACACACACACATACGGAATACACGGAAAGAGAGTTAGTCGATAAAAAGCATGGCCAGTGGATTCCGTTTCATTCTTTTATCTGTACTAGCGTTGAAGTGGAAAGCTCTGTTATTGGTAATACGGTATAATGTTCGTGGATTATATAGTTTTCCATGGGTAGTTGGAAATGGGCCATGATTTCTATTATATCAAAAAATGCGGCCGTGAAAATGTTCTCTATTTATTTATTATTTTAATATTAATTTTAAATATCGTTAATTATTATTAACAATTTGTTCGTGTCATATTTTGATTCTAAATTGAAGAATTAAGAAATTAATTCGTATAAAAAACAAAAGTATATTTTTATATAAAATTAATATTCATCGATTATTATTTTTGAATCAAATGATTTTTGTATCACGAATTCGCATGAAATCTGTAACAAAAATTCGTTTGCTTGATTTTATCGTAAAACAAAAAAAAAATAAAAGATAATACGACAGATTTAAAATATAAAATTATAAATTTTGTTATTTAATTTTTAAGAAAAAAAAAAATCATAATTCACTTTGGGGAAAATTACGAAAAAAAGGGTAAATAGTTGGATAGAAATAATCGAAGGTCGTTAGTATGCGTTTGAAATTTGGTACGGAAGCCTGTTGTCATTGCGTGACCGCACTCCGTTCAGTGCGTGACTTCGTCAAAGAGACAAAAGGGAAAATGAAAAAGAGAAAAAAGAAAAAAAAAGGAAAAGAGAGAAAAAGAGAAAGAAGAAAAAAAGAAAAAAGCTAATAGATAGGCATAGAACGAGAAAGCGTATACGGATCAATAGGACAGCCCAGCTGCAACTTTACCACGAAGAAACCACAGTGCAAGCTTCGTGTGTGTCTAATAACTATACCTACCCTAATTGGAGACACCCCAGTTAAAGGTATACTTCTTTTTTTCTTTTTCTTTTTATTTTTCTTCTTTTTTTCTTTTTATTTAACATTCCAGTGATATTATACTTGAAATATTATATATTTGTTAAAAAATTATTATTATTATTGTCTCTTTAGGGTGCAATTATTTTCACAAAAACGAGTTTGTTCTTCATACTGTACGAATAATGTTTAAACATTTATATTAGAACGATTATAAACGTTTTTAGATGATTTAATATTAATTAAAATACGATTGCAATAGTGTATATATTGTATTATTTATTTATATATTTTTTATTTCTCTTTTTTGTTTTCTAGGAATAATATTGATTTATGAATATTAATTGACTGTAAAAAGAATCTAAATGACGTTCGTTTTGCAATTGTATTCTGAAAATGGATCGTATCTTTCTTAAATATTCCACATGCAGATCTTAATCTATGAAAATGAAGATAACATTTAAAAAATCATAATTAATACAATATATTTTAATTGAACATAATTATATATATACGAACGATATCTCTTTATGTATGTTATTAAAAATTCAATATTTTACTTAACAAAATGATTTTGTATTATTAACAAATGATAACTAATTTGAAATACCTGACTAACCTGAGTATGGTTAGGAAGAAAATATGTTAACGTAAAAATAAAAAAGAATAAAAAACCACATCGAATAGATAGAATATTTCATAAATAATGAACAAGAAAAAGAAAAATAAGATAAACGTTAGAGGTAGAGTTAATAAAGACCGATAATAATCTTGAATGCATAGGATGCAAATATTGATACACCGAAATTCATGAAATAATAATAAAAAGAAAAGAAAAAATAAGATAAACGTTTAAACGTTAGGCAGAGTATAAATAATGAAAAAGAAAAATAAAGAAAGAATAGACTTAATAAAGATCAATAATAATCGTGAGTGCATAGGATGCAAATGTTGATACACCGAAATTCGTAAAATAATAATAAAAAGAAAAGAACAAAAGAAAATAAGATAAACGTTAGGTAGAGTTAATAAAGATCAATAATAATTATAAATGTATAGGATGCAAATGTTGATACATCGAAATTCGTAAAATAATAATAAAAAGAAAAGAAAAAAAAATAAGATAAACGTTAGAGGTAGAGTTAATATAAAGACCGATAATAATCGTGAATGTATCGGATGCAAAATGTTGATCCTACTAGAGAAGACTATGACGTTCTCCATCTTTCATCCAGGTGGCCAATGGCACTCTTGGCACGCTCAGTTGCTCGTTGCGATTACGTTTTAACACACAACCAGTGTGTTTTCCATCTTCGAAGATTGCGCAACAAAAACTACCACCCACCACCACCACCACCATCTTCACCACCTTCCTTCTCTTCTTCTTCTTATTCTTATTCTGTTTCACTTTAGCCACCACCAAACACTTTGGATCGAGAATCCGAAGGTTGTTTTCTGCGAGCCACATTTTCGTACCGAGACATACTTTCCTTTTGTCGATCTCTTCTGGAACACGTCCAAGGTACCTTGACTCGTAAACCGCGTACCCAATTAGCTATCTTCGATGAAGAAAAAAAAAGAAAGAATGAGAGGGAGAGAGAGGGGATGACTTGTTCAATTCCGTGACGTTTAAGTTTCACCCATCTTTTCTCCGACAACCAACATCTCCCCCCCCTCTTTTTTCCTTCTAACTCTTGCAGTATACTCTAACACCGATCATGCTCGACGAGCCTTTGGTTCGACCTTGAAAAATAAAAAAAGAAGATCTTACGATACTTAAAAAAGTTTGTGTTTCAATAATCGGTAGAAAAAAAGACTATGTTTGATCCTTGCGATGTATTAATTTAAGAAACAAATTTTAATTCTTAAAAAAGAAAGGACGATATATTTCAAGAAGAATGTAAATTTCAAGATTTAACATATCATGATTGGTCGAATGATCACGTTATTTAATTTGTAAATAACATTCTGCTGAAAAGGAATAAGATAAGGTATATTGTTCACTATCCAATTGGTCACAATTTCATTCTATATGAAAGTATATATATATTTTTTTTAAAATAATCATTTGTGACCACGTTCACGGTAGGAATAAGTGTACACGAAATGTCGGTGTAGGTTTAGTGTTAACACCCTTTGGGTATTTGCTTATTTTACCTCGTTCTTTGAATATTATATATATATATATATATCTCAAACGTAATCTTTTCCCCTTTTTAATTAAAGATAGGGTATCTTCAAACGTGAAAAGATTAAATATTAAATCATTAAGCCTTGGGGAGGGTTGGTAGTAGATTAAGATTATGAAAAGCAGTTTGTTTAAAGTAACCGTTGTTTTGGATATTAAATAACGAATCGTTTTATCTTATTTTTGTTTCTTTTTTATTTTTTTTTTTATTTAAAAGCAAAAACGACATTGTTTCGTTGACTTTACTGCTCCGACATTTTGTCGTTCCGCGTTTAAACCGCTACTGCAAAATATAATAAAAAAAGAAATATCTTTTTGGCAACTCGCCAGATTCTTTATTAGCGTATTTCAACGTTTTGACCGATCGAAGTCGGTTTCCCCTTTGGTTATATTATCATTCTGCGACTTTTAACACAATTTTATAATAAACTGTAAAAGTATCTAAATGGTCGACATTCTCTCTCAATGTTTACAAAATTAAATAATATATATATTTCTTTTTTATCCAATTTAATTTTATTTATAGGAACGAATAAACGATTTCTGATGGGTCAGCTCTGGTTGATTATTTTTTAACATTTAACGTATTTTGTTTATTTTAACATATTATTATTACAATTATATTTTATTACATATTATTATTATACATTTATATTACATTTATATCGTTCGAGGGATGGCAGAAAATAATAATTCACTTTTTAAATACATTATATAAAAATATTAACTTTACGATAAATGATAAATGATCGTTGCAAGCTTAACGAAAATATACAAAAATAATTTGCAAAAAGAAAAAAAAAATATTTTATTTTTATTTTTAATTAGAAACGTGATTCATTAATTTTTCTATTGTCGATCATCCTGTTAAAATGATGATATCGAATCGAACATTTTTAACGGGCTCGTTAAACGTAATCGTTTGTTATTTATCTTTACCGCATGTTTACGATATATTCCCCCTACTTCCTTCCCCTCCCCTTCCCACACCTCCCCCCACCCATTTCCTCGTTTAATGCTCTTTTTATTATTATTCTTTCTTTCTATCTTCGATAACGACGATAAGAATGAAGGAAAATTTTTGACGCGACGGGGGTTAACTTCCACGCGGATATAAATTTGTTTGTCGTCGGCCTTGACACGCATTTCGATAATAGTTGTCGCGCGTAGAAAAATAAAAAGAAGAAGAAGAAGAAGAAAAAAAAAATAAATAGCTAAGAGAATAGAACGGCGAATGGGGGAAGGTGGTGGTGGGGAGGTGGTGGTGGTGGTGGAGGAATCGAGGGAACGTTAGGAATAAGAAAAACGAACGACACGATTCGACATACGTTGAATTCTCTCATGAGGATTCTCAATCATCGTTAACGTTGGAATTTTATATTTTAATATTTTATTATTATTATTATTATTATTATTATTATTATTATTATTATTATTATTATTATTATTATATTGTTGTTTTACATTAAATACGTCAGGGTTGTAATTTAAAACAAAATAATATCGATTACACGAAAATATAATATTATTAAATTATATTTGTGGATGTAACTCGGTTAATATAAAATGTATGAATATACAATTGTGAGATAAATAAAAATAAAAAAAAATAAATCATTCTTTCGTTATTTATTAAAAAAAAAACATTTTTCACAATGTTATTAGAAATAATGGGAAATTGATTGATTTGTGACAACAATAAATACTTGGCTTGGGTGGGTAAATTAGTATTATTTAATTAAAATTTATTATTATCGTTATTGTTTAGGAACCAAATTCCTATGCAGCGAGGTGATAGCGTTAATAAGGAGCGAGGTGGACGATATTTGTCTACAAATCATAAACTTCGAGGATCTGAGCACTCAGCCACCTCCTCAAGCTACGATTCCACCACCGAGTCAGGCAAACAACAGGCTTGTAACGCGTTGTAAGTAAAATTTTATATCATTTCATTACAATTATTTTATTATAATTTAACTGTTTGTATATATGAGCCGTTTATTTTGAAAGTGGCCTAACTCCATTTTTCATTTTTTTCCGGTTACCCACGGTAACATGTACAGCTTTAAATTATCTATCAATAAAGCATTTAAGATTTTTTATATTCCGAGTAAATACGGTAATTCTGGACACATAAGTTTTCAGAGTTAGTTGAATTACTGAACCGTTTATTTTGAAAGTGACCTAACTCCATTTATACTTACGAAGAAAAAGAAAGAAAGAATATATTTGAGAAGTTTTGGAATTTGGGAGATTTTAATAAACAAAATATATTGCTTTACGAAGCTATCGAGCACAAAATTGTGAAACGAAGACGTCAAAATAACGGAAAAGGCTCGCCAAGAAATTGGAGTTTTAGATATTTGTTAAATACTAAAAACGGAAAAGTTACCGTTTGTAAAAAGTTCTTTTTCGATACATTTAAATATGTTGGATGCGTTTTGTCTAAAATGAACCGTATAAAATTTTCTATAAGACATCAATGAATGATAACAAAAATTTTAAAGTCCTGAATTTAATACCACGTCGGGGTAGACAAGAAAGTTCGAAAATATTGTATTGACTGTATAAAACTATAAGACAAATTACAACCGCAAAATTCAAGGACATAATTGACTTATTACAATATATACCACCGGAACATCATGATTTCTTTAAATCCCTTTCACATACACAAAATGTAGATGAGTAGAAAATTGTTTTGTAATTTATGTTTATAAAAAATATTTTGAATCGCATAATTTATGTTTTTAAAGTGTTATAAAGATATGTAAAATAAAATAAGTATTGTTTTTTCGCAATTTGAAGCATCTTAAATTATGTTGAATGGACTTCGGTTCCTTCAAATTTTATAACGAATCTGGTTGTTAATTTTGAAAGTGGCCTAACTCTATTCTTGGTAAGAAAACGCATATTATTCACTTAATAATTGCCATTATTTTAATAGGAACTGTAAATTTAACACCTTTAGATACACTTAAGCAACATAACTCATTGTTATTCTTTACGTATATTTTTAATTGCATTGAAACGCAAACCTTTAAATATCTCAATTTAAGGTTATATGGAGTTAGGCCACTTTCAAAATAAACGGCTCATATATATATATATATTCACTAACTATACTTTATATACGAATTTAATTAATAAAAACGAAGAATAATAAAATACGTACGATTTATTATAGATTATAATAATTGTCTATATAAGTTGGAAATTAATTGTAAGGAAAAAAATCATGGATGCGAATTAAACAAATTTAATTAAAAATATCGCATAGCAATTGAAAATTGAATTAAAATTAAACAAAATGTATAATATGTATTTTATAACATTATTTTTGATTTATCAGATTTGAAAGTAACAATATGTATGAAATAATGTTTACAAATGTTATCAGAATTAAATGTCACGATTTTGAATAAACTTAGAAACGAGATTAGGTTGATTGTGTTATTGAAGACGTTTTAGAAGTTATCTTCTGGTTTCTCTAAAAGGTCCTAAAAACTTCTTTTTAATAGTAATCGCGTGGCATAACAGTCTACTGTCGTCCTCGTAACTGATCGTTATTATTATGATCAAGAAATCGGGGTCAGGATTTAGCCGCATAATGAGTCTAACTGCGATCCTGCAAAAGTTACTATGCGAACGTTTACAATTCGCATGTTCTTTCGAACGAACTAACATAAGTCGATAGGCTAATAGAAATACACGCACGCACGTACGCATACACGTACACGTACACGCATGCACACACTTTGCTAGTACATACAAATATTTGACATATGTTAATTTTATTATTTAAAGTAATTACACATACGTGTTTTTTTGTTATTATAATTTAAAATCCAATCAACGATTGAATTTCTAGTTAATTGTTATTGCAACAATTAGGCATCGGTCATTGGCTATTAATTTTGACATTATTCCTTTTTGATTGAATGATTCGAACGAGATGTGTGTGTTTGTATGTGTGTGTGCATCATTTCAATCGAAATATCGGAAATTAATTTTGATCCTGACCGTCAATAAACGTATTCTCTTTCAAATAGGATATAACACATAATTTTGTTCTACCCTTTTGTTAGTATCGCATTTATCGTCATCTTAATGTTAACAAAATATCGAACCTGTTCAAAAGAACAATGTCAAATAATACTGAAGATTTAAAATAATATTAGATATGACTAAATTACTTTTCGAACAATTAACGATACATAAAAATGCATATTATTAATATTTACCATACACATAGAACATAATAAAACATATTGAAAAATTATAGATGATTCTAAATGGATCCAAAAGTATCTCTGTTCAAAAAACAATGTCAAACAATTCTAAAGATTTAAATTGATACGAGATATCACTTAAATCAACCGACTAAATTACATTTCTAACTATTCATGGTACATCAAAAAATGCATTCTTATTAATATTTAACATACACATAGGATCACGATATAAAAACATGTTCAGATATTACAGATAGATAGATATGCATTTCTAAAGATAAATAGATACATGGATTTGTGTATATAGTATCGAATGTTAGGAAAGGGACACGTCGTCAGCTTTTATATCTTGAGAGTTGGTTTTGCTAAAACTATTTTTAGGTAGTATGTCGGGTTTGTGAATGTGTGTGGCACGCCTAACGGTTAACCCTGACCCGATAATAAATGTTATGCCCTCGGATAGGAAACTATAGTCAATCTAACGTCGTCGTGTTGCCTCGACAAACTTCCCTCACCCTCTCCCAACCCTCCTTACACCCCACCTTCGTGTTCTTTTTCTTCTTCTTTTAACTTACCTCCTATTTACCCTACCCCCCTCCCCTATAACACATCGAGTGTTTAGACAACGCGATTAATCGATCGATCCTAATGTCTACTTTTTCCCCTCCCCCCTTCCCCCACCCCACCAATACCACCATCCCCATTCCATTTTTTCACACCCTATCCTAATCGATATCTTTTTTTTACTCGATCTTACGCGAATTCATTTCATTGTTTGCATTTTATTTTATTTTATGCGTTACAATGGAATGAATGTTTATGTATTATATTAATGGTTGCAACATATCTGACGATAGAATGAGAGAACAAAAAAATTGTTAAATGTAAACTCGTATATGTGAGAGTATATAACATAGAAAAATAAAAATCATAAAAAAAAAGATAGGAAGGAAGGAAAGGATTGGATTCTTCAAGCGTAGAAAATTCATAACGCGAGAATTAATATTTCCCGTTATGGCGCGATGTAATAAACGTGTCTTATGTTACAGACAGTTAATTTTTCATCTTAATCGAAAAAGCTTAAAATAATGTTGAATATATATATATATGTGTGTGTATATAAAAAGTAGACTCTAAGAAGGGTTAAAGAAAAAAAAGGGTTAAAGAAAGATTTATCAATATAAGTTTTATAAAAAGAGGAAGAATGAAAATGTGTATTACCCTTGTTCATCGTTGTATTTGTTTGCAGTATAGTTCGTTGTAAAAGGAAAAAAGAAAAAAAAATAGAAAAGAAAAATAAAAGAAAAATATGATATAGGTAGAATATATAAGATAAATCGTAGGTTTAAAAAACGTGCTTTAGAAATACCGACACGGTTATATAGTCGACAGTCACGATTCATTAAATTATGCAAAGAGATCATAGTACGCCAGAATCGAAAGTTTTCGAGTTACGATAATATAAAATACATGGGTGTGTGTGTGTGTGCGGGCACACGTTTCAATATGTACTCTAATTATATAATTGATTCTATCGTAACAATAACAGCAGTGCAGTTTCTACAACTAGTAGCATAATAGTAGAAACATAGTTGTATAGTAATCATAGTTCGTCCTTCCACTCGAAACTACGAGGATTGCATAGTGATCGATCCTTTTTAGTCCGAGGCGTCGCATCGAGGCGTCCGATATAAACCTCGATCGATATTACATAGTATTATTTCGCTAGTTTTGCAGCACACGTTGCAGCATGCTGTATTCTATACATAACATTTAACATACATATATACATTTATATATATATATATATATATATATATATATATATATATTATATATATATTAGTTAAAACGTTTGAGTTTGACTACAAAGTTTCTTGGCAATGTTAAAACATTCAAGATGCTATTTCGACAATCAATTATTTTTTCATTTTCTTCTTTTCAAAATGATTTTTTTTTTTTACAATAACATTTATTTACGATTATATATATGACACGTAATCGTAAATATCCTATGGATGTTTGGGAAAAAGTAATAGTGTAATATCTATTTTTTATTTTTCTTTCTTTTTTTCCCCTTTTTGATAAGCTAACTTTAAATCGATTAAAATAAAATTTGACAAATAAATTTCTTCCCGACGATAATTTAAACTTTGTTTCACGAGTGATTATGTTGGTAAAAAAGAAACAAAAAAAAAAGAAAAGTAATAAAAAAAGATGAAAACAACAAATAACGTCGCACGGATATTTCGAGTAAGGAAAAACTAGTCGCGGATGTGTTGCAATAAAAAAAAAGAAAAAAAAGAAAGGAAAAAGTTAGTTTAGAAAATATGATGGTCACGAGATATAACATTTGTTATATATATTTTCTTTTCAATATATATTTTTGATTCATTGATCGCAATTATTGGAGACGACGTGGCCATATTTTTATCGGACAAGATAAAACCCTTTGGCGTTATCCCTTTAGCAAGGATATATCCCGTTGGGAACTATTTAGAAAGTAGCCAATCAATCCCCACCTCCACCTGCCCCCTTCCTTCCTTCCCCCCTGCCCCCATCAACACAAAGTTTCTCGATCGTTTAAACAACGCGATATCTTCGATAAATATTGGATAATAAAAAGTAACATCGAAGCTACTCTTATAAATGACGTTTTAATAAACGATCGATGTTTCTAATAACGTGTCGCGTGTATGCTTACTATACTATACTTGAGATAATTACTAATTATTATTAGCGAATTTCTATCCTTTTCATTTCTTTCATTAGATGTTATATAACGACATTATAAAAGGTATATTACGAATTATTACACAGTTTTATTATTATTATTATTATTATTTTCGTTTTGTTTTAATTGTTTAATCAATCATTTATTAATACAGTTTAACATGGAAATCAAATACCGATATACAGGGTGTCCCACGTAATTCTAGTCACGATTTTTCAAGTACTTGCGATAACCTGATAAAAAAATACTATTACGTATTACTACGTATTTATGTTCGTTATAAAATTTCAAAGATACACTCTCTACATAATTATACACTTTTTTTTAAATAACAATTTTCTTTTGGATATTACAAATATATGTACGTTTATTTACAGTAACGCGAATTTAAATAAACCAATAATTAATAATTCGTGACGCATCAAAATAAATTAAATACAAAAATCGCGTTATAATATTTATTTTATAGATTTTGTTTGTGATCGAAGGAACGACAATAAAAAAAGAAATAAATTCGTTTTTATAGTGAATCATCAACTTAAGGGGTTATACGCAGTTGCGAGGCTCGAAAAAGACGTATTTTCATGAATTTTTTCTAGAAACAGTTTTTATTTCTCAAAAAAAATTGTTGGTAATTCAAATAGAGTGAACTTTTGAGAATACAATAGCGCGTCGATTCTGTAAAAATATTAATCTGCACTGCTCCTGTAGATGATTTCCAGAACGTCCTCTAAAAAAAGACGTTTGGCGGTGATCTCTATTTTGGCGGTTTGGATTATCCGAAATTAAAAAATATGGTGGATTCTTTTAAAGGATAGATTAATGCAGGTATTAACGAGAGGAATTTTAAAAATTTTGATTTTTGACAAAATGGCGTCTATTTGAAAAAAAGTTGTTGTTTTTGACTAAAATTTTCGCTCTAAATTGTAAAAAAAAAATAGTAATAATTTTTTTAAATCTTATTCCTCTCGTCAATACCCGAGGAATATATCTAAAAATATTGTGTAAAAATATAAGACAAATCGGTTGAGTTATTTCTGAGAAATCGAGATCACCGACTTTGAAAATACCGTTTTGAGAAAAACGCGTTTAAAGTTTCAAAGAGACGTTTACACATAGTTAAAAATTTTTGTTTGCAGCTTACATGAAGTGAAGAATATTTGTCGGATCGATTTGAAATTTTCAGAGAATATACTTAAATATATAATATAATATATATATATATATATAATATAATTATATATATAATATGTACATTCCGAAAATGGAAAAAAAAAAAAATCGATTTTTTGAAAATCCTAACTGCGTATAACCCCTTAAAAAAAAAAAAGAAAGAAACGACATCGTTATATTAGACAATTTTATCTACGCGAATTTAATTTGTATAAATTTAATCTTTCGTATTATATATATAATACATTTACTCGAAGTATTATTTTTAAATCAAAAGGAATGAAGAGTTCACTGACTTATGTTTGGCGTGATATCAAACGTAAATTTGATTTTACTCTTTGCCAAACGTTTAAGTTCGTTCATTCGTAAGCAGATCTGACATATTCAGAATTTCGGGCCACGACGACGACATCGTTACAATTTTCTCGCCTACGTAATAGAAACCCCCCTTTTCCTCTCCCCCCTCCTATTTTCTCCCCCTTTCCTTCATATTCGATAAACAAATAGGAGAATAATGGCAACCAATGAACGTTTAAACATATTTTTAAACGAAACGTTTAATCGAACGGAATGTATAGACGTATATTGCAATAATTAAGAAAAAAAACAAATAAAAAAACAACAAAAGAAAAAAGGAAATTTTAAATCAAAAGCAATACCAGAAATAACCAATCTAACTCTACTCGATCTTATTTGTGTTACGTACAGCGTTAATCCACGTTAATTAAATATCATTTTTTAATAACTAAACGTTACAAAAGCTATTGGCTACTACTATATACGTATATAATTATTTAATGTTAAGGTTGTAAAATGTTTTAATATAATGGTTGAAAAGTTTCGAGCCTTACACCGAAACAACCTTTTCACGGTTAGACTAACTTTTATTTATAACAAAAAAAAAATAAAATAAAATACGTAATAAAAGTTTTTCTACGTGTTAAAGCTAAAAAACTTTTCGAATCCCGTTGACAATATTAGAGAAAAAAAAAGAGGGTAAGAAAGTTTAAATGTTATTTTAGAAATAATTTGCATAAAATAATT
Source organism: Polistes fuscatus (assembly GCF_010416935.1). NCBI lineage: Eukaryota > Metazoa > Arthropoda > Insecta > Hymenoptera > Vespidae > Polistes > Polistes fuscatus. Next base: position 8,793,500 of record NW_025113118.1, read on the forward strand.
CTCTACAAATTCGCGAGAAACCTTTTTTTTTCTTTTTTCAATTATTTTTAGAATTGGACAAAATTTCAAGATAATTATTTCGTATGTTATAAAGGAAAGAAAGAAAACATGAAAAGACATGTTTGATAGGCTTGTTATCAAAGTGATTTGATGAACGTGGATTGGGCTGTATTTGAAATTCGTTTTTACTAACAGTGACTAATTAAATTCAATGACGTTGACTCGAGCAGTCGACAGGGCAAGGGCATCCTTTCGAGCTGGGCTCTCGAGAACCGGTGTCGTTGGTCCACCGAGGGTCAGAAATCGGCCAAGAACAACGAGCAACTTGCCTCATCGACTCGCGGATGGGACAATACTCGACGAGGACGCCTCTGAGAACTGGTAAGTCATTCAAATCAATATTTTATTTATTAAAAACTTGATTTATTTTTAGCCCTTCACGTGGGTAGGTTCAAAACTTTTCAATACTCTGTTTCTATGTGGTAGGGTCAGAATTTGTTAACTTTGTTTCTATGTAGCAGGGTCAGAATTTTCCAAACTTTGTTTCTATGTGGTAGGGTCAGAATTTTTCAACTTTGTTTCTATGTGGTAGGGTCAGAATTTTTCAAACTCTGTTTCTATGTGGTAGGGTCAGAATTTTTCAAACTCTGTTTCTATGTGGTAGGGTCAAAACTTTTCAATCCTCCAAATGGTTGACTACTAAATTTATCAACTTCTAATATGCTATTGTCAGATATCCATTTTAATCGTTAAACGTGTTTAGATTTTTACCCGCAGGGAAAAGATTTTGTATTCTTCTTACCTCGATTATATTTCTCATCATTTTATTTATCAATAATTTCCTTTATTTACAACTCTCTGTCTGAATGTGTTAGGGTCAGAACTTTTCAACCCTCCAAGTGGTTGACTTTAAATTTGTCAAAATCTAATATATGTAATTGTTAGATATTTATTTGAATCGTTATACGTGTTTAGATTTTAACAAAATTGTACAATTTTCATCTTACCTCGATTATATATTTCCAATTTATTGAATCCTTAGAGAATCGTAAAATATTTTAATATTCCTTGTTTTTCTCTCTCAAAAAGTCGATCGAATAATATAATTTTAATAACTAATTCGCTTATTGTGTCGTAGATTTATTTTCATGTTTCCCAGGTGTATACGCAGAACGTGTTAGTCTATAAAATATTGTAGAAAAAAAAAGAAAGAAAAGAAATATAAAAAAAAGAGAAAGAAAGAAATGTAGGAACATAAAACAAAAAGTAATCCAATTTTCTTAGACGGTGCTCTCGAAAACTTTTCTATCTTTCGTCTAATTTTTCTAACCTAACACTTCCCCCACCCACCCCCCACCCCTTCCCAATTCCCTATAGTAGAATAAAATTGTGGAATAAAATCGTCTCGAGAAATATTTCGCATTTTGAATGAAATCAATTCTATCGGAAGTAATAATTATCGTTTGTAATAATAATAATAAAAAAGAAGTCACCGCAAAATTAACAGACAAAAATTGATAGTAATCACTCAAAGGATTTTTCTCCGTTGGTCTGTATAATAAAAGAAAAAAAGAAAAAAATCGGATGCAGAAAAATTGATAAGTTGCTCGCGTCCAACGAAAATTGCGATTGGATTTCGTCTGACGAATTGCGAATTCCAGCTGAACCACTGAAAACTTAAACCGGTCGTTCTAATTTTTTCAAGAGAGCCCTAATTCCGTAAGAGAACGTGCCTCGGTACAATTTTAAAAAATAAAGATTTTCACGAGGAACTACTCTAACAATAGAAAAATACGTACTACGATACTTTAGAAAATATCAAAAATGAAAAAAGAAAAAAAAAGAAATAAACGTTTACACTGATTAATTTTTTGGTTCTTCTCAAAGGTTCTGTTCTTTTTCGAATTTTTTCTTTTTTTCTTCTTCTTGTCGTTAAAATTTCAATTTATATCGAGTCACGATCGAGATTCGATTTTTCTAATAAATACAAAAAAAATAAGTAAGACGAATTATATACAAGATGTTCGAACATTACCTTTACCTTAATAAAAATAAAAAATAAAAACATATAATATCTCCCATGTTACATTTCTAGATACAAATATATATTATTATAGGATTAAAAAGAAACAATCATGTCACCGTTGGTACTATCCAGGAAAAAAAATATAAATTTCTAATGTTATATTATTTCGTAGAAAAAAATAACGCGCGGCGAGAAATCAACAACATTTGAAACAATCTGTATTTTACAATCGTATAGAAAAAAATCTTTCTTTGGTCGAGATATTATTTCTTTTTTTTTGAGGATGGATCGAGGGGTGGTGATAGTCTTGCGTGACGTTCGACAAATTTTTATTCGTCAATTTGATAACTTCCTAAAGTGACTAAAAATATTCTCTTCCTTTTTCTCTATTTGTCTGTCTGTCCATCCGTCAGTTGTGTCAGTTTCTCGTTTACAGTTAGTCGAATCTTTGTGTGTTCAATCCTCCATTCCCCACCTCCTCAACGTGAATTCTTCTCATTCGACGAAACTAATTTCCGTAGGACCGAATGCGATTGATCGATCGGATATTCTTCGTTTGCAGCAATTCCCGGATCCGTCCATTGTCCCGCAACGATTCCAATCGGACGACCAATCTAAACCGCTGACCTCCCCAAACTTCAACTCTATCCGCTTTTTCTATATCTTCACTTTTATATTTCGGCGCGATTCTTAAACTTTCGTTGGCGATCGTTTGACCCTTTCCCTTTTCCTATTTCTTGTCACCTTTCTTTCTTCCTTTCTTTCTTTTTCTTTTACATTTATTTTCTTTCCCTAACAATCCTCCTTCTTATTTCTTTTACGTTGACAACAAGAAATTGCTTCGTGATTTTTACTCAAATTTTTATTATTCGATTTAATTTTATTTATTCTTTCCTATCTGTGTGTGTGTACACTAAAAATATATATATATAATATAATATAATATAATATAATAAATAATATATATAATATATGTATATATATTTGGTACTATACATATATATTATTTTATAATATAAATATATAATAAAATATATTAAATATGTGTTAAATATATATGTTTTTTTTTGGTATTTTTTAGTATATATATGGTACGATTAATATGTAAATTTCGTGCATTATTTGCACGAAATTATATATTGCTAAAAGTTAAATATTATTTGGATTCTAACAAAACTTAGAATAAAATAAACTCTAAAGCCATCCTGACGCAATTCTGGCGCACAATCCTGACAAAATAAAATGAAATAAAAAATTAAACTTAAGGTTGTTGAGTACATTGTTAACAACCTTTTTAAATTTTGTATGATTTGTTTCACTTACACAATTTATGTAATACTGGTAGTAATACATTTACCGTATCACACATATATATTTTATTTTTTATTAATTTGAAACAAGTATTGCGGTATTTCGTTTGATTTATTTAATAGTTGGTATAATTCTAGGGGAATTTATGCACGGGGTCAAATGTATATTTCTTTTTTATTTTATTTTATTTTATTTTTTTTTTTTTTTTTATATTTTCAAGGCCGTGCGTCAGTTACTTTTTTTCTTTACATCGGTTGGAGACACGTTCGTAAATTTTATTTATTATTCTTTGATTTATTATTCATATACTTTTGAATAATTGAAAATTATTGCGTAGAGGAAAGTTGAGTGAAATAAAAAAGAAAAAAAAAATACAGGGAATACGATGAACGATCAAGACCGACGATAAAAAAAAAGAAACAAAATAAGAGGAATATATCAAAGAACCTTCCCAACTTTCTTCTCCCATAACTTGCATACGTAAACATCCAAGATTACTATGCGGTATAATATAATAATGATAATAAAAAAAAAAAAGTATTCGCGCGATCGAACGATAAAAACTACGAAAATATATCAAATAAATATGCCAAAAGAAGTAATAAAAAAAGAAAAAAAAAAGGTGAAGAAAGAAATTTTGTTTGTTACACAACCGAGAAAAACAAAACATATTTGCGATGACATGTGTGTATGTGTGTGTATGTGTGTGGGAGAGGGTGTCCTTTCAATGCAAAAACAAAAAAACACGTGAGACGTATTATTTTTCTTAAAAAAAAAAAAATAAAAAAAAATAAAAGAAAAAACATTTAGGAGAATGACCCGAGTGAATATGTATCTTTCGTATTTTTTATTTGAGAACAAAAAAATCTTCTTTAATAAAATATAATTGTAATTATATTATGGGTTCTCGTTTATTTAATTTTTTCTCCAACTATTTCGTTAATTGTCGAACCCATATACGAATTACTATACTGGTTTGCGTCAGGGTTACGTCAGGGTTTCAAAGATTTCGTATGAACGACCGACTGACCCATATAAGAGTCGTATCATACACTAAAGCATACCGTAAAGGTTGCGTCAAGGTTTTTTTAACGAGAGGATATTTTTAATGACACTCCTTATTTTTTTTTTTCTCATACTTTCTATATTTTCGATCCAACGAGTTGGATTTTTGCGATTTGTTTATTGCAATTTTGAAATTCAATTATCAACTCTAATACTATTTCATTCGATGAACTCTTCAAATTCATTAAATACAAATTCATTATTCGAATCACCCTTTTGAATGCCGAGTTATTTGAGAATGAGAGAATTTTCCCCGTTAATATTTAACTATTTTAATTAAATAAAAGAAGAGAGAGAGAAAGGAAAGAGAAAAAAGAAAAAGAAAAAGAAAAAATATTTCGAGCCAAGGAAGGTTGAAACAAAAATTGTATAAACGTTCTTAATCAACAGCTGATTGATTTTGTTGTTAGACGCATATACGCGCCCATAGCATTACGAACAATTAAACGTAATAAAAATCAATAAATAAATACGATTTAGATAGTAGAATAAAATTTAAAATAAATTTTCTTTATATAAATATGATCAATCTATAACGAAACATCACGAAACACGTTCCCATAATTCAGAAACGAAATAGTCGTGTACAAATCTTTCACGATGAAATAAGAGGCTTGAGAATAAAAGGGGATGGGGTGAATGAATGGAGGCAGTTAGGGGAATAGAGAAAACATGGGACATAAACTATCGTCCTACTATCGTAGGGGAAGTGGAAAGCACGGAAAACGACAGAGAGTAATGCGATGTACTGTCTGCTGGTGTATGACCTTGAAGACAACGGGAGACACCACCAACTGTCGGAGACAGGACAGTTCCATTCTTTCTTTACCACCCTTTTACCAATCCCCTCCCCCTCTTTCGTTCTCACCCTCTTATCTTTCTGTCTGTCTTGGGTCGTTTGGTTTACTCTATTTCTCACTTTCAAGGTCAATTTAACTCTCTTCTTTAGGCTTTACACGCGAGTAGAAGAAAGGATCGAGTAGGAGGTTTTAGATATCACGAAACTTCACTGACATGAGCGAACAAGCGATTAGGCTAATCTCGATGCGATCTTTTCATGGGACAAAAGCTCTTTCCTCCCTATTATAATTTATAATCGGATTTTCTAATACTTTTTTCTTTTTTTTCATTCTTTTCAATTCTTTTTCTCCTTGAGAATTTCTCTCGCGACGGTCAAATCTATTTATTTATATTTTTTTTCTTTTTTGCTCGTAATTTCAAGGAAATTTTGTTAAACGTAATATATCGTATTGTTGCATCGGTTAACGGTAAACGTAATTTTTGTTTGTATAAAATCGAACTTTTTCTGGTATCATTCGTGTCATTTTATGATAATCAAATTTGAACTATCCTTTGAGCGGTGAATACTTTTAATTGAAGTTTTTTTGTATTTAGATATGGAATAGTTTACTATTAGTGCGTCATTTTTTTCGCTGATTGATTAATATCTAATATAATAAATAATATTTAATATATAATTAAAAAGTATTATTTGATTTTTATAAATATTATTTTCATGCGAGGACACTCGAAACACAATAATCAATACGGAAAACCAATATTACATTATTCTAGGTCAATAATTACATTAATTACGATCAAAGGGCTTATTTTTTCTTCTTCATTGGACAAAAGAATTCTGATACGATGTAATCTCGGTCTTATTATTATTATTATTATTATTAATATTAATTATTTTTTTTTATTTTTTCTTTTTCCTTTTATCTCTTTAAAATTTGTCTCGTCTAATGCATTTTCTTTTCTTTTCTTTTCTTTTCCCTTTTCTGCCAAGGACGCGTTTAATCTTTTGATTTTTTTTTTCTTTTTGCTTCGTCAAACATCGTTGATTGCACGTGTCACGAAATTTCACAGTGATTAGAAGGTCTAATCTTTTTATGGGGAAGGGGGAGGGAGGGGGAGGGTGGGGGACAAAAGTTCCGACACGATGTGTTACATTATAATTGGTTTTACGTGCACACGTTTTTCCTTCTTTTTTCTTTTTTCTTGTTGTTTTTAAACTCGCGATATTTTTTTTACGCTCGAATCCTTCACGCTTTTTATTTCTTTTCTCTCTCTCTCTCTCTCTCTCTCTTTCGCGTTTCACGCTGCTGATTATTTCAAGGACACGTGTTTTCTAATCTATATATAATTTTTTTTTTCTAACGTCATACGTTGGTCAAATGCTAGCGAATATATCATTTGTTTACCTATTTTTTTGCGAATGATTAAGCTTTCATATCACGAACCCTTAATCGCGAGTTACCCTAATCTTGGGCCCGATCATTCTTTTCGTTTTTTTTTTATCGAACAAATAATAACGTTATTTATTTCTCTATCTTTCTCTTTTTTTTTCTTTCTTTCTTTCTTCTTTTCTTCCATCGTAATTGCGAATTTCTTTCCGGTCGAATCCATTTGTTTCTTGTTTCTTTTTTTCTTTTTTTTCCCCTTTCCTTTTTTCCTCGTATCATATTTTCAGAATTAAAATTACAATTACGTGTATACGCTTGGGATCATTTTTTGTTTTTTCTTCTTCAACTTTATATACGGTTCACGCGTTTGAACGACGTTATTCGTTCGTTTCGTTTCTATTTCTATTTCTATTTTTGTCTCTTTTTATATAACTGACCAAAATTAGTATATTTAAATTTGTGTACAATATACAACGTTTGTACAACGCATACCAATATTTAAATAAATTTTTTGCCTTGTAGCGAACTTAATTTTTTTCCTTCTACTAAATTCGTCGATAATTTTATTCTCGACACGAGTTTCAATTTTTATTAATTTTATTTAATTCATTGTTGGATTTGAAACGATGCAATAATTGACACACCCACATACACACGCACATACGTATACACGTACACACAGACACAAATGATTTTTGTTGAAAGCAAGAAAATAGTGGTAGAAATGAGATTATTTTTGAAACAAAAAAAAATATGTGGATTTTCGAATGAAATACGAAGGTGGGTGATTTGAAATTTGTTTCGAAGTCAGAAAAGAAACGATGCGTCATCGCTGAGTAATCCGAAAACTCCATTAAAAAGCGTCGCGCAACTGTAAACGCGACAAGGAATGAAACTTTTCGCTTTCTGGGCCGCCGGTGTTTCAAGGCGAGCAGCATGATAACACGCAACGTTGCACGATGAAAACTTTCATAGCTGGTAACGACTACTACTACTACTACTACTACTACTACCTGTCAACTAAGTAGGAAAAAAGTATAATCCGAGGATTTTTAGATTTTACAGCTAAACGTTCAGATTTTATTTTCATTTTCTTTCATTCCGATATTTACAGAACGACTAATCCTTCTTTCTTTTTTTGTTTTTAGAATAATAATAATAATAATAAATGGTAGAGACAAGATTTAACAACGAACATTTCGTCTGAATAATTAATATATGTGTGTTTGACCTTTTGACGTATTAAATAATTAATATCTTTAATAACGAGAAATCAGTTAGGGTTAAAAATAAACTAACTATTATTAATACTTTTTTCTTAATCGTACAAACTTAGGAGAGAAATAAATAAATTGAAATAGAATGTTCGCGAAATATTACTCATAGGAGTGAGATAACACCAGTAAGATAAGAAATGCAATAAATAAAATATAAAGAAATAATAGAAACAGTTACAAGTAACAATAAACTATAGAAATTAGTAAAGAAAAGTCAGTAGGAGTATTTGTGAGAGCAAATAGAAAGATTTATCGTTAAGAATTTAAGAAATGATTAGGAAAATTAATAAATTATAATCATTAATTGGTTAGTTCAATTCAATTTTGTAAATTTTTTTAAGAAACCTGAAAAAATGTGTTGACCGAGTGTTGATGCAATGCTTACAATTGATTATTGTTAATAATTCTTCTAGAAATATATTAATCATTTATTAAATATAAATATAATTGAAATATAAATCAAATAAGAATGTGTAAATTAGTAACTAAGTATAAACTACTATATTAAAACTAGTATACTAATTTTTGTTAATAATTCAATTACAAACATATAAATCGTTTATTAAATTTATCGAAACATATTGGAATGTAAATCATGATCGGTGAATGATTAGAAACATTTTTGATTAACCAATATTATACGTGTAAATACATAAATAACACACCTGTATGAAATATAGGTAAAGTAAAACTGTGTTAGAAATTTGTTAAGACATTGAGGAATGTTTCGAGATAAGACATCGAATGTTTGAAGACGACAAGCAAACTGCTGCGTAAGGATATGTTGAAGGATAACGGAAGAGATGATGGGTTGTTGGGTGTAATTGTTTTATACACTGTTTATTGTTAGTGTTAGTGTTGGCGATAGTGTAGTAGTAGTTGTGTAGTTGTTATTGGTAGTGGGTTTTGCTGTCATGCTGACAACGGAACTTGCTTTCAAGGCGAACGCGAGCCGCACGTATTTCAGGGTAAGCTTTGCAAACACGCAACGTTTGCTGCTGACTATACTTGCTTGGTGTGTCGGTACCATGCGCAAAATTCTAAACCCTCCAATGACAAAGGAAAACGACCGATCGAATTCTAATTAAATGCTGCAGTCCGTTTTCCGAAACTTTTCAAATTGTTTTCTTATTTTACGATTGAAATTATAATTCAACCTGTCAACTAAAATTCTCATACTAACATTAACAAACTTTTCTTTTTTCTCTTTTAATCGTTTCACACATCGATTATAACATTTTCTTCTATTTTTCTTACCCAATATATAAATTATCTTTTCATAGAAATTTAATTATATTATCGAGGTACACGCATAATTTTATTATTTCCCCCCTCACCATTTAATAATATTGGCAACACAGTAAGTGACTTTTATTAAAATATAAGATTTGAAAGTAAGTAAAAATTTGTATTTACAAATGAACAAGCATAGGAAATAAATATAATTTACTATTATCAAAATAAACGATTAGCGAATCAATAATAATATAATATAATATAATATATATAGCAATAATATTTCGTGTTGAAAAATTCGAACTGAAATTAAATCGTATGATAAATTTTAAAAAAAGAAAGAAAAAAAAAGGTAAATATAAATATTTATGTTATATCATTTTGATAATGAATATAATACTAGGAACGAATCGTTTAGGTATTTATACATGGAGATTTTATTCCTTCCTTCCCTTATTTCTTTTTTTTTCTTTTTTATTATATTTAATCATGCATGTGTCAAGGGGGTTAATATGTACGGAAGAAACTATAGGATCAATACTCTTTATGCAGATATAATAAAAGTGATGCCATCGATCGAATTTAAATATGATATAGCAGCTAGCGATAGTTGACCATCGTAAGAACATCGTACGATAGCATAAGCTGCGATTGTTATATGCTAGTTATTGTTATAGTTCAAGGCTCTTATTCCGTACTTTTAGTATTGCGACACGTAAGGGACATACATGTAAGTATTTACTTACACACGAGGTTAACTTGTTATTCGACAAGAACAACCGAGAATTATTTATTATTCGAGTTTTTTTTCTTTTTTTTTTCTCAATTTTCAAGTGTCAGTTCTTTTTTTATTTTTTTTATTTTTTTTTTCTCTTTTTCATCGAAATACTTTCACTCCTATGTAAATTTTTTATCCGCTTATATATAATCATCAATCCTATTTAATATTTTATATTTTATAACAAATATATTGAGAAATTTGTATAACACTTGTGTGTGCGTATATATTATTTTTTATTTAATATATATAGTATAAACGTTTAGAAATACAAGTAAACGATTTTATATGGAATAATTATGTAAATTAATTATTCTATATTAAACAAGATTATTTCAATCATTTCATAATAATAATAATAATAATAATAATAATAATAATAATATAAAACTCATTAAAACAATCGATTTGTATATTCATTAAAAAAAAAGAAAGATGGAACAATTACTTCTTATAAATATATAAAAATTAATTATGAATAATATTCCTATATATCGGGGAAATATATAGGATTGAACAAAAAAATCTTAGTTCATTTCTATGGTGGTTGTTGATATAATCCAATATTAATTATACGACAATCAAGTTAATCCTATTTTAATGTATTAACGTATCTAGAATCTCATTTAGTTTTCCGTACCTTTCTTGGAAAATCGAACACACCCAACGTTGGCGTGCCACTCGAGGAAAACAGATAATCTATTTTCGTTCCATGGTAGAATCTCAATCGGTTATCCATCTCTCTTTCTCTCTCGAGAGAGAGATTCATAGCATGAAGATTGAACTGGTATTAAGGCAATTAATTGAAGCCGACACTTTAGTTCCTGTAATTCACTATACCTCGGACTATAGTTGAAAAGGACATGTCACTACGATCTACGTTATTCAGTATGATTCTATTGAATCATACTAAATGTAATCATGCAAATATATTTCAACCACTATCCTAATAATTGCATGTATGAACACTAAGAAACTAAAAAAAAAAAAAATAATAATAATAATAGTAATAATAATAATAATAATAATAATAGAAAAGAACAACGAAGTAAAAGGAAATGAGAGAAAGAGAAAGAGAGAGTGAGAGAGAAAATATAATAAAAAAAATGAAAAAAAATGAAAGTAAAATGGCCGCGACCCATTAGGGGCAGAGAATCTATTTGTATTACGAAATCACTTTGTCAACAGGAGGGTAAAGCAAGGAATCGATGTCAGGGTTGCCTCGACATAGCGTTCGTTCTAAACGTCGATAAATCCTTCGGTTCACCGCGAATGTTTCCCGCTTATACCCATTGATCTCGTTCTACGATCAAATAAAATTCAACACCTTTTCCACCTTTACCACCCGTTCAACTCTTTTCAATCCCACAACCCCTGAAATTCTCAAACCCTTCACCATTCTCACGCACGTATTTCGCATAAGCGTAGGGATACGCGAAATAAATTATTGACGATTTGAAAATTCTTCTTAGGAATATTACGAAATGATAAATGTGTTTTGTTTTTTCTCTCTCTTTTCTTTATTTATTTTCTTTTTAATTATGTTATATTTCAATCTCGAAATATTTTAGGGTTTATGATCGTCTAGTTTTATTGTAATATTATATTATACTGTAAGAAGTATAATAAGATTGTCAGTTTGAGATTTGAAAGAAGTGGAGAAGGGTGGGTGGTTTAAGGGAGAAGAAAGTAATTATGTGAATAATTATTTTTTTTTATCATAATTACGAATAATGGTTGTAAACTTTGAAACGTATAACACGTCGTCGTAATATTCATAATATTATAATATTTTAATATCAATCATATATTCATCGTTTTATATTTAAATATTATTTATTTATATTTCAAAAACATTATTATCTTGGATAATATTATTATCATAATAATAATAATATATGACGTATCAAAGTTAAATTCCCTTTTCGATCGACTTTTTTTTGTTTGTAATCATTATTCTCGAAAAAGAATAAAATTATTCTATTATATTGTAATATAAGATAAAAATATTATAACGAACAATGTCGTAGCTCTATTGCAAACTTATTTCTACGTTTTTCTACTTATATTTGCATAATTAGGAGAAAGAATAGAGGGAGAGAGAGAAGGAGAGAGAGAGGGAGAGAGAGAGAGAAATACAAAAGAAATCTTTAAAAGAAGATCCTAAAAAATAATATAATGCAAGTTAGCTTTCATTCGAATTAAAACAAAAATAACAAAAATACTTGAACGAATTTAATCGCAATTTTAAATACACGCATACATAAATACAATTGATTCAAAATGTTATTAGAATTCACGGAACGGATAATCAAATGGGGGTGGTAGTAAACGAAAAAAAAAACAAAAAAAAGAAAACGAAGTAGAAACAAAAGGAAAGAGGGTAAATGCGCGACCGGAAGTTACGCGGTTCGTAATAGTTAAAACGCAGAAAGAAAGAAGGGAAGAAAAGAAAAGAAAAGAAAAGAAAAGTTACAAAAATTTTAAATAAAATTCGTATTGACAAGTTCGCGTATTTGTTAAAAAAACAAAAACATAACGCATTCATCGTTCCTCAATTCTCTTTCTCTCTCTCTCTCTCTCTTTCTCTCAGTTTTTTTTCTGTTTGCATTTGAAAAGAACATCAGTAAGTTTTTTTCCCTCTCGGTGCGTTGAAATGTTCCGAAAAGCCGGAACAAAACTTTTCCAGCATCTAACTCACCCCACGCCCTACCCTCCTTTTCTCTTTTCTTTTTCCTATTCCCGGGGCGCGAGAGGGGGCTGGGGGTTGGGTTGTTTAACAATAGAAGAACGGAAACGCCATTATGAAATTTTTCCGGGATACCACCGGACACCGATTGGACGAAAGCCGAAAACGAGTTTTTCGTTTTTTCGTTTTTGTTTTCCTTTTTTTTTTGTTTTTCATTTTTCGCGAGCGAAGCCTCCTCTCTCTCCTCTTATTTCCGTAAATGCAATATGCCTCTTGCATCTCTTTCTTTCTTGTTTTTCTTTTTTACCCTACTCCCTTTTTTCTCTTTCCCGTTTTTTACCGCTTTTTCTTTTTTTCTTTCTCTTGCCTTTACCTTACAACCCCCCTCCCGCCGCCTCTCCCACATCTACTTTTTCTGTACAATTTGTTTCGTTTTTTCCGTCGATACGTCGAACGAACAAAATTTTTACACCGTTCGATTTTTTTACGCGTTCGTTTATATTTTTCAAACGAACGATTCATTTTCTCATTCGTGTTTTTATGTATTGAGTTTTATTTTTTTTAACGAAAAAGAAAAAAGAACGAACGAACAAAATTAATAATATTTCTTTTGGGGATCTTTTTGGTATTTGTTATATTTTTTTTCTTTAAATATTTAAAATAAATAGAAATTATAAAAAAATATAATAGATAAGATAAATAAAAAAATATAATAATAAAAATATAATAGAACGATGGGGGGGAGTAGGTGTTTCATTATCATCGAGGGTAACACAGTAAAGGTTCCCCCATTTTTGACAAAACAAGTCGCCATATTGTCGTCAAATTTACTTTAACGTCATTTGTTCACCCCACCATCACTACCACGACCATCCCCACCACCACCATCCCCACCACTACCCACAAATTCATGCTACAAATATACGTCATGTTTCTTTGTATCATGCTATTGCCATTGCTATTGCTGCTGTTGCTGCTACTGCTACTGTTACTGTTACTGCTGCAGGTTAAGGTTACTTATCGATTGGCAAAGTCTGACCTAACACTGACATACTTCACTCGCGGCTTCGAGGTCTGACCTCTGTTCCGTATCGTGTATCGACCATTACCATAACCTTACGATTTATATAAGTTATATATCGCGTTTACCAGCGCTTCCACGATCATTTCTAAACGAGCAACCAATGTCCAACCCCTTCCTAACACCCCTCCCCCCGTATCCCCCCATCACCACCTTCGTTCAGTTTTAGATTACAACGATAACTAACCCGTTTTATATCTAACCCGTCTTCGTTATCTGATCGAATACTATGTCGCACGTTCTGTTGTTTCTTTTTTTTTTTATTTTTTATTTTAATTCTCGTTTCATTAGATCGTTCTGAAAGTAGTTTTTTATTTTTATTCCCTTTTTTTTTTTGGAAGTGTAAGTTAAAAGAAGATATTTTGATTGTTTTTTTAATTCAACGTGTTTCGCGAATGATCGTTAATTGTGGAATTTGGATGAGTTAGATACTTCGTTAGTATAGTTTTCTATTATTATAGTATTCTAGTATTCGAAGAAATATTGTTTTGCAAATGAACAAAGTTATCCTAGTTAGATAGAAAATAGTTAAACGTGCATATTCAGTGTGATCGTTAATCGATAAAAGTCGAATGAAATATTTGTCAATGTAATTTCAGTCCTCTGACATGTGGTTCACCAACTATGATGGAATCTTGGGGTCCAGGGAGGATAGGTACCCCACCACCCACTTTGCCAGTACCACCAGCTGGAACCAACAATGGCGGTGGTGGTATTGGTGTTGGTGGTGTTGGTGCGACATCAATGACGAGTGCAAATGTTGTACAACCGAGTACTACAGCCCCCATTGCAAGTCCCGAGGGTGTAAGTGACGTAAGTATATTGAAAAATTCGTATTATCCTTTAAGAAAACCACCCGATATTGCATCTCCAACTTTAAAAAACAAACTATAATACTATCTAGAAATTGTTTCCTTTTTTTAGGTTTAATCATTCTATTTTTTAACGTTTCTTATCGATTTTTCTAAAACAAATTATATGTCTATGATAAATCTGGACATATGATGTCATTTCATGCGAGATACCCTTCCGCTTATGTTAAAGGTTATCGTACGAACATAACCGAGTCGAGTTAATAGCATAATAGGAGGAAACGTATTTAGGCAGATTAAGTGCTTCTACATTAGAGATATAGGGTGAATATATATATATATATAGGGTGAATCAAAAGTTCCTACGTTCATTATTGAAATGAAAATTTATCATTCATACTTTCATCTTTTTTTCTTTTGATATGACAATAAATGTGCTTGAAATGCTTGGAAAATTCATATTACATAAAATTGATTTATTTAAAGATATTTTTGTTTAAATAAATGAATTTTTTAATGTAATTATATAATTATTGAAAAATCTTCTTAAATTTCTTACGAATAATATCAATCAAAAAGAAAATTAATTCGATGCGAAGAAATAATTTCAAATAGACTTTAATCGAATCGACAAATATTTCTATTATAAAATAAATCATAATTATATTTAATTTAAGATTATATGTATGATAGAAAAAAAACAAAAAGAAGATACGAATATACGTTCGAATTTGTCTGCCATATAGGTATCCCAGAAATCGGGAATATGGGAGGGTCCGAATTCGTCGAATGGTGGTGGTGGAGGTGGTGGTGGAACCACTGCGGAAGGTGGACCATCTCGAAGTGTTTCACACGCTGCAAGTTTAGATGCAATTTCGAGAAAGGCCATAAAACCGGATACGACCAGGCCGCCATGTCGCAGTCTCACCTGCAGCGTTTGTAAGTTCAATTTAAACTGATATTATTTTCCATTTACTTTATCTTTCTCTGTTTCTCTATCACTCTGTCTCTTTTTCTCTCTCTCTCTCCCTCTTTTTTACTTTATCAATGAATCAATGAATCAATGAATCAATCAATCAATCAATCAATCGATTAATCGATCTATCTATTTCCCAATTTATGGTAGTTTGTTCTTAACCCAGTACTCACGTAGTACTTAGATATACTTAAGACAACAACAAAAATATCTTTTTTCTCTGGATATTAACGTAAATGCTTGCAAGATGCTACGAAATTACTTATCTATGTTTCTACTACTTTACTTTTTTTTTAGCAGTTAATATTATAATATTATTATATATATTATGTATTACTTTTTTGGTAATATAGTAATTAATTCTTTAGTATTGCTTGTTACTATTTGTTCATTCGTTCGTTCGTTCGTTCGTTCGCAAGACTTCTTGACGCCATGGCATTCTAGTTCCGCGACTCGATCGATATCTGCCAGATACCGAGAAGAGACACTGGACTAGAGGGGGTGGGACGGGGGGATGAAGGGGCCCGAGCACGAACAACCAGATTACTTCTTCGAGTACACCATAGAAATTTGACCATTAATCCATAATTAATATCTTCGTCAAGTCACTCTTTCATAAATCATTTATGCTTTTTAATTGTGTTGTAACTTTAGCTAAATTGTTTCCATCTAATTTATGATTTGATTTGATTTTTGATTTTGTTTAAATGATAAAATATATTCTGTTTTCTTTTTTTTTCTTTTTATTTATCTCGACGAAGTTGTGGATTTGTTGTATGATACCATTTGTGCGAATGTAGTTTTGTAATTATATTAGAATGATCGTTGAAATGATCCAAGGAAAAATGAGAATTCAATTTTTTCGTCATTGAATAATTATAAATATGGAATTGTAAATATATATATTTGGTATAATGTATGGAATGTATAATATAATTTTTGTCGAATAAGAATATTGCATATATTGTTCAGTCGTTTGTTAACTTAGCTATCATATATATTATATACGTACATATATATATATTTTAATATTATATCGCATGCTATCTTTTTTCATGACACAAGTGTTGACGGGTTAGTGTGTGACCTTTTGCCTTTAAATGTCGTGTAATCTGTAATTGTACTTTGTCATATTGTATGTTCGAAGGAAAAAAAAGAAAAAAAAGGATTAAAAAAAAAGTAAGAATATTATATCGAATTTTTCGATATAAAACGATATTAAGAATAATGGCGGATAAATGGTTACGAATTCAAATAGCCCGCCGAAAATAAATACGAAATGGTAGATAGTATAAATGTAACAATTAAATGTTTGAACAATTATTATGAAATCCTTCGTTCGTATTTCTCTGCGAGTAGATTTGGTATTATTGTTTTTTTTTTCGTACGCAATTAATTGTTTTCATTGTATAAACATATTTGTTATTATCTTTTAATTATTTTTGATTTATTTTTCGTTTTTTCTTTCTAATAATTTGTCTATACTCGTCCATCCGTCTTTTTTACAATCTTTGTTTAATTAATGTTTAAAAAAAAACAACACGCATATTTCTCCCTTTCCTCGTCCCCCATGCCCCCCCACCACCATCTTTTCTCTTTCTTCATTTTTTTTTTCACATGAATTTTATTTCTTCTTCTTCTTCTTCTTCTTCTCCTTCAGCAATAAAAAAAAACAAAAAAAACAAAAATTAAATCAAACTAACAAACCAACTATGAAACAAACAAACAAACAAACAAATCCCCGTATTGTCAAATTCAAAAGTCAAACATCGGAAAACTATTTTAGTAGCGGGCAGAGGTAGCGAACACGTCACCCTCGAGAGAAGACCAGCAACAGTCGATAACCTCACCGAAGGTAAAACAGGAAGAAAGGGGCACTCCCTTGCTCCATCTTGGTTTTTCATTTTACCGACCGAGTCGAGCCGGCGAGTTTGCACCCCCCATTTAACTACAAACTCTTACCAACCGCTTGCGGCTTCTTTTTATTTCGTTTTTTTTTTCCTTTAATTTCATGAGCTTACTTTTTTTCCAAGAGATAACGTTACTCGTTGTCCGAACGGAGAAAGCTTTCATAGGCCTGTGTTTTTATTGCTCACAATCTACTACTACTACTACTACTATTACTATAATTACTACTACTATTATAATAACTATTACTACTACTATTATTATTAAATGGTCAATAAGTTCATACAGTTTTTGTCGTTCATTCATTTTTATTTGAGAAAATATTATATTTAATTGGTAATATTTTGATTTAAATATAAATTTATTTGTAATACTATTTATATTTGTTTTTTTTTTTTAATATTTTTGAAGTTATACTTCTTTTGGCGCGTTTGGGAAAATGTAATGGGGAGTGATTTGGTTCCGAGCGTCTGGGAAAACGACACCATGAAGTTTGTCGTTATTTACGACGCGCGGCAAATACGATTTCAAGTTTACGGCATGAAGTTGTCTCTCTTCTTCTTCCCCTTTTTTTCTCAAGCGGGTCACCCATCCAAATACTAATCGTACTCAGCGCTGCTTTACTTAAATGATCGAGCGGGAACTAATGCTATCACAGCGCCATGGCCGTTGACGCATAAAGTAATTCGATATATCTCCCTAATATTTAGCGTGGACTGATATCTATATTTTGATATTTTCTTTTTCTTTCTTATATATATATATAATAAATCGATCGATTGAAAATATGTTTCTTTTCTTTTTTTTGTTAAATAAATAAATAATAATAATTAGTAGCTTATCTTCTCATACTTTCAATCCTCCCCCTTTTTACCTGGTAACGCTATATATATATATATATATATATTTATAAAATTAAAAAATTAAATAAATGAATACAGATATAATAATAAAAGAAAAATAATCTGCTTACATTAGCTAATATTATCGATCAACAAGCAGGGAGGGGGGAACAGGTTTCTTTTTATCAACTATATTCTATGTAAAAAGTAAATTAATAATAATAATAATAATTATATAATAATAATAACATTAATTAAAAAATAAACAAGGAAAATTAAAAAGTAACAAGGAAAATTATTAATGATAATAATAATAATAATTATTATTTTCTTTTTAAGTTATTTTTTTTGAAGTTATTTTTGAGGTTATTGAGGTTATATTCGTTTTGGTACGGCAAAGAAGTATAACTTCTTACGTGCGTATATAAGTAAACACACCAGCTTTTTTTTTATTCTTTTTTATATATATAATTATTATTATTATTTTTTCTTTTTTTTAAGTTATTTTTTTTCTTTGAAGTTATTTTTTTAAGTCATTTTTGAGGTTATTGAGGTTATATTCGTTTTGGTACGCCAAAGAAGTATAACTTTTTACGTGCGTACATAAGTACACACACCAGTTTTCTTATAATAAAAATGAATGAACGAGACAAATATCGTTTTTCATGGGAACTTATTGTTCGATTTAATATTATTTTTGTTACTTATTTGAAAGTTGCATTATATATTGTATAATTCAACAGGGGTGCCGCCAGTTTGTAAAAGCTCTGAAATTGTATTTACATAAATTTACATTTACTATTCTCTATTTTATCAAACGAGCACCGTAGCCTCGCTCGGCCAGCCACGTTTGCGCACCAATCAACACCGCTATTATTACGTTTTCTAATGCTTTATACGATCATTTGCAATCATCGATGACGACAATACATTTAATCTCTATTTTATACGATAGATACAAATTTTATTTATTTATTTAATTAATTACATCAATTTTAAATGTCATTGAAATTTTGTTGGCAATTTTTCTACGGGTAATGAAGAAATCGTTTTTATCGACATCGCGGGGGTATAATTTTTTCTTTTTTTTTGTTTAAATTAATTTCCTCGATAAGTTGAAAACGTTCGGCTGGTCGAGAGAATGAAATAATACTCTTATTATAGTGATTTTTTTTTTTTTATAGTTACGATTTAAATATCATAATCAGCCGAATTTATCTTGTCTCATTTAAGGGATGTTTTTAATAACGAATTTAATGAAAATATGAAATTAACTATATTCATATATATATTTGCAGTTATATGTAACGTGTTAGGAACATTGTGCAATATCGAATGTGTTTCAATTTTTATAAATATATTAATCATTGTACAAACCATCATCGAATATATTCATCTATTCATCGTTTCTATTTCTACGAGAGTTTTGACATATTCATATTTATCAACAGGATGAGATATTTAAATAAGGATAATTAATTCTAATTAATGTTATTTATGGTTTTATGAAAAAAAAGAAAACAAAACAAATGACGAATATTTCAAAATTTTCTAAACAGATTATTTTACCATTACACTAACCCTTTTTTTCGAGAAGTATAAACCTATGTAAAATTAATAACTCTAATAAAATCATAAATAACAAAGATATTTAAATATTCCTATTTAAATGTCTCACGTATTTTAAAGTATAGAATATTGTCTTAACAAAAAAAGAAAAGAAAAATGATTGACACCGTTTTATGACGAACATTTAAAACTTCGTTCTTTCTTTCACAGGTATGCAGCTTCTATAGTGCGGATTGATTAACTCATTTACTGACACACTCTTATTTAATGCTTTTAGATCGAGATATAGGCTCGGTTTTTTATTTTTTTTTGTTTAAATTCCTTAATTATCCATTCACTTAGATATCAGTAGATTATTGAATTAATTCACTTGTAATTGATTGTTATTTTAGTCTCTCGTATATTTATTATGTATCATTAAATTTGAATTATTACGTTTAATATAATTTTAATAAATATTCATACATTCTTTGTTTTGTATTAATTATTATCGGATATTCCTGTTTTATTTAATATTTTTTAGTGTGTCACAAGTTGAGTATCTATAAAGTTTATCTGCTTGACGTTAACATTCATCGCAATTATTTTATTTGTTTAGAATTTTTTTAGAATAAATGTTTTAGTAAGTCTTGCTTTCTTTTATTTTTTTTAGAAATTAGTTTTATGAAATTATTATTAAAGTATTACGAAGTATAACGAATTGGGATCGAGCCTGTATTTCGTATTTCTAGAATTTTAGAATATAACAGAAGTAAAAATAAATTTTATCTATGAGATATATAAATATATTTGAAAAAAAAAATATGAATCAACGAATAATTTTGACAAACAACGATGGATAACATTGACGTTTTCCCTCTTTTAGCAGCGAAACATTCGAAAATCTTCCCTGGTGTTGCATCGGAAAGCGATTTACAAAAATGGAGAACATCCAAGGATCGAAAATCACCTTCTCTAAGCCAAATGGGACCGGATTCTATCAAACACAAAGTAAGATAACATTTTATATTTTTCATAGCGATTTATATTAATTTACATTTGATTTTCTTTTGTATTTATTAGTTACTGTATATTATTGTATATTATGCATTTTAGATTATTTTAATTCGTCAAAAGAAAAATCTAAAAGTTCTTAAATAATTTAATAACAGAAAGATTAAATTTCCAAAGCCACCTTTTTTCTTTTTTAGATTGCAAAACTACGAAGCTTACTTGTTGAATTTAAAAAAAAATGAAAAACCTAATTGAGAATCTAAAAATAAAATGAAAATAATTTAATTCATTGCTTAAATTATTTACGAACTTTTGGCACACCTTTTGCAATACTCGTGCATATCGAATAAAAATGATTAACCCGATTAGATTTGAATATGAATTTGATTAGAAATTTGAATGATTAAATACGATCAGAATATGAAATGTAAGGATTACTAGGAACAACCCTTATATAGTACAGTAGGCTTATGCATGTTCAAAAATTAGTAATTTTTTTCTTTGTTTACTGTGTACTATAAGTGGGTTAATATTTTGTAATTAATATAATAAAATATATATATATGTGTGTGTATGTATACGTACACAAATATATTTTATATTAATTTTCGCATATAATAAATATTCATGAACATTATATCAATTTATCTGTACATAAATACTAATTAGTAATAATAATAATAATAATGCGTATATATGTATATATGTCGTACCAAGGAAGACAAAAAGGAAGAACAAAAATTTATATTGTTGTTTCTTATTTTACAATTTTTTAGTTCTCTCTGCAGGACAACGGCTCGGCGAAATATTTTCAAGGAGCAATGCACACGCCAAATATGGGTGAAAAAGTAGCACAGGTAAGGGCACGAACAATTTTTATCCTATCTATTATTTTTCTTTTTTTTGTTTTTTTTTTTAAATAGAAAAAAGAAAAATGGCAGATTGGTGCTCGACGAAACACAATCGATTGCAAATCGTAACACCTTCGAAGTATCATCGAATGATTATTATTTTCTTATATGGGGTAGAGACTTATATACATACATACACATTTAAAAGTATATTTTAAAACCCTTAGTTTGTTTTTATCAATCACGTAGAAAACGATATTCATTTTCATTTTTCTCCTCTTTTATTTTGTTTAAATTAGTAACGTTTGTAATCGTTAGAATAGTTCCTTTATTTTGTCTTGGATATACTTTAATACGGCCCTGGACTGGCGCCATTCAGACTATGCCGCAGTATCGTGTGTAAAATAATTCAAGCACACTACTTGGAATGATTTTCTACGTGTGTCGAGAATTAACAGCTAGTTTCGATATTTAGAATTAGAATTCGTTTTTTTTTATAACGCTAATACAAGTAAAATTGATTTGTGAAATCATTTGAAGAATAATATTTGATATTATTCTGTATTAAATATTCCATACGATTTATTTGTTCGTATGTATAGGTATTTATTGGATAACTTTTCAAAGTTATTGTCGAGTTATAGAAAAATATTTGTAATATTAAAAATATTAAACATGCTATTCAATACATATTTACACGTACCGAATATTTTTTCGAAGAACAAAAAATTGATACTCGACTATTCTAAAAAAAAAAAAAACAAAAAAATGATTAAACTTTAACCTCTCAACAATTTCTTTAGAATATTTTTTGGGGATGGGTTGATTCTGTAAGGTTCTTAGAAAAATTCAAGTATCTCGTCTTGTCATTCCTGTCATCTCGAGGGGGTTGGTAAGAGTAAAAAGAAGGGGATGAAGAGAATTTTTTTCAAGTGATTCTCACCTCACTCGAACCCCTTTTTCTAAGACGGTGTTACAGTTTTTAAACAATTTTCACGTTTCGTGCCTACATTGAAGTACTTATCCTCGAAGCAAACTTCCCCCAAAGGTATACACGAATATATATATGTTTGTTGAATATACACATATATGTTTGAATGTATTACATGCAGTTCTACCTATACAAGGTGTCCCGAAAGTAGCTTCACGATTTTTAATACATCAAGTATATGAATGGATTCATATTTACATAAATCCACAGGTGTATCAAACTGAAGTATGTCAAATAGTAGTTTTAAAGTGTTTAGTAACCAACGGTGTTAACGTTCGAACGATAGACTATTTGTTCTTTTTGTTGGACGAAATAGAAACATGGTCTAACCCAACGTTAGTATCGATAACCGATAGTAGAATACTACACGACTGCAAAACAATTTCTTTTTTCTTTTTTCTTTGTCGTTATTTTCTCTTCTCGAAAGTCTCGTAGGTTGGTCGTCGACCGTACGGTTGAATAAAAATATAAATGTTGGATAGAAAAAATGATTGAAATATTTAGAAAATTTATATCATAAGCTGAAAAATATATTTTTTTTAAGAGAGAAAAAGGAAAACAAGAACAAGAATGCTAGGTAAGCGAAAGGGGTTTGAAATATATATTTGCGTTCAAGTTACGTTTAAGTTCGTCTCGACGATTATTCGTTGTATTTTTCTCGAGTGGAAAAAGGAAAAGAAGAAAAAAATACAGAATGGCAGTGGAATCCGATCAATTCTTACAACAATTCGTTTGAAATGAAGAAAATATTACAACAATGTCTTTAAAACGTGCCGACTTTTGTACGACAATATAAATTTTCACAATAAAAAAAAAAAACTAAAAGGAGATAAATAAAATAGGCGAGAAAATCGAATATCGATAGAAGAAGAACGCCTTAGGTGCGAGTCGATGTATCAATTTTAAATTGAAATAAACCGTGTCGATAAGGAAGAACTCGATATCAAAGAAAAAAGAAAGAAAAATCCTTCCTTTGCCTGGTTGAATTCTTTCGTAAGGATGGAACAAAAGTATTGTGTCATTTTGCATAGAGAAGAAAAAGAAATAAGTATGGAAGAAAAGAAGAAAAAAGAAAATAAAGGGGAAAATTCGTCGATTAGAATATGGAAGAAGAGAAGTTACCCCCACTACTCCCTCTCAACCCCCACCACTACCATTGGCGATTTGCCTCTGGCTAAAGTACCGGAAGAAAAAACGAGACGGAACTAGACAGACTGAGTGATGGAGTGAGAGTGGGGGAAAGAGATAGAGAAAAGATGCGCGCGCAGGTTTTACCGCTAGGTGGCCGGTAGTTTGGTATCCTCGTCGACAGACGGCGTGCTGGTCAGTGTCGCAGTGTCCCCCGTCCTGCCCGGCAGGTTGCACACCGTCGGCACTCCGTCCACGTCGTCTCCGAGGGAAAAAATTCGCACACATATGTAAACGGTATCGAAAAAGAAATTCGAAGAAGCTTTTTTTGAACTCTTCTTCACGGGCACGTATTATATTAACGTTCGAACGAAAAAAAAAAATATATATATACACATATATATTTTAAAAAAGAATATATTTTATTTTTATTTTATTTTTTTTTGGTTTTTAAAAATAAACAAATTAAGAGAGAGAGAAAGAGAGAGAGAGGAACGATGATTCGAAGGATAGAAAAAAGAAACGTAATTGGAAGAAAGGAAAAAAAATATATAATATTAATTAATAATTAAATATTGCATGCCAATTTTTGTCGAAAGTAAAAAAGTAAAAAAGAAAGAAAGAGGAAGAGGGTGAAAAAGAAGAAGAGAGAGAGAGAGAGAGGGGGGGTAGTAGTCATAGTCGGTAGGTGGTTATTATCGTCGATCGAAGGTGGAACGTTGCAAAATGGATTTTGACCTCCTCATCGCGTTCGCGTCTCCTCCTCGTCCTCGTCCTCGTCCTCGTCGTCGTCGTCGTCGTCTTCGTCATTGTCGTGGTTGTCATCACAGTCGTCGTTAGTATTGACTTGTGCGTCACGACCATCCATCATTCGTAAACGAATTAACATTTTTTTAATTTTATAACAACTTTCATTATAATCGTTAGTTTATTTTCTTTCGTTTATAAAACCACGAGTTCTCATCGATCAGGGGTGAGGGTGGGGATGGTGATGGGTGCTAAAACGTGTTCATTTCCTTTTTTTTTTTCTTATATTTCAACCTCTCCGGGTAATATTATTTTGTCCCCTAATATCTTTCCATTTATTTCGTTGATTCGTTGATGAAGAATAAGAACAAAATATTCTATGGAAATAAAAAAACATCGATTAATAATCGCAGTTCGTAAACTCTCGGTAAATCTTAGATCGATTCGAATCTCCCTCCATTTCTTTTCCTTTTCTCTTATGATCCGAACGTTTAGGGAGGGTAGGGGGTAGCAGGAGAGGGATAAAGAAGCGCGAAGTAATCGAATCGTGGTCTGCCCCAACAGACAACGCGCGAGAAGAAGAAGCCCTTCTTGGCAAATGAGCGTTAAAGTGCTGCTACTGTTGTTACAAAGACGTATTAATGCGATGTGTGTGCTTGTTTGCTAAAAAGATAGACAAAGATAGAGATAGATAACCGAACGAATAAGAGAAAGAGAGAGAGAGAGAGAAACGTGGCTCGTTTCATTCTATCTTCTTGTGCAACGTCATTTTGACCGAACAAAAGGAAAACTGGATCGGGAGTGGAAGGGTTGAAAATTTAGCCTCGTCCCTAATATATTCTTCTGCTCGTGTGTCCCTCTATTTATTTATATTATTATTTATATAAAATTTTACTATATTTCATTTTTATCCTTATATGTATTATTATTTTTTTAATCGTCTCTTCCATTAGTTTGCATTTCTTAAAATTTTGTTTGGATTATATAATTATATTCATGAGGGTGAGAGAAAGAGAAAAAGAACGAGAAATAAATGAAGTATTAGAAATTATATATCCTAACGATACGATTACAACAACAACAACAATAATAATAATAATAATAATAATAATAATAATAATAATAATAATAATAATAATAATAATAATAATTTGATCACTGAAAAAAATTGAACATATTTTACTGGACTGTTTGTAAAATTCGATTCTTTTTGGATTTTGACCCACGTGCGCTCGAGAACGCGTGTGTGCGATCGTGTATATATATATATGCGTGTGTGTGCGTGTGCGTGGAGAGGTATGTGTTTAAGTAAGTTTCTACACGCATACTAATACGTTAGAATTTGTTTGTCGGTGTTATATACCATTGCGCGGATATGCGTGCGCGCAATGAAATTTAACGGGGTAAATAAAATGGCGGACGAAAGGTTTACGAGGAGGATTCGAGAGACTTGCATTAGTAAAATAATAAAACATCTTCTATCGCGTGAGAAGAGATAATTTAAAATATTAAGTATATTTGTTTCTCTGTTTCTAGATTATTTTTTTATTTCTTTTTTTTTTATTCTTTTTCTTTTTTTTCCTATCTATACGCTTTTACCTTCCTATCATTTACTATTATTTTTTGTCTTTTTTCTTTTTTTTTTGGGGAGCGGGTTCTTTTAAACGAAAAAGTGTTGATCCGAATAAAAATTCGGTATACGCTTGTAATATAAATAAATAGCGATTAGGTCATCTTCATTTGTCATCGTTTAACAAGATCTAATTTTTAGGATAAAATTATCAAATGCATTTGAGATAAAACGTAATTATTTAAAACGGTTGATATACTTAAAACATCGATTCGACACTAATGTATAATATATTTTCTCTCTTTAAAAATGAAAAATAATTACTCCATTCTACGGATAATAATGTATTTGTATTCGTATTCTTCTTCCCGTTGACTAAACGAAAAAAAATCGCGAACACAAATAAAAATAAAAAGTATTGTCAAATATCGCAAAAGTTGCTAATACTTCATGCTAATCGATATCATTATTTCCATTATTCTTATATCTTTCGATTGTTATATAGTTTTGTTCGCTAATGTAACGAAACATATGTATAGGGAAAATTTGTTGGCTTAAGAATACGATAAGCGGTTAAGAATAAGAAAAGGATGAAGTAGCAGAACAAGAAGAGAAAAAAGAATAAGAAGAAGAAAAGGAATAGGAGGAGGATGAGTAGGAGGAAGAGGAGGAGAAGGGAGGGAGGGGGTGGATTAGAGATACGGGTTGGTCCAACTTGTGCCAAACGTATCAGCAGCGAGAGTCCATTTTCCTTTTATCGACAAAATCAATGGTTAACTCTGTCTCTCTTTCTCTCACACTCATTTAGAAACGGGTGTGTGTTCCCATCGTGAAACGGGCCACCTGCCAAAACATTTCCTGACCTAGAAGGCATTCGGTATATTTGGTAAGATCAGGACTAGAGGAACGGGGATTGGGGTAGAGTGAGATGGGATGGGGTGAGGGATAAATCAGGGATAAGACGTGTTTAAAAAAAGAGATGGATGTAGTAATAGATATATATAGGTATGAAAAGTTAGAGAAAGAGAGGAAAGGGTGGAGAGGTGAGGAAGAATTTCTCAAGTGGGAGATGACAAACGAAAATCTATAGAAATTCGGTGGGATGGGGTGGGGTGTTTGGTTTCCTCCTAGTGTATCCTTTTAATCGGCTCATTCGTAAACGAACTAACTCGGTGACAAGTTCAGGAATCATAGACGATTTATAAATATTTTTGTTTGATTTGATTAGTTTGTTTGCATGTTTGTTTGATTGTTTGTTTGGGGAACGAGTAATTATTGATAAACGAGATTAATATACTTGTTTCAAGATGTTTTATTCCAAAGTGTTAGTTATATGGAACAATTCGCGTGAAAAAATAAGTTAGATGAATGAAAGATGAGAAGAAGAAGAAGAAGAAGAGAGTTTAGGGGTAATCGAGGAAAAAGGATTTAAGAAAGAAACGTTTGTTTTTCTTACTCCTTTCGATTATTTCCTTTCTCTCTCTTTCTTTTTTTCTTTCTTTCTTTCTTTCTCTCATTCTTTTTTATTTTATTTCTACTCTTTTCTTTTTCTTTTTTTAAGTCAACCGCTGTCCAATTAATCTTACACGACCGAGTTGATCTTTCTAACGATCCAAAGTTTTTAAAAAATAAATAGTAGTAGTAGAGTAACAGTATGGTGAGGGGGAGGGGGAAGGGGGATTCTTTTAATTGCTGCGTATTTTAAACCTAACGAACGATTTGCGAATACGCCCTGATGATTTAGTTTGAGCCTTTTTTTTCTTAATTAAAAAATAAAAAAATAGGGGAGAAAATGGGAGAAACGAGAGAAAAATAGCGAATAGCTTTCTTTTCCCCCCTCTCGTTTTTATTTTCATCCATTTAAATCTTTCTTTTAATAATAATAATTTTCGTTTCGTTTGTGTATTTCGAACGTTGACCGATTGAAAGAGAGATTTTTTTCTTAAGGGGGGGAATCCGGGGGAAAGGAAAAGGGGGTTTACGCGTTAAATTCGTCAATTTTTTGTGCAATGCAATTTTAAAATATATATTTCTTTCCAAATGCAAAATAAAAAGAAAATAATAAAAATGTGGTCATATATTGCAAGTTGTTGTTATTGCATTTATATTTTACGTGTTGACAAGTTTGCATTTCTATGAAACTCGTAAATTTTGTTCTCTATATAAACCGTGGAAGGTCGTGTAGTCACAAAGTGATCAATGAGTTGGCGTCCTTGTATCGTTGTCGTAGTCGTCGTAACATAACCTATACCACTTTCATTCTCTATTTCACTCTTACGCGTGGTCATATGTATTATTTTCTCTCTACTCTTTCTCTCTCTCTCTCATATACGAACGTAATATATATCTTTCTCTTTCTATTTGAAACACGGCTCGAACATAATGCGCTTCTTTCTCGAACGTTAGTCCGCAGTCCGACCTCTCTCCGGTCTTTACGGACCGGATAACTCAGACTGACAGATAACAAAAAATAAAATTCTCTCATTTTGTTTATGAATTACTCGAGAAAAAATAATTTCGTTTCTCGATCAAATTTATTTCTAAATTTTTTTTCTTTTTTTCTTTTCATCTAATATAAATATTATACATGGTTAAAACGATCGTACGAATTTTTGTATCGCAGAAAAAGTCACGAGTAGCGGTTCGTTTATAAACAAAAAAAAACAAACAAATATTCGACGATAAGTGGAGAAGATAAAAAGGAAAATTACAAAGAAGAAGAAGAAGAAGATGATAATATTATCAGTTTGTGTGAGAAAAATCGAATATCGATACGTATGTCGTAACTAAAAACGAATTTTTTTGTCTACGTTAATATAAAAACGCAAGACTGTATAATAATAATAATAAAAAAAAAAAAAAAAAAAAAAAAAAAAAAATAATAATAATAATAATAATAATAATAATAATAATAATAATAATAATAAAATTATTGAAAATCGTTCGCGAGAACGACGACGATGATGCGTCATCGTTCGGATCTTTGCCAATTATTTTTTGGTGAAAAAGAGAAGAGGACTAGGAATATGGTGAATAACAAACAACAACAACAACGATTAAATAAAACGAAGGAAGAATCTTTGGAATAACGTTGGTTTGATTAACGAGTGGGTGATCAAAGTTAAAAGAAAAGAAAAAAAAATAGAAGGAAAGAAAGAAAGAAGAAGATAAAGAAGGGAGAGGATCGATTGATCTGATCAATAATAGTAACTGCCTAACACAATGGAATAAGCAACGAATTTATACAAATTATTTTCTAAAATAATTTGATACTCTTACTTTATCAATCATTTATGCTCGTAATTATTCATAATCTTCTCGATATTGCAATTACCTCCTACCTCCCCTACCCACCCCCCCGGCCACCCTCGCAACGTTTTCTTCGTCCGAATATAAAAGTTGAATGGAAAATTAAAAAACAATAAAAAAAAAACTCTTAGAAATAGAGGAATAGAAGTAAAAAAAATAAAAAAAAGTAAAAAGAGAGATAATAAAATAGAAAAAAAAGAAGATAATAATAATAATAATAATAATAATAATAATAATAATAATAATAATAATAATAATAAAATAAGATCGTTTGTATAGACAAAAATTGCGTAAATGACCTAAATGAGCGATGACGACGAAAGGGTAATAACAGGAGCCGAGGTGTTGTCTTTGCGTAAGTCACGTTGGGTGGAAGAAGTAAAAAAAGAGGAAGAGGGGGATACCGAAGAAGAGGAGGAGGAGGAGGAGGATAACGAAAGAAGTGAAGAGGGTGAAGCACTCGACTCCTGTGAACTGGCGCCCCACAGTGCAATGAGTGTGGGGGCTGGTAGGGTCGACTCCCCCAGCCCCCAGGATATTAGGCTCCTCCATGATCTTGTCGAGGACCTTTCCAAGGAACAAGATGAGAAGATCAGACCGCGTGCCGAACAGGTGAGCTTTTATTTACCTTCGAATAGGATTCAACATTTATCCTATGATCTCTTGCGTGATCAATGTTAATGAAAATTACATTGGTTATTGTAAAATGTATATGATTAACATTTATTCTCGTGATTTGAAATATTATTCTCAAGGAATAATTATCTATAATATTTTTCTTGTTTTTCCTTTTTTTTATATTTCAGTTCAATTAAAATATTATTTGGATCGTATATAACTTATTTGAAATATTTGATCAGATTGGTTATTTTAAAATGTATACGATTAACATTTATTCTCGTGATTTGAAATTATTCTCAAGGAATTATTTATATAATTTTTTTTTTATATTTCAGTTCAATTAGAATATTATTAGATCAAGCATACGATATACGAGAATTATTATTAAATCGAATATCACAGATCAAGTATAATATTATTAGATTATTAGATTAAATAGAATGTCATTTGAAATATTTGATCAGATTTTGTTCATTAAATTCAACGTGATTCTAATTATTCGTTTATTTTAGAAGAAAGAAATGTTTATTCATACGTTATAATTGATATATCAATTGTATGTGTGTGTGTGTGAATTATTTTTTTAAATAAGATATTAAAAATATATGAGAGAAAAATTGATCGGTAAGTAATTTCGTTTCTATGATTATAAATAAAAGACGAATTTAAATAATAACAAATTATCGAATTTGATAAATTCAACTTTCTTCGATGATCGATTATCTAATTACCTTTCCGAAAAAAAACAAATGGAAAAATAATTCACTGATTCTGTACGAATAATATTCGAGTAAGTAGTAATAATAGTAAGTAATATCAGTAGTAGTAGCAAATACGCTATAGTCAGACAATGCCAATGCACACATTTCGACATCTATTGTGTCGAAGGAACAAAAGGGATAACAAAAAAAACCGGGAAAGGGACGAGAGAACGAATGAGTGGGTGGTGGGTTAGGTGGAGAATGTGGGAATCAAATGAAGATAATTACGGTGATGTAACGAACAATGTAACATTTTTGTTTCCCTAATCGTTTTTTATCATCGATCCATTTATCGCAAAAAACAAATGTTGCTCGATGAAAAATAATAATAATAATAATAATAATACGTTTCCGATAATTCTAATCGATAAAGTATCTTCAAAATATCTACGTACGAGTTAAATGTTACTCGTGTATCTTAAACAAAAGACATAAATGAGAATGAGTGATTGGTAGAGTATGAAAAGGGGGGATTGGGGTTGAGATAAGAAGCTTGTCGTTACAAAGGAAAAGAAAATGTTCATTTGACAAATGTGTCAAACTTTTACCACCATCTTTTTGATCTAGACGAATGACGTGGGGAAAGGGGAGGGGTGCGGGGAAACAGATAAACGAACGTGAAACGTGTGAATGTTCTTTTTATCTTTGACTTTTTTTTTGCTTTCGACAGGAGACAGACAGAAAATTGATGTCACGTCGAATTAATATTGATAAGTTTGAAAATGTAAAGAATGAAGAATAATGTGTCGGCCGTTTGTTGGTTGGCTTAAAATGCCGACTCTCTAACATGCAAGTCCCGATTTTTTTTATTCTCGTAAATCATTGATTAGCTTTAGGAAAAACTAGGATCGAAGTGAAATGATTCGAGAGAAGTCGTAGCTCGTAGGATAGATAAAGTTCAACTAGGGTTTTATCGTATAGTAGGACATACTTGATTTATTCTTTACGTACTATTGAATAATTTTTCTATTCTTTTGCTAACTTTGCGTTTTATTTCAATGTGTTCAAATAAAGTATCAATAAGGAAAAAGAAAAAGAATTGTCTTCATTCGTTTTATTCGATTATATTATTAGAAATAATTTAATAACTTACGTTTATAGTGTTTCGATAAAAATTTTGTTCAGATACGTGTGTATTCGTAATAATTATATAAACATTTTGAAAAGAAAATATATTTAAAATGAAATGAAGAAAAAAATGAACGAGAAGTTGTTTTGTTGCGAAAATTAAAAAGGGGAAAAATTTACTAGAAAATTTTAAACGAGTAAATGAAAAATTTTAAAATGTCTATAAGAATCTCCAAGCGACTGTTGTAAAATTAAAAAATGAAAAAAGAAAGATCAATATAAATGAATAAAATAATTTGGAAAGCGAGAGTAATATTGAAACTTTTTTATATTACCTCCAAGAATTTAATAAAACAATTTTTACGTACCAATGAAATGGCGAATGTTATTTCGAATATTCTACGATCGTGGAAAATAGGAAAATATTTGAAGAATCATATGGTTTGAATATGTAGAAAATTTATATGCATATAAATAGTAAAAAATCAAGGTAAATAAATATACAAAGTTGAAATTACCTGCATAAGTGAGGAGGAAAATAATTACAATAAAATTATAATAAACACCGACAAGTATAACTCAATTAAACTTTTACACATTGTAATAAAATAAATTAACATGGAAAAAGTGGGGAAAACAAATTAAAATTCAAACAATTCAAACAAAAGCATCAAAGTAAGATATCTTATTAAAAAGTAGAAAATTAATAAACAACAAGAAAAAGTAGTATAACACGTTCAATTATTTCACATTATAATCAAAATTTAAATTAACGAGTTAAGAAAACAATTGGAAAAAAACAAATATAACGAGACGATTAAAAAAAAAAACAAAAAAAAAAGAAAAATACGTATCTAAAAACTAGAAATTAACTAGAGAAATATACATAGGTATATACATACACATATACATATACATAAAGAAATATAGATAGATAGATAGAAGTAAGTGTAATTGGAATGTAGGCCGTGTCCTCGAGCAGAATACGTGGAAATGGTCGAAGGGGAGGGGGTGACGACGAATATTGGACGACACAAAAGGGGTATGGCAAGAAGGGGTAGTTTGGCCGAGAAAGGGGGCGAAAACCAGGGACTAGCAGACTGCACGAATACAACCCCCTTTTCTTTTCCAGTTCATTTCTCTCAATCGTCATCATTATATTATATTCATCATCGTCATATCGTGTATACGTGCCGTGAGAAATGCCAGATTTAGTTTCGTTATAAATGTTAGAAGAGAAGAACACACAAAACATAGGATAACTATAAATGTTTCGTTATTATTCCGCTTGAGGTCTCTGTCGTCGAATTCGACGGTGACGCCGCCGACGCCGTTACCGTTGATTGGTTGGTTGGTTTTATCAGTGGCGACGCGCAGGCGCAGAATTGGAAGCTTGCGCGTACGCGCCGAATCAATAAGAACTGAAAGCGAATAGAAAGAGAAAGAGAGAAAGAGAGAGAGAGAGAGAGAGAGAAAATACAGGTGGGTCGTCGTTGGCGTCGTCGTCGTCGTCGTCTAGGTCGTGGTTATCGTCGTCTAGGTCGTGGTTACCGTCGTGGTTGTTGTCGTCGAGAAGGAACGGTGTGCGTTTTTGGTAAACTTTCTCCCCACCACCACCGTTTTATTTTAACGGCGCTGCGCTTACGGCATCGTTAGGCGCGCTTACATTGAGAAAAATATTTAGAAACAATAAAAAAAATTAAAAAAAAGAAAGACAGGGTGAAAGAATAATAAGAGTATATTAGCATAGCAAGTATACACACACGAGTGAAAAAGCAACCGTGGGAAGAAAACCCCGCGTCTTTTTGCGCGCGCATAAGACCAATCCGGAGAGAGAGAGAGAGAAAGAGAAAATTGAGAGAAAAGGATAAAGGATATAAATCATCCCCATTTGTTTTTTTTCCTCGATGTCGTTTGCATATCAGTGTCCTGTATAAAATTCCTCTCTCTCTGTCTCTCTGTTTTTTTCTAAAAAAAATATTTGTAAACTTAAGTATTAGGCTAAACACTAGTGAGAGTTAGTGAACAAGAGAGTGAGAGAGAGAGGGGGAAGGTGGGGGAGGTGGTGATGTCTCGCCCGGTGAAACATCCGCAACGATCCAGACCGGATGGACGCACCCCGAGACTCGCGTGGCCCAGTGTCGATAATGCTCTTTACTATTCCCTTTTAACGCTATTTAATTGTTATTTTATTATTAACCAATATTTCTAACAATATTTTCTTATTTACGTATTTTTTACACGGATCTTCGTAGTTGTCGTAGTTGTCGCCGTGGTGGTGTTGGTGGTGGTGGTGGTGGTTGTTGTTCGAGTAAAATCGATTTAAGTTTTTATCCTCGAGAGTTTCTATTTGATTTTCGTCCAAATTTTGAGAGGATTCGTATGAAAAATGAACGAACGATTAGACGATGATTAATAAATATTTTGTTTAAATCCTAGTGTTAATATTTATTACACGGGATACACAAGAGGATTTTAATAATTCGTGATATAATTGATAGTGTTATATTATTGGGAAAGTAATTAGAACAGTTTTTGGTGTTACAAAAGAAGAAGAAGAATAAAAAGAAGAAGGAGAAGAAGAATAAGAGAGAGAAATTTGAGCAACAACATGGACTCGTCGTCATCGTCGTCGTCGTCGTCGTCGTCGTCGTCAGCAACCTTTTGTGTTCCTTCGGACCATCGTCCGTCCATTTCTTCTTCGAACTCACATTAACGATAAAACATTAAACGCGCAAAAAAAGGCACCACAATTTTTGTATTATTCTCTGGAATTTTTAATATCTCCCGAGAAAACAAGAAAAAAGGGATGAAAAATCATAGCATTACAATATCTCAACGTTCGGTTTATAAATATTAAAATCAACGAAAAACAAAAGACGAAAAAGAGAAAGAGAGAGAGAGAGAGAGGGTGAGCAAACCCAACCCCAACTCACCCTATCAACCAATCCAACCCTTTGAAAATAATAAACAAATCTAAGTGTTAGTTCACGAAATGGATGCTCTGCGTGCGCGAGTGATTTGGACATTTCGTAGACACGTTTAAGCTAATTTGTTCGATTGAACGTTGACAAAAGTTGAAAGATAAAAACCTATTTTGAATTTGTAAGTAAAAGAAAAGGAAGAAGAGAAAGTAATCAGGAAAAATACAAAATTCTAGGAGAGAGAAGAGAGAAAGAGAGGAAGAGAAAGAGAGAGAGAGAGAGAGAGAGAAAATATACAATTATCGTATTGATGAAAGAGAAAACGAAGGAAAGAAAAATATAACGTTTGATTATTTCATTCGATTCTCGTCCAATAAGATTTGTGATTGATCTAAAAGGGCGCGTGTTTTCTCCTGTGTTCGTTTCCCCCACCACTACCACAACCACCACCACCACCTTCCTCTTCTCCCACCCTCTCTCTCTCTCTCTCTCTTTCCTCTTTTTCTCTCTCTTTCTCTCACATACACACGCTCATTCACTTTCCTCACAAATCAACTCACAAATCTAAAGGAAGAGAGAGAGAATTTGATTTATATCAATATACATATAATATTTGAAATAAAATTAGAAGGAAAGAAAAATTAAAAGAAGGAAGAAAAATATTATACGATCGGAATTATAAATTGAGCATCGATCGAATATTATTATTAATTAGTATTAGAGATCGTGCCAAATTTATTTCATTAAATTATCAATATTAACGACAAATTTAATAAACTTCGTTCATCGAAACGAAATCTTTGATAATAAGACTTTTGAAAGCAAGAAAAAGAAGAAAAAGAACAAGAAGAAGAGTAGGAAGAGGAGGATTGTATTTAAACTCCACTCCCCCCACACACACCCCAACGCTCAACCCCCGTACCTGCAGCAAAATTATGTTCGTTTAATTTTCTATTAAAAATAATAATTTACCAGGCGCGTTTCAACTGTTGGAAATTTTTGGCTCTAATTCGTTGTGGCCCAACTTGGCAAAGCTCCGCCCCCCTTGTTTCTGCTATCTTGTTTGGAAAGAAATTGGAAGAAAGGGTAGAAATATACACAGAGAAAAAGGGAAAAGGAAAAGGGAAAGAGGTCGTACGATCATCTCTCTTTGCTTCTCTCATAACCGTTCTTGCGCATTGCGCAATATTTCCGTTAAAGCAACGCGATAAAGGAAGAGAAAAAGTAGCAGTGGTAGTAGGGGTTGGTTGGTTGGTTTGCTGCTGAATTAGAGTAAGGGTTGAGAAGAAAAATAGAAAAGTTGGAGTAAGAGGGAGAAGAGGAACATTCGTTCAAAAATAAAATTGTTAGAAGAAAAATAAAAAAAGAAAAGAAAGAGGGGTGAAGGAGGGAAGGAAGGAAGGAAATAGTTGAAAACAAATGAACGTTCAATAAGAAGAAGAAGAAGGGTGGATATAATCTGAAAGAGATTAAAAAAAGAAAAAATAATTCGCGACTGAAACTGACATTTGTAGAAGTTGAGAAGAAAGTAGGAGAATACAAAATAAAGTAAGAACGTATGAACGTCGATGAAGTAGGGGGAGGAGGATTAATCTGAACCAACAAAAAAAAAATTAGAAAAAATAAATAAGTAAAAGAACAAAAGAAGAAAAAATATCTTAATTCGCGACTGAGACTGCAATCGAGAAAGTTAACTTTTTTTCCCCAACTGAGACTGTCGTCGTGTTCCATCCATTTAACTTATTAAATAATTAATTAATTAATTACTGCTATATATATAAATCGCTGTTCAATCGAATACACGTGATCCACGTGAGACAAACGAGAGAATATAAATGATGAAAACAAATAAACAATAAAAAAGAAAGAAGAAGAAGAAGAAGAAAAAGTAAAAGTGAAAAAAGAAGATATTGTGTAAGAGATTATAAAAATTTAAGTCAACGATCCTTTTACATTTTGTATACCAATATTTTATGAAACTAAATAATAACATAAACAAAAGGATAAGTAACGTATAAGCATGGAAATATAATCAAAATAAATGGGAGAAAAATTTTGTCTTTCGATGAAAATCGTCGAAACCGTACGAGAATAATAGAACGTGATCAAGGGGGAAAAACAAAAAAAAAGGATTATAGTTATCGTCGAAGAACAAAAGCTGCGTGATTTATACGAAATTTAAACGAGAAAATAATAATTCTACCGTATTAACAAAGAGAAAACAAAAAGTGTCACGTATTTATATTTATTGCCAATAAGTGTGTAACGTTTTAAAATATATTTAATATTCATCATTTTATCTCTGTAATATATATATATCGGTTTATGCGATAGCCAGTGGAAAAAAATAATATCAAGCACTCGAGTGAAGAGAGAAGAAACAAACCAAAAAGAAAACAAAAAAAAAAGAAATACTTTAGGATAATACAAAAAGAAAACACAAAAGAAACGGATGCGCACATGTTTAATAAATGTTATAATCATTTGCACAATTAAAAAAGCACTGAAGGGAAGAAAGTGAGAAGAGAAATAAAATGAGAGAGAGTATACAAGATTTTAGAAGGAAATATTTCTAAAGAAAAAAACGAAAAAAAGAATAAACAAATATATACATATATATATATCTAAGAACACCAGTTTGAAGTTATAATTGACGATAAATCAACCCAATTGTCTTTCAAAATCGTCGAAACGTTTGTCAGAAGAAGAAGAAGAAGAAGAAAAAAAAAGAATTAGAATAAATCGACGTAATAAATTATTCGTTGGTAAATAACCAATCAATCAATCAATCAATCAATCAATAAATAAATAAATAAATAAATAAATAAATAAATAAAAAAGAGAAAAAGCAGAAGAAGGAGAAGCGGAAGGGGGGAATTATAATAATCTAAAATCGTGAAAATATTCCGGCAAAATTCAGCTGTTCAAGGAAAAACTGTCCAAGTCCCAGCCTCCGGGATCATCGTCGAGGGAGGAAGAACAGATAGCGCTGAGGTTGGTTAAAGGTCAATTCGACGTGACTGAAGGGAGAACTACTACTACTACTACGACGACGACGACGACGACGACGACGACGACGACGACGACGAATAGGCTACCGCCTCCTGTGATAATAAGAAGGAAGCATATACCGTCGTTGAAGTCGAGCAAGCAGCAGCAACAGAGCTCGAGTGTACCGGATTCGAGTATTTCAGACGAGGGTCCTCAACACGTTGGACCAGATTCCAGCGACACCTCCGAGCAAACTCGAGATCGTCCCAAGCTCCGGGATAAATCTCGAGGAGGAGGAGGGGGGAGAGGAAGAGGAAGAGGAGGTGTCGTTGGAAGTACTACAAGTGGTGGTGGTGGTGGTGGTGGTGGTGGTGGAACAGAAGAAAGTGGTGGTGGTGGTGGTGGTGTTTGTAAAAGAGAAAAAGAAGAAGAGGAAAAAGAAGGAAGAGGCGAGGATAGACATTTTCCTCGAGAAAACTTGGAACAACTACGAAAGAGAACACTGGTGTCAAAATCAGCATCAACCAATGGCAACGTGAGATTATTCGGTGATAGTAGGACTAATACTACTACTAATACTACTACTACTACTTCTACCAGTTCGTCGTCGTACGACAGAGACATTCAGAGTTTGTTTAGCCGTCCTAGCGATAGTAGTACGTCCTCTGACATTCGTAAGGAATCATTATCAATCGGTTTTACTAGTGGTGGTGGTGGTGGTTGTGGTATTGGTTTTGGTGGTGATCGTGATAATAGTAACACGACGACACTCGGTAGATTAGGTATTTGTAGAATAAGTGATAGTACATCATCGGATCTTCAAGAAGAAAGCGAATTGTCATCTGAAGAAAGAGACGCTTTGATCGAGGGTACGAGAACGAGTTTGAGCGTACGTCGTAATAAAAGTACGGGTAATAGGATTGCTAATAGATTCGGTGCTAGAAAAAGAGTATTAGGTGGTAATTCTATGGCAAGTTCTCCTAATTCGGTTAAACAACATTATCAACAACAACGCAAATCATTGGGTACTTGTTCAATATTGAAATCGGCAACCGGTGTTGGCGGTGGTGTCGCGGAAATACTTGAAAACGATCGCAACGAGTTGAGGGATACTTTTCCTAGCGAACAGGGACAACAACAACAACAACAACCGCTCAACGAATCAACCCCAACTACGTTGTCGTTGGGTAGAAAATTATCTTCTTGGACTAAAGAAGGTAAAGATTTGTTGGTCAAGTCTGTTTCATCGGCAAACACGCTCGCCCCAGCGACAATGACCTGCATCAAGTCCCCTAGAGCGATGTCGGAGCATCTCTTGGGGCAATTAGAGGTACCGGTACCACCCACGGTCTTGGGTGCACTTCGCGTTAAAGGTGGATCCTTGAAAGAAGCCGAAAGAATCGACAAAATGACCGATGTGCCCCGTCAAAGGTGGAGCAGCGTTAGGGTCAAGGGTGGTAGCACCAAAAGTCTATTGTTGGAGAACGGAGGACCTCAGCCACCACCGCTTAAGGGTGCTCTTAGAAAAGAGGTATTATTATACTAATCGAACAACCAAAATCGACCAATCGAAATTACCAATCATTTTTTCTATATTTCACGATTGAAATTATTTAATATAATTCATCAAGCTTTTTGACTTTAATATCACATTATGACCCATGATTAAATTACTTATCGTTAGATTGTATCAATCAACAATCCTTATTAATTATTTATCAAAGTAAGGAAACTCGTAGAAGAAAATTCATTAGATAAACCGTTAGATAGGCTTATTCCTACCTATTGGATTTTAAAAAAAAAAAGAAAATCTATGGCGTTTTCTACGACCTAGCTTTTCTACTAAAAGGTCACATCTCGACCTTTCCTTATCTTAACACGAATAGGTAGAAAAGTTGATTTTACCTATTACCTACCTGGCTCATGTTATTTGCAATGAATATGTCCTACGGTATAAGATGGTAACCTTGTATTCGTTTGAATTTTTATTACACGATCAAGATCTAATTTATATCTTCTCGTTTTCATACTTGAAAATTACTTACTACAGGGTGTACTATTAAAAGGCTCGATTACTTTAACCGATGTGCGTCTCGTTTAGATACGATCGATTATTAGAAAACACACACGTATATTTCTATACACGTATGTGTGTCATATAATACACTTTCGTTATTGAGAATAATTATGACGCTTCGTTTGACTGCAGTTATCGTTTTTTTTATGCATCGATAAGTTTCAATGCTTTTTTTTCTCTTCTTCTTCTTTCTTTCTTTCTTTCTTTTAATTTATTTTTACTTTTTTTTTTTATGTTTGTTTCGTCGTAAGGGTTTGAGGAACAAGTAAATTCGATCAATATTATCATATAGATGAGATACCATAAGGTAGAAGGGTTTTATGATCTCTCTTACGAAAATAGATTTAGAGAATTGCACGATTTCGTGACTGTAACGATTAAGTGTAGACTCCGATGAATGGCATTAGCCTTGAAAGTTTACGTTGCACGATTCTAGACTTATTTTCGTCGAGGAAACGTTAATGTACTTAAACCCCGGGAAAAGACCGGAACTTTGACGATTACTATAATATAACTTTCTATCTCCCTTTTTCTTCTCCCCGTTATCTTTTCCTTTCTATTTCTCTTAGGTGTCTCTTTAGTTAGTTTAAGTGGAGA
The DNA here is from genome assembly GCF_010416935.1 of Polistes fuscatus. NCBI lineage: Eukaryota > Metazoa > Arthropoda > Insecta > Hymenoptera > Vespidae > Polistes > Polistes fuscatus. Next base: position 8,833,887 of record NW_025113118.1, read on the forward strand.
TCGTTACACTCCCTATTTTCAAATGAAAGTTCATTTCAGATTGAGCGAATTTATTTGAATTACAAATTTTCTTAACTTTATGGTAACTATCTTTATTTTTTTTTTACCTGATCTCTTTTTGTACGTTTCGTGTTTATTGGATTTTTATCCCGTAAAATAAAATAAAACTATAAAATATTATAGATTATAATAATTAATTAAATATTCTATAATTTTCTATATATTGGAATATCTCGAATTATTTTGTATTCATAAAGTAAAATTATTCTATTGATACACTTTTTTTTTTCATAAATATTATAACTTCAATATCGATCACTATAATCTGCATATCAATTAAATTCGATTTTATTACTAATAAAATAAACTCAAATCAAATTTATTTCTCTACTAATCAATCGTCTTATTTCATTTATAAAAATATATTCGATTTAATCTAGGATAGATAATTTTAGATTGATCGATTTATTGATTTCTTTTTCTTTTTTTTTTTCTTTCTATACAGTAGTAAAACTAATGAAATATTTGTTAATACTCGAATAGAAATTGGTCGATATGTCAGATCGAGTTGAGTAATAACGAAAAGTAAGAAGGTAAGAAAATAAGATAGAATTGTTTATAAAGAAAACATCATTGATGTTAACTTCGTTTTCCTTTGGCAAATACGAACACGTCCAAGAGACTAAACACGTATTTCCATCGACCGTGTACAATTCGTTTATCTCTTTTTCTCTTCCTTTTTTCCTCTCCTTCCTCTTTCTCACTCTCTCCGTCTCTCTGTCTCTCTTTTTTGTACGCCTACTATTTTCAGGCTACCTATATCTACCCACGAAAGATGCATTCTGTCTGTCTACTATCTTTGGTGCAAGCATCGACCTTTGACCCTTTATCGTACCTCCTTACCTTTTAATATTTTTCCCTTTTATTTATTTATTTTTTTTTTATTTTTATTTATTCACCCTATATATATATATATATATATATATATATATTGTATATTAATTATATAATATTAATATATAATTAATATATAATTATATTATAAATTAATATATAATTATATTATAAATTAATATATAATTATAATATTAATTAATAATATAATTATAATAATATATAATACAGTATAATAAATATTAATAAAATATATATTATCTATAAAACAATGTTGAAATATATATATGTTGAATATATTGAGTTTAATTAATGATTTATATTTTTTAAGATTTTATATCACTAACACACACACACATACTCTCATATATATATAATACATACATACATGTATTCTTATTTGTCATAATTTTAATATATACACATCATTTTAATTTGAATTTTAGTTTTATTTTTAATGGAAATTTGTAATGATTCCCATATCAATATAATACAAGCATTGTTAATTTTGTAATATTTTGTTTCCATAACTTTTTGCATTAATCATAATTGAATCTTGCATGTTAGGTTTTAGGCACACCTTTGTCTAGATAAAAATATGAATTTAATCCTACGTGCTTTTTAATTCTCTGGAGATTGGGGATACGTGTTTTGGTAGGTTGTATAAATTACTAATGATATTTTTAATGAATAATTAATAATAGAAGATGTCACCTAAGCGTGCATGCACGTTGCACATTATGTGCATACACATATGACAATATATTTTTGTGTTTATATAATAAATTAATATATTCAGAAGTTCTTAGATAATTTTATTTAATCAATTAATGTTAATGTTTGTTTCTGTTTTTTCTTTAGATTGTAAATTACAAGTATGACTAACAACAATTTGACTTATAATAATTATTAAGATAGAATAATCGATTAAAATAATGATCTAAGAACTTTTGTTTTTTTGCTTGCTGCACTCAAATGCATCGTCAATTATAAATAATTTATAATTTGAAATGTATAATTAGAGTTAGGAAATAATTAAAGAACACAATAGAAATAACAATTATCTCGATCGATGCTCTACTTGCAATAATTAGCGTAGTTACTAGCACAAGTGTAGTAGTATGGTAAAACACATTGAGTGTGTTTTATTTAACAAACCTGGAGGAAATACGAATAATATTAATTTGTGAAAAAAAAAAGAAAAAATAGAAAAAAAATAAACCAAATTTCCCCAAATGGGGACAAATCGTCGAACGGTACGAATTGTCGTTGAAAAACCGCACGTTCGTAGCAAAATGACTAATTGGGTCTCATTTGCGAATATACAACATATACAAAAGATGATCCAAAATAAATTGATTAACGAATGAAATTTTATAATAATTGTATTACTTTTTATTACATACAGGATGGTGTTACCCTCTTCCAAAAATAAAAATAAAATTAACGCGAATGAAAAATCAAAAAATAGGGATCTGTTAATAAATTTATTCAAGATATGAATTTTAACGAAAATTATTTTACGATACTTGGAACAATAATGAGAATTATAAAAATAATCATTATGAAATATTTCCCAATCTCTTCGTAATCAATAAACAAATTATTTGTGATATAAAGTTTATTTATCTTTTTTCTTTCTATAAATTCCAATGAACAAAAATTGATCGTGAAAAGAATTTAGTCGGTGAATTAGGTTACTACGATGATTCGAGTTCGAAATGGCTCGTGGAAAAAGCAGTCATGGGAAATGCTATTTCCAGAATTGGCCGGTCGAAATGGCAGAAGGAAGAAAAAAAAAAGTACTCTCGAAAGTGAAATGTAACACGTGTTTCTTCGACTAATTATATTTTATAACACTCGGTATAAGCATATATAAGTATAAGCTTATATGTATGTGTGTGTGTACACGTGTTGTGTTTCGTATCCACCTTTTCGATGATAAAAACGATCACTGATTTTGGTATTTACGAGTTTCTTCTTTGCCATGCTTGCTATTACTATCTAACGATGATGTTAAAACCCTTGTTAATGATTTCTTTTACGAGTTGCGATCCAAACGAAAAATCAACATACCATTCGTTCCTAGTTTTGTCGTTCAAATAAACAAATCTTTTACACGTTTCATAGTTTGCTATATATACGAATCTACTTTCAAAATGTTTCTATATGATTTAATAATACTCGAAATTGTCCAAACGAAATCATTAATAATATCCGGTTTATCGTAGGAAAATTTATATGCGTATCTCTAGTTTGGAATAATCTTTTTCTTTCTTTTTTTTTTCTTCTAAGCCATTAATTACGATGATCTAATTCGGAGATTCTAAAAAAATTTTCCATCCGGTGAATTCGTACATAGCTCACCGCACTTTGAAAATCAAGTGTCATGATCAATGTCATGATAATTAATTTTACTAAATTTACTTATTTACTTATTTACTTAAATTTACTTATATTAGTATTACTTTATACTAACTTTATTTATAATAAATTTTAATAAATTCACGAAAAAAGAAAGTATAATTTACGAACAACACGTAAGAGGTTCATTACGAAACAATAAAACATAATAAACAAAAACATGTGTATTGTGTGATTGGATGAAATCGTATAAATATAATAGAGAAAAGGGGACGAAGTTGTAGCGAATGATGGTATTAAAGAAAAGTAGGGTGAAATAGGGTTAGGGGAAAAAAGGGAGAGGAAGGTAATTGAGACTAGAGATTATTATCTAGACACAGGGATTAGAGTAGGGAATGGGATTTACAAAGACATCAGCAAACAGGCTGCTGACTCAAGCATTGACTGATATTAGAAGTGAAGTGTGTTGGTTAGGTTTTCAAGTATTTCATTGTCATTTATATTACATGTCCTATTTCTGTCTTTGACGTTTATTATTTTTGGATCATTATTTCTCTTACTGGTCAACTAATCATCGTTCGATATAACATTCGAATATATTTTTGAATTTAGTTTTTTTTTATATTATCGTTAGAAACATAATATTTATGTCTAATCGAGTCTAACTCAATGTTAGATTATTAATTTGTAAAAAAAACATAATTACAACTGTATCTAAACATTTAGAACGAACTAAAAGTTCATCAGCAGTTTTTTTTAAATTAACATTTCCAAAATAAATTTAAAAGAAAAAAGCAAACAAACAAACACAATCCACATCGTACAGTTTCAAAGTAAAGTTTCAACACAATAAACTCAACGAACTTTAGTGGTTCACCCTTAACATTAAATGAAACATGAATATGTGTATGTGCGTGTGTATGTATAAGTGGGATATCTCTCATCATTCTTTTCCTGGTAAAAACAGAAACGAGTGTAGAAGGAAATCCATGATAAGTAACAGAACATAAGTTACTCGTAGCACGTAGTGGGGGCAAATGTTTTTCGAACGCATCATCAGGCCTCCTCTTACTTGTTAGCTTGTTAGCTTGCTTGCTTCCTTGGTTGGTTGGTTGGTTGGTTGGTTGGTTGGTTGGTTGGTTGGTATTTTGCTTGGTGCTGGTTTACAGCGACTCTTCGAGGCTATTAACTGAAACAGGCCTCCTCCTATCCTGTTTAGTTTTACCGCTGGTTACCGAGCGTACGGTCACGGAACATTCGAAAGAAACTCACCGCTGTATAATGGTACTATACACGTGTGCGTGTTTCTGATGATACGTACGTGTTGATCTCTGTGTGTGTACGTGTGTGTGTATGTGGAAAGTGAAGGAAAGAGAAAGGAGAAGCTTAAACCTCAAAGTACGAAATTAGATCGACTACGTGAAATCCGTTGGAATTTCGTCTTGGGCCACCTTAGCAATTCAACGACAGTTCTACTTCTCGATCGTATACGTGTTAATTTAAAATCTTTTAAAGGAAAACGGGCTTAATTTTTTTTACTCTTACCTTCTTTTTTTTTTTTTAATTTTTTTTTTTTTGTATTTTTTGTATCTCTTTTTTTGTCTCCTTCTTCTCGATCGAAAGTATCATTCGTAGAAGTTGAATCGATTTGATCTGAATATTCGTCGAATGAGTTGCGTTTTTTTTTCTTTTCTTCTTTTTTTTTTTTTCGAAACAATGGTGCATACCGGATAAGGAAGACAAGTAACGTGGCCAAGTTTTTTCTTTTTCAAACACTCGAACGAAATTATTATTATTAAATTTTTTATTTGTTTGTGTGGCAAATGTTCTTTTTTTAATTCGTGAATTATTATAGTATTGTGTTATAAGTCGATTGGAATGATCGATGATAGATCGATCTGTGCGTGTGTGCGTGCTTTTTCTTTTTAGTTGCTCGCGTCGAAAGAAATTCGATCGATTCGTGGACTCCAATTAAATACGAAAACGAAATAAAATTACTATCGTTTAAAAAAAAAAGCTATGTTTATTGTTATTGAATTTTTTTATATTAATATAAATATAATTTTTGGATTTTTATTATTTAAAAAAAACGAAACGAAGAGAAAGGAAACGAAACGAGGATAAAAAAAAACGATCGAGAGAAGTTTTTTAATGAATTGTTTAAAAAAATATTAAAAAATATATTAATGAAATATTTTAAATATTCATTGAATATAAAAATAATGTTATAAATTTCGAGATCGAATTAAAAAGAAAGGAAGTTTATTGAGATACATTAGTTACTTCCGGGCAAATGTCGAAGGTTTCTTCGAAGAAATTGAAAGTTTACGATGTTACGAGTAAAAGAAGAAGGTCATAAACCTAAAGACAAAACAGGTGGTTCTCCAATACATTTACTAGTGTTCGTGTTTTAGCACAAGCACGACTGAGAATGACTTTAGCATTTTTCGTGACAATGCCGGCAACCATGATACGATCTTATTTCTCCAAAGGGAAGAAGCAAAAGTTTGGTTCGACATTGTCAACGGTAATATCTTATTTTCCTCTTTTTATTTATATATTATATTAATTACTTTTATAAATACTATACTTTTATATATAAACTATAACGAACCAAATTATATTATTATTAATTTATTATTTTGAAATCGTGTATATTTAACGATTGAAATATTATTTAACATCTGAAATTGAAAATTATATTACAATAAATTAGAAATAATTATTATAGAATATAATAATATCACAAAAATTTTTTACAGTTTCTAATCAAATATTTCACGCTCCTAACATTTCATATTTTACCAAGTTAATTATGACACGTTAAAAAAATAATAAACCACATATAATGTATCATTCTAATTCAATAAAACAAACTTAAAAAAAATACATAATATATTATATTAATTATAAAAATACACAAACACATACATTACACGTGCGAAAAATTAAATAAGAAACTTTTATGAGATCAAAATGAAATGAACAAATTTGTAATAGAAAAAAAAAGTAATTTCAAAATCAACTTTCTATTAAAAAATTACTAAGTTACCATTAACGTTATCCTTAACGTTAACCAACCCTTACACACATCAAGATCAGAATATATATATTCTAATAACATCAGTTAATATGTTATACAATATATAATACTAGAATTCTTTTTAATAGTGAAATTATACACGTCGATGTGGTTTCAAAGTTGAGAAATCATTATTTGTTCGATATTTATGACGTAACGAGGACAACCAGACGAGCTTTCTGCTTCTATCTCTCTCTCTCTCTCTCTCCCTTCCTGTTTTTATCAATAACACACACACACACATACATATACAAACAGATAGACAGACACAGGGGAGTAGTATGTCGTTTCGGCGGAAGCTTTCTCGCTATTAAAACGGATTATACATCATTGAAACCGATGAAACGAACAAATATGTATACTGTTGACGTGACCTACATTTGAAAATCACACGCGTTGTTGGGATAGAAATGAAATTGCGGGAATATATAAAAAGAATATATACATATGTGTGTAGGGATTGAGGGATTGGAAGGGCAAGAAAAGAAAGAGAAGGGAATGAAGTTCGTTGGTTGGTTGGTTTGGTTGGTTGGTTGATCTTACATGAATATGTCGCGTTGTATTTAAGTAAAGATAGAAAATATGGGATAAGTGTGTGTGTGTGTGTGTGTGTATGTTCGTTTCTTTTTCGTGTAAAAAAGAAAGAAATGAAAAAAGATTTAGAAAGTTCAAACGACCTCGAGATACTATAAATGATGACGAGGACGAAATATTCCAAGGGAATGTGTGTTTTTATTTCTTTTTTTATCTCTGCTTTTTATATGTATTTCTTTTTTTTTTTTTTCATTTACTTTAATATTCGCGAAGACTAATAAAAAAGAAGAAGTAAGAAATTTGTAATAATTTGTAAAGACTACCAATTTGTAAAGCATTATTCCTTTGGCAGATTTGGAAAAGAAGATCGGAGAATTTTTATTACGAAAAATAATAGGAAACAGGTGTGTGGATGCTAATTAAAATTTTCTACCTTAGTTATTTTTAATTAGACTTAATAAAATATACAAATTCCGATTTGTCGAACGTATGAAAAAGTCCGATAACAAAAAAACGAAAAGTATTATTTAATTATTATAATAAATTTAATTGTAAAAAAGAACACATAAATTTCTGATCAAAATCGAATGAAAATTGGAATTAAATTTTATTTAAAACGTTCACACACAATCGAATATATAATATTAATATTAGATTATTAATTTGATTAAAATTTGTAAACGAACCATAATTGTTATTCAAATTTGGATTAAACTAAAATACGAATTAAACGCTACAAATATTGTAAACCTGTGCGATTGTTTTTAGTTGCGAATGTAAATAAAAACAAGTAAGAAAATAATATTAGAAATAAATTCGAATATAATATTTCATAGTAACGCAAAAATGAAAAATGACTATTAAATCAATGAAAGTAGGTTTAACGTTTCTAGGATTTAAATTTAGAGATCGGCCAAGAAAAGTCAATAAATATTTCTATAAAAAAAAAAGATCAATCTTTTTCTTACGTTTGGCAAAGTTTCCGGAATCAAACGATTCATCGATTGCTGTTTTCTCTCGATGCCCACGACGAATATTTTTGGACTTTCTTCAAATTCTCAAAAAAAAAAAGAAAAAAAAAGAAACCTTTTCTACCAATCGTATATCAAACATTAATCTCAATAAATGCTACTTCATTTCGTTTGAAACTTATATCTCGTTCGAGCCAATTTGCCAAGAAAACATTCCTATTGAATGGTTTTTTCCCTAAGACGTAAAGGTTCAATCGATTGAACCCTTTAAAACCAAAAATAACAACAGTAATCTTTCCAAATGGATTTTACGATCCTATTGTTCCCGTTCTAAATGTGTCTCCTTGTTTTAGATTTTTATTAAACGAACTCTTTGTCGATAAATGAATTTCATTCTAATCGAAATCTCTTATTTATGTATTTCCAATTTTTATTTAATAAAAAAAAAAAAGAAAAAAAAGAAAAACCAATTCTCTATATAAAATCAATGAATTCCAATCACTTTATTGATTTGACAATGATATAATAAATATATTTTTACCAAACTTTCGTATAAGAAAGAATAAAACAATTCGAAAACAAAACAATTAAATAATAATCAAATTTCTAAATGAACATCGACGATCCAATTAATATTCACACACACGTATACACACGTAAACAAAAATAATCAATGATTTATAACACAAAGAAATAAGGGTTGCAGTTGTGTTTGGGTGTAACAAAAAATAGAAAAAAAATCAAAAGAAACGAGGTAACTAAGGATGAATAAGAACAAATTGAAGATACTTGAAGAGTCTCCTTCTCGTGCTCGTTAAAGTCTTCCTCTCCCCCTCCCCCCTCCACCCTCACTATCTCATATTTTCAAGCATGGAAATATACACGACGCGTTAGGGTTACGTCACTTGCATAAATCAGCATTTGGTTTTGCTTAGATGAAGTGGAATTAGGGGTCTCGGTCTATTCTTGGTTAATTTAGAAATGAAAGAAAAAGAAAGAGTAACCTTCGTTAATTCATACTTTTGGTAGACCCCCTTCGTTAGTGTAACGAACGATCACTTCACGTTCTTCGAACTGGTGGTTGGTTGAGGGGTGAAAGGGAAGGAAGAGGTCATTGGAACGAGGTTGTCAGGTCACGACCTCGGCCCAGAGTCACGATTTTCCATCACCTGGTGCTGTTACCTGCACCAGGTGTATGTTATGAATAAAACATTCGAAGGATTAGATTAGCATTTTTGTTTGCTTCGAATCGTCGAACCTCAACGTTCATCAATCTGTTCATTTAGCTGGTGCTACTGATGATGTTGTTGTTGTTGGTATAATAATGCATGCTAGAGATAGTTAATTAAAGTATGTATCAATTAATAAATAATTGGATTAAATATTTGAAATATATATTTGCATAAATATTGTTTGAAAAATCGATAATAATTCAAGACTGTCAAAGGAAACTTTACATTGTATATCGGTACCGGAAATTTCTAAACGATTACGATCAAAATATATTATCAATCATTCGCAAATTGTTTTATTTTTTCTTTTTTTTTTTTCTTTTTTTGCAGACTAAATCTAATAAATATGCAAATAAGTAAATTATATTAAATACAATAGATAGATAGATAGAGAGAGAGACATCCATCATTTAAAAAATAGCATCTTTCTTTTTCCCCCGATAATGTAGATTCAACGGACAGTTAGCAAAGAGTGTTGTTGCAATAGTAGTAGTAGTACCAGCAGCAACAGCAGCATATGTGTGTTTAACAAAAAGATAGATCGAGTGAGATAATAAGAAATCGATCGAAGAAGCTAAGGAAGAATCTAACCAACCAACCAACCAACCAACACAACTACACCTACCGACTGAGTTATTAGTTCAGATTAGATGCTTGCCGAGCACGAAATCCTTCAGTGTTGTTATTGGTCTAGGCGAGGAGGTCGCAAGGCAACCAAAGGTCTATTAGGCTAATAGGGCTAACCCTCCTTTTACTTTACTATACTTCTAGAGATATCCACATCGAAATGTGTGTTGTAAACTAGGGGTGTGGACGAACAACACAGGGGTTGTCCTATTATAACAACACACACAATCATATTCTTATGCACATGCACAACATGCACAACATGCACAACATGCACATGCACATGCACATGCACATGCACATATTATTCTTCAACACGTTTACGCGTAGACGTAAACGAGAGACACACACAACATTTTCAACACACTTCTTCTTCTTCTTCTTCCTCTTCTTCTTCTTCCTCTTCTTCTTCTTGTTCCCCTCTCGTTTCCTCGTCATCCTCCTCTCATATCCTCCTTCTACTTCCTTTCGCACCAATCGAACAACACTAGCTCTCCCCTTTCACGGCCTGCATTGCATCAGTGTGAAGCCAGCGCTCGTGCAGGACTCTTCGTCCTTTATAAAACGCGTATTATACTTCCTTGCTAGTTTATACTAGTGTCAACAACATTCCTGAGCTTCCTTTCTTCTTCACTTTTTCTACCCCTATCGAGGAACTACCCCTTTTTTCGTTCAATCGATAACGTTTCTTTAACTTTTTTACTTTTTTATTGTTAACTACCAATCTTTATTAAAAATTATCGAACTTGTATCGTGTTTATAATATTTGTCTCTCCGTTAAACAAATAATTTATTTATTTATTTATTATTATTATTATTATTAGTATATTTTCTTTTGTAAGTTGAAATTGTTTTTACTTGCTCATGTTATGTATATATTGATAATTATATACGGTTAGATTTTTATTTGTTAATATTGTTTAAATATTGTTGACCTGTTTCTTTAACGTTTTTTTTTTCTCTTTCCCGCCCCACCTTTCTTCATCATTTTATTCCGTCGCGCACAAGGGTGAATTTATTTTAATACGTTTATATATTATATACAAAGTAACAACACCTTTGAATATCCAATAAAAATATCTACTCTCGATACACAACCCTGATTGATCGTGGATTTAATTTTCTTTTGTCTCTTCTTTCGTTTATAAAAATATTGCCTAACCGATCGGTCAAATATTTGGTATTAATTGTGCATTGTGTATCGCGTGTGTGTGTATGTGTTTGTGTATCTAACATGACCGATGATAATGAAAAGTGATATAGATGTTTCGATTTACGATGACAAATTAGATTGAACAAAGTACGAATTGATAAAAATTAAAAAAAAAATTAAACATAAAAATCAATGTGAATAACGACGAGGGTAGAACAAAAATATTATTTTGAGGATTCTTGTGATCGATGGTGTTATTGTGGCAAAGGTGAAAGAATCTATGTTTCTTAAATGGCAGAGAGTCCAATTAGCAACTCGAAACGTTTTTGTGCTAGACAGGTCAGCGATTAATCCTTTACATGCAATCATTTTGTATATAAATTAATTACTATTTCAATCTTTGCTGTGAAAGAGAAACATTTTTTTTTTCAATACAATTAAAACCACATATAATTAAATTTTTCTTTGGGATCCAACTAATACGAACGCGAGTTAACAATAAAATTACATTATTTACTTTCTTTTTCTTATGTTTACCAAAAATTGTACGAGTTGGTTGAAAAGATTTTTTTTATGAAGAAGAGGGGCGAAAGTGGCGTGTGGTGGTATTGATAAATTTTTCCTTATTTATTCTAATATATCAAGATTCTAAGAACTTCTGTAATAATTTGAAAGATTAGCAGAAAGAAAAATATTTTTTAATGGAGTAATTAATTATGATAATGACTTTCCAAGCACCCTACTATCTAGATATTTTAAATGCGTATTCTCGTAAATGTAAAATATTACATTCTGGATGTATTCAGGACGAAAAAGTAATAAAAAAAAGTTTTATATAAACGTATATATCCGATATGACCTTATTTTAGAGTTGCAACACGTTTTTATGGATAAACTTTACCAGAACTTATCACCTGATCAGCTTGACGTGAATTTACTCTAATGTTACTTATGAGATTCCACGTAAAATTTATTATTTATAAAAAGAAAAGAAAAACCCCCATCACACAACGATATCAAAGGATTGCAATCAAGAAAGATATAATCAGATCACCAATTATACACGTCCCGTGTATTAATTTGTAATAATAATAATAAAAATAATAATGATTATAAAAAAATAGTACAATTAAGGGAATAATAATGGGAAGATCGAATTTGTTCTTTTTTTTTTTGTTTTTATAATAAAAAGAACAATAAATTTTTGATCATAGGTGTTGTCCCTCGGCGCGGACGTCCTTCCCGAGTACAAACTACAATCACCTAGAATCCACAAGTGGACCATATTGCATTATTCTCCCTTCAAAGCGGTCTGGGATTGGGTGATACTACTTCTTGTAATGTACACAGCCATATTCACGCCATACGTTGCCGCCTTCGTGCTATCCGAGCCGGATTACAACAGCAAGAAGAGTAAAAAGTACGGTGACGATCCGATCGTCATCATAGACTTTATAGGTGAGTAATTGTAATTAACGACAATAAATAATACAATACCACCCTCAAACTAAACCTACCACGTGAGATCAAATAAATGTTTTCTGTTATTTTTTAATAAATGTTTTCTGTCCTAATTTGTACACAAAAGTTAGATAGAAACGTACATTTACATATGTATATTATTCATTTATAAATAATAGAAAATATTTTTTGTTAACTGTTTAATTGGTTGGACGTTATCTCATTATATGTGCCCATAAAAATTAACTGCCAACCAGTTCAACTTACTTAAAAACAATTATTTGCTTGCTTTTATTATTATTATTAAATAGGGTTTGATTTTGATTGACCCTTTCGTCAAATTTTTCGATACAACCGATAATAACAATCACCATTTAATAGTTTAATTTTGACAATATATCGTGAAAATTACATTGAATTAATTTAGTTTAAAATAATGTGGTATAAAATAATTAATAAACTCATTTTTTTTTCATTTTGACTTAGACCACTTTCATAATTATGGGCACATATATTAGGATATATTAAGTTTTTGATCAATCATGGTTGGAATAAATATTCTTGAAGTGTACACTACTAGATAGGTTTAGTGTTAACTTATATGTTTAGATAATACGTAGACAATATTTTTTTCTTTATTCTGTTCTGTATTTTAATCTTCCTTCTATTCGTAGGTTATTTTTCTTTTTTTTTCTCTTTACTTTTGAACATAAGTTGAAGAATATAAGTTGGCGGAAGAAGAGAAGTCTCCTGTCCGGTTCAGTCACAGTTTAATAATTCGTCCTTCTATAGCATTATTAAAATTTATAACAGAGAGAGAGAGAGAGAGAGAGAGAGGAGAGAGAGAGAGAGAGAGAGAGAGAGAGAGAGAGAGAGAGAGAAAGAAAAAGGGTGTAAACGGAAATTGAAAAAACAGGTGTGCGACAGAACTCCGGATAAATAATCTATGCCATATGCTCGTATGTTCCAATAGAAATAATTTCCCTTCTCCCTCTCTCGTGTTCTCTTTTCTTTTTTTTTTTCTCTTCTATTTCCTTTAACTATTTATTTTTCTATTTTTTTCTCTCTCTCTCTCTTTCTCTTTTCTCTCATATTGCCCTAGTTCCGTGTAATATTCGTTCGATGTTGGATATCGCGTACAGGAAAACCGATCCTAAATCGTGAATCAGTTTTTATCTCCTCTCACAACGATCAATTTTTTATATTATTAATATCCTTCGGAACATATAAATAGCAAATATAATATTTTATCATAAATAATATTATATTATCATATCAATAAATTATTTGGAAGCAATTGGAATTTAAAAAATGAGATGATATCGATCCAATTTAATATGGGGGGGGAAGAGGAAAAAACCAATAATTTTGCGTTTACACTAAAATATAATAAATAGTATTATTGAGGACAATTGCAAAATTAAAAAAGAAAAGAAAAGAAAAGGAAATACGAATAAACAAACAACGATCGAATCAATCGAATTTAAAGGGAGAGGGAGAAAGGAGGGGGAAATAAATAAATTTAAGTAAAATAAATAAATATCGTTGAACATTAATATCCGATAATTAGAAATAAATGACGTTTTACGTTATGAAATGAAAAAAAAAGCAAAAAAAAAATTCATTCTAAACGTGTGTGATCTTTTTTTCTTTTTTTTTCTTTTTTTTTTTTTACAGTCGACGTAACATTCATCGTGGACATCATCATAAATTTTCGCACGACATTCGTCAACCGTAACGATGAGGTGGTGTCGCATCCTGGAAAGATAGCCGTCCATTACTTGAAGGGTTGGTTCATCATCGACTTGGTGGCCGCAATACCCTTCGACCTTCTAATAGTTAGCTCCGATACGGACGAGGTGAGTTTTTATATTTTGCACGTTATATAAATATATATATATATATATGTATATGTATATGTATATGTATATATATATATATATATATACATATATATATATATATATATTATACTTATACTCTTATCGGAAAGATATTTTCTATAGTCGAGTTCGATCCCGAGCGCGCGCGCGCACACACACACGTCTTTTCCCGTTTTAATAAATGAAATTGTTCTCGTTGTCTTTTTTTTCCTTTTTTTTCTTTTCTACCCCCACCCCCCATCTTCTAATCTTCTAATCTTCTACATATCTTCTCGGGGTTTGTGTTTTTTCTTTATTTTTCTTTTTTTTTTTCCTAATACAACTTAAAAAAATATCCATTCGCTATTCCTTTCATTAGGGTGAAACGAAAAGATTCGTGCGTTTGTTGTGTTGTTATAAAAAAAACTGCGTAACGAATTGTTTTTTTTTTCTTTTTTTTTTTTGTAAAAATTTACTTCAATATTAATTTAAAAATAAATTTTATAAAAAAAAAGTGCTCGAACTTTCAATTCACCCTAATACTTTTTCGTCAAATTTGTTTGCAAACTAAAAATATCGTAAGATATATTGAACAATAATTAGAACTCGAATGATAGATAATATTTTAATGAAATTTTTCATCGTTACAAACAAACATATATATATATATATATATATATATACAGATATGTTCAATTTTGATAAATGTGAAAAGGAAGAAAGAGAGGAGAGGAAGAGGAAGATGAGGAGGAAGAAGAAAGAAAGAGAGAGAAAGAGAAAGAGAGAGAGAGGGAGAGAGAGAGAGAGTGGGAGAGAAAGAGAGAAAGAAAAACACAAAAATGTTTTATAAACAATTTGATTAAAAAAAAAGCGATCTCTCTCGGGATCGAAATAATCGACTTAAAGTTCTATAGAATGTCGGTGTTAGCTCGTAAATACGAATTAGGATGATATGCCGAGCCCAAGTTAAGTGTCCATAGGTGTGTCTTTTTCCGGACTGGTGCTTAGTTCGTTTTTTCCTACCCCACCCCCCTTCCCTTCTATTTTTCGACGTTTTTCTCGGTGTTGAATGATTTATTTTATTTTAATTTATTTTAATTTATTTTGTGTTCGTTTATATTTCACATTTAATTTTCATTTCTAATCTCATCGATTTATTTTCTTTTCTTTTGGTTTTTGTATTTTTTTTTCTTACCCTCCCTCTTTGCGTTAGCCTAATTTATCTTTCATTGTTAGTTGGTTTTTTCTTGTTTTTCTTGAACACCTATCTTAGACCTCACTCCAGACTTCCAACCTCTATAATTTTCAAGGATATTATTTTGTAATTTGAGTTTCTTTATTACTCGTTTTTGTTCGACCAGTTTGTTTGTTCGTTCGTTCGTTCGTTTGTTTGTACGTTTGTTCGTAAGTATGTTTGTTTGGTTTATTTGTAATATTTCATTCGTCGGGATAAAAACAAATTTTGTGGCAAATTTAAAGGTCAAAAGAAATCAAAAACTAATAAACGAGATGATCCCTATTTCTTAGATTTTCTATTCTATTTTTCTCGTCAATGTTTCGAGTTCGTTTATTGTAAATTTAAAAAAAACGGGAAAGAAGAAATATCGCGAAATGTCGCGCGAAGCAAACGCGGAGGAAAAAAATGCAATTAATTCTAATGAAAATATCAAACGACGTGGAAACGATGATCAGTCGTCGATTGAAAATGCTTCTTGAAAATGAATATTTGTTTCTTTTTTTTTTTTAAATTTTACTAATCGAAGATACAATACTACGTGCAGTTCCTAAATTAAAAAAAAAGAAATTAAAAGAGAAAAAAGAAAAAAAAAGGGAACGAATAAAAATCGAAATAAACGTCCTTTTTTTATTATTATTATTATTTGTTTTATATATTTTTTCTTTTCTCTTTTTTCTTCTTCATCTCCTTCTTATTCTTCTTCTTATTATTATTATAATTATTATTTTTCTTTTTGCGTAATTTTTTCTAATTAATTATTTGTTTTCTTTTCCGTTTGGTTCGTTTATATTATATTCGAAAACGCATGTACCTGTGTTCACGTGTATGCATACACTTTTAATATTTAAATGTTTAAGTAAGTCTAGTCTCTTTTCGCTGTGAACATTATTGCTCATTATTGTTTAAAAAAAAAATGTTAGACACTACGTCGTCGTCGTCGTTTTTTTTTCGTCATCGTCGTCGTCGTCGTCGTCGTCGTTTTTTTTTCATCGTCGTCGTCGTGTTTCGTCGTCTTCGTCTTCGTCTTCGTCTTCGTCGTTGTAATTCAATAATCCTAACTCTTTTTTTATTATTTATAAATATAATGTATAGAATAATTTTAATTATATCAA